>NW_027508866.1:10610000-11090000 GCF_051911475.1 Siphateles boraxobius
GAGATATCATTCAACAACAAAAACATTCTTGGAGATTAGAGCTTATCATTGAACTGTTACAAATCTTTTCATGCTAAAAACATCCCAATATATTTTCTATATTCTCTAATCTATTCTTATCCTGCTTTATCAGTTCGTATGATGGCTAAAATCCACCTAAATCCTCCCTTTGATTCCTTAAATTCTTAAGATGCTGAGATTTGTTGTAATTGTTTCATCAAGATCAGTTAATTCTGACATGTTTTTACGTTATCCGTAGCACACAAACAATTTTAAAAGTGTGTTTTTCAAACTAAATGATTGTGTAAAATGTGGCAGCATTTTGTCCGGTGTGTGTTAACAGAATCTTCCCAAATCATGTTAAATTATTAAAACTTACACAATAAGATTCGTAACAAGTCTTAAATTACTGTGAAGTAAACAATTAAAGGTTTATTTTTTTAAGATCGAAAACAGTTTAAGACAAGTGTTTAGAGTTATTTTAAACTGGGAATAATTAAATGAATTACCTAGATGAGTTAATACATTTAGCACATTGTCAGAATGTCTCTGCACTGCAATGGGGTTATTATTTCATCAAGAATTTAATATACTACACAGAAATGTTTTTTAATACAAAAATAAAAAATAATGATGCATGACAAAAGCATGAAAGAATCATTTTAGCAAGCAGTTTATTCAGATTTGTCTCACTTTAATTGATGGGTTTAGGTGAAGCAGGTTCATTGACTGAAAAAACAAATGTTACAAGTTTTAAATGTATTACTAAATCCCTAAAATATATTTCATTTAAGCTTTAATTGAATCAAACTCTTCTTATGTTAAACTGAAAGACAAAATATCTTTTTCATCACTGTTTTTGTTACTCTCTTATTTGTCTCTGTATTATCATAACTTCGTTTCTATTTGCCTGTCGGCATAGTAGTATATAAATATTTATTAACTAGACGTTAATCATTTTTAGAGCTCTGTAAAATTAGTTTTGCTCTGCAAAGACCACAGTGTGCATGAGCATTTAAAAAAAATTGTTAGGTCAGTTTTTTAAGCCCTTTTCCCTCCATAATTGTGGAAAATTATTTTACAGAGCTCTAATTATTAGTTTTTGAAAAAAAAAAGAAAGAAAAAAAGCTCAGTTTTAAATATGCTTTTCCTCTTTTTCACATATGATGTACATTTTGGTTAAACCACATCAGGTCTTTGAATATTATTGCACATCACATGCATAATTTTGATACTTTAAAATATTGAAATATAAATTGTTTTATCTGTGTTATGTTTTCCTTTCGGTAGTCTTCATAAAAATGAAGATAACCGTTTAAAAATAGTTTTTTCATTTGTTTCGTGAGGGTAAACTCTTAATTTTCAACAGTCAGATATGTTAATTTATGTCTAACTAATTTTTCTAGCACTTTTCTCTCACACTTTTCGTTTAACTCTTTTCTTCTTAAGATCTCATGCCATCAGAACAAATTTTGCAATCTGAGACATTCCTCAGGAATTCTTGCCCGTGTCTCTCTTAGTGTCTTGACGAATAGAAGACCTTTTTAAGGTTATTAGTAATAGCAAGAATATGTCACTGTTTGACAGTGATGAGTAGTTTTATTCAGAGCTTCCACTTTCAAAAAAATCACAATTTTAATATGGAATCTGACTGGAGGATACTTGTTCTTCCTTGTGTGTTTTCCAGAATTTAATTACTAATGCTAACTTATCTATTTTACTTTAATAAAAAACAAAGGAAACATAGCTGTTACTATATTGCATTACATTGATTTCAAATATATATTCAGGAAAACGTTTCCCCTTGTGTTTTCCTACACCTTTATGGTATTTTTGTATGTTTCAGATCTCATATCTGTGTCATGGATCACCTCTTGACATTTTCTGGACTTTATTTTCAGTGCTGTAAGGAAAACAGTGGTAAAGACACACACTGAGGTGAGTAAAGACTTTGTTTATCACAAACATATAAAAGGGATGCTAATACTCCAGTTGAAAATAAACTGTTTCAGTCATTCAGGTTGTGGGATGTGAGTTCACAGACTTACCTCTATATGTAAATATATATATATATATGATTCAGATTCACAAATGTGTTCTAACAAAAATTTGACAGTACAAACATTGTGTCTGACATGCAGACATTTAAGAAATGTCTAACAACCATGTGTTGTGTTATTCTAAGTTACGTGAATGCAAACAAAGACAAATAAATAGGTAAAAGAGAAATGTACATTATTGTAAAGTTGTATTTTTTTTAAATATATGAACAATTAATATGTTTCTATATGTAGCCTATATGTACTCATATATTAATAAAATATATGTATACATACAAAAATAACCGTAGGATATTCATTTTTTATATATACAAAAGTATAATGTTTCCATAACTTTTATATTTGTAGAGTCAGGATGCCAGCAGGAGCATTCATAATAACTGTGACTAAAGTAAAATCAGAGGCGGCCATTTTGTGTTTATCTGCCTCCATTTTGTGAAAAGTTGCAGCTGTAGCCTCTCGATTGAGACACCGGACATTCATTCCATACTCACATGTATTAAATTATGGTGGAAATTGTCCAAATATGCTGTAATGCATACTTTGAGTAATTTCAGTAGAACGATGTTTAAGAAGCAACATATAGCCTATCATACAGGGTACTCCTTGTTTTACATTGCGCCAGTGCATTTCAAATGTATTTAGATATTTGTATGTGTATTTAAATACCTGTGCACTAAATGCCTACAGATAAGGGGGGGAAAGTTTCCTCGTCACATTCACCACGATGATGAAGTGGGCCTGAAAATCTTTCGCCTAGTAATTTCAGCAGTTTACTCACATCTTCTTAACATAACCGTTATGACAGCTGGCAAAACACTCAAAGTGAAAATGAAAAATGACTGCCTTAATATCATTTGAAATCAATCCTCGCATTGATAAATAAACATGCTGTTAAATACACAAATGAAATTAATCTGAACATGTATAGTTTGAGATTTTTTTAATGTTGTTTCGTCCTTAGAATTAAATGCTAAGAATTAAAAATTCAGTGGCCAAATTAAATTAAACAAATTATGAATCTGTCATTGAAAAAACAATTTTGATGTTCCTCTCAAAGTTTATAATGTTTATAGCATTGCCTTATGATGTACAATAATTATTTCCTTTAAGGAAAATGTAAGTTTGTGTACGAAATCATACTTTCTAATTAATAGATATGTCTCATAATAATTGTATTCATGTGCTAAACTGCACATTTAGTTGTGTGAGTTTGCGAGGAGGAGGACAGGCGGAAAGTGAAGTGATGAAGTGTGTGCATTGGTAGATATGTAATTTGAAAACGTATGTGTGATCGAGAGAAATATGAAGTTAAAGGCAGACAGAAAGTGTGTGCATGTAAGTGCGTGAAGGCTGAGGCAGACAGAAAATGTGCGAGTGTGTCAGTGTTAGTCATACATCTACTATGTCTGAATGGCCTCACCTGTGGATCAGGTGTATTCAGACACACAATCTGTTTTTGCATATAACATGATACACTCGTCTCAAATGTTTTCTTTTATTTCATTGGGATTAACCCTCACCTATTCTGACTAGCACTTACTGAGATCTGGTGTTTTACTATTAGCATGTTTTGTACATTTGCTCTTTTGTATATCATGATTGGAAATGAAAAGGTATTCATGCTGGTATGCAACAACATAACCATGTACGCCATGTGTTTTTTTATTTTTTCAATGTTATTTATTTTTTTATAATTAGGATTTACTATATATAATTGTTGTTTATATATAGTGTTAACCCCTCATATAAAACATCATTAAATTACAAAAGAATTGATATTTATTTATTCATTATTTTTAATTCCCCTAAACCCACCATAATTGATTCAAAAATAAACAATTTATGCATGTACTTTATACTTAGAGCATATACTAATTTTAACCGCACAAATGAAGTGATACAACTAATTGAAAGTACCTCCAGATGTGATTATGCAGGCCCCAGACATTACGGAGTGTGTTTGTGCGAATCAGCTATGACAGCCGTGACAAACACTGCAGCATGAAAACATAATGAGTAAGTCTTGACTGATTGAGTTGCACCAGGCACCAGCCAAAAAAACCCGACCCCCCAAAACACCCACGCCGCCCATCCTGCCTTTTATCATGGCTGAACTTGTGAGTCAGCAGGATCCAGACTGGACAGGAGCCATCTTTGATCCTGCTTTGCTTCCAGTCAGGTTTTCAGACATGTTTTTGTTTCTTTTCCCCCTCCCGCGAGTGTATTAGCTGTAGCCCTGGGCCTTGTAAGGCTCACGCCATCTGTATAAGGCCTTGTCTGTCAGCTCTAAGATGTGTCATGTTGTGCTTTAACCTCTGATCACAGAAAAAAACTCTCTTTCTGCTGACCACCGCCTGCTCACTTGATGTATTAGAAGGTCCATAGGGGGGTATCTGATGTGGTTATGAGTGTATCACCCAGTACCACTCCCAAATGTGCACATGGATAACTGGTGAAGGGACTTCTCTCTCTCTCATACAGCAAGTCTTTGTGATTCCTTCAGCAAGCACATATAGTGGAGCAGATGGCGGCCCTCATTGGGTGAGTAATTCAAGACATTGACTTATATCTGGGGGCCCATGAGCAAATGGAAAGGCAGAATGGTGTGTGTGCACATGCACATATGTGTGTGTGTGGTTTCGGTGTGTCAGAGAGGGTGGGCGGACTGCTTAGATGTATAGCAGAAAAATGAAAGAGTTAAATGAAAACAAGGAGAGAAAGTCAGAACTTTGTTCTGTGCGCTGGGGAAACCCTGTACATAGTCTGCAAGGTGTCTACCTACAGTTCCCATAAAACATCAAATTGCCAGTTTGACTCTGGAAATTAGTATGGTGGTAGTGCCGAAATGAGATCATGGGGTCCAGACTTTGTCCGTTGCTCTGAAATTCCCATCATCTTGTTTTCAGAGCTAAATGGCCTAGATAGACGACAGTTGTTGATGCTGTACGCCCACTTGTTTCTTGTTGTTGTTATACTCACTGAGATCGCTTTCACAAACATAGACTAAGCTTGAGCTTGTATGTGCTAAATGTGTGTTTTAAAACCATATGCTTTCTGAAAGAAATAAACACTTAAATGTCTATTTTGGATGTTTTTCCCCCAGTAGTTTGAAAAAAAGACGTTAAGTAAGCCAAATAGCCCAAAATTGACCTGTGCATGAAAAACAATGCTTTTCCCTATCGTGTCTTGCATTAATGCAACTTAATTCTCTTTTGTATTAGTTGCTGTTTTCCCACAGGGATGAGTAGTTGCACCCTAGATCTGATGGCATAGCTCAGGTTGGTCCTGGTTTGTAGATGGAGTTTTGTTGACAGTTCAAGATGGTGATTTGGCCCTGTCATGTAATGGATCTGACGTCGTCTCTGTCATTGGCCTGTGGCCTGTGGCCTGTGGTCCTTCTAATCTGAAGATATGACGCCCACCCAGAGTGTTTCATATGAACGGCTACTTCACATAAAGATCCCATAATGGTTAAACTGACTGTTTGGAATACTGTGAGTGGGTGTGTGTGAGAAAGATTGAGAGAGAGATGGAGACAAACACTGAGAGAGACAGATACATGCAAACTAATGCAACTTGTGAGAAGTCCAGAGACACTTCCTGTCTAGGGCACATAAAGCCCCCTAAACATATTGAACACAGAACCACACTTAAAAGTAAATTTCATTGCATTAGATAACAAAACAGCCTTTTTTATTTATTTGAAACCAACTGGTATTGATGTTATTTTTCATGGATGTATGAAGTCTTTAAGACATCGGATGTCCAATGACATGCGGATCCAATTGCACTGATGCTCATCCGATAGACTACACTCACAACTGTTTAAGACATAACCAACATAGTTTACGTGAATACTCTCCAAAACAGACATTTCCACAAAATGGTGTGTGTATTTGTCCATTCAGACACGAAAGAGCAATTCAGTATAGGTGTCTATGGCTGCACACTTTGGGTCGGGTGTGTGCGCACAGAAAACCGTACCGAATAGAGCTCTTTTTTTTTGCGTCGTCACTCTTATTCAGATCTATATGTCCGCTCTACTCGTTTTCCCAGACGTTTAAATTTTTTAACGTTTTATGAGACATGCAGCGCTTGCCAACCCGTGTCCCGCTGGGTAGATCAGCACGTTACAGTAGCCTACACTATAAAAAATGCTGGGTTGTTTCAATCAAAATTTGGGTCAAATATGAACAAACCCAAATGTTGGGTTAAAAATGTAATTATAAAATTTACAGTTTAAAGTGAAAGTTGAAGTTGGGTTAATATTTTTTTATTAAATTTTAACCCAACATATTTGACCTAATTTTGGGTTGAAACAACCCAGCATTGTTTAGAGTGTACAAATGTGCGCATCTACCACAAACGCAGGACATCAGTTCTGACTGGATCGCTTCCCAAATCGTCACTATCTAACGTTTTCATCTAGTTTTTATCCGTTGACGAAAATGTCAATAGATTTTCGTCATAGTTTTTGTCATTCAAAACTAGTTTTTATTTAGTCATCCTCTCGTTTTTGTCTATGAAAAAATGTCGTTGACGAAAATAATGACGAAAATTATTCAGCAAAGAAATTAACACTGATTGATTGAAAAGTGTGCCTGTGATATGTATATGTAAATATACAGGGGTTGGACAATGAAACTGAAACACATACAAAACTCAGGCATGAAACTCTAGATGGTGCAGGCTAATAGGTCCTTTTACTCACCTATTCATAATCACATCGTTATAGGGTGCAGCTGATTGGTTCCTGCCGTATCAGTAGCCAATGAACTTGCTGCTCAACCTTCAAATACTTGGGTAACATTTGCCTTAGCAGTGCAGCACGCTTCAGAAACCCTCCACCTTCCCCAGCACCACCTGGTGGTGATGGCGCAGTGGATAAGACACATGCCTTTGGTGTGAGAGACCGGGGTTTGAATCCACTGTGAGACACCAATGTATCCCTGAGCAAGACACTTAACCCCAGTTGCTCCAGAGGCGTGCGACCTCTGACATATATAGCAATTGTAAATGTACCACCTGTATAGATCTGCTACGGGTAATTTATGTAGGGCTGTGTGTTGGTGGGGGTGGACGGGACTTTTTTTTCTAACGTAAAAAAACGTTAGATTAATAGCTGCGCAGTACTTGGTAGCCTTGTCCGCATGAATTAATTACAAATAAACATATTTATATATTTTTTATAATAAACTTGTAGGCTATTGCAGTATATTAAATTGTTTTTTGACCTAATTATTTTGCACTGAAATGACACACTCGAGTCTGTCGGCTCTGACAGCGTTGCAACACGTGCAACTGCGCAATATAGCCTATGATTTCCGAAAATAGTACTATGTCAACTAGTGATATCAGCACAAGAACTGTTGAGGAATATGCAACACAATTGTTTTTGTCATAATGTTATGATAACTGACAGACACTATCATTTCAGCCGCTCTGTGCATGTCCTTGCACAGAGCGAGGCTGAACATAAGAGCTCAGCTTCGCGGCTGAGACACGAATAGACTATTAATTTAAAGCTTTTACTCTTAAACACACAAGGTACGTCCACTTTAATAAAAAAATAATATTTATTAAACAAACCAGATCAAGACGAGAGCAGAAACGAAATAAAGTGCATAACTGAAAAATAAAGCATAGACTCAAAACTAATACAAACTTTGGGCACAGCGCAATTGCGCATTAGGCTCAAAAAAAAAAATCCAAGAAATAATACAAGCAATAAATGGTCACAATAATAAAAGTGAACCATAAAATGTTTCCAGTGTGGTCTGGGTGTGTCTGGGGGATGCTAACGTCGTTGCGTGCGGGTGCGCCTGCAGTTAACTTATAAAACGATTATTACTAATTGGCATATTTCAGTGCTTTATGCCAATTCTGATATGTTCATTCATATAGCAACTCAAAACAGACGGGGCAACTAAACGCAGACAAGTTTTTCGGTGATGTTTGATGTCGAGCTGTGATATGCAAACTTTGCCTTCGAATTTTTTTCTATTTTCTATTTTCATAAAATACTGCCACACTCCCAATGTCTTTGACATGGTAGATTACTCTGACAGTAAATTAAACGCTAAATTCAGCAAACCACCATGGATGATGCAGACCAATGCCTTAGTAGTTCCTTCTTCAATCTCAATTCAGTCTCCAGTGGGTTGGGCTAATCCAAAAAAGTGAAAACAAGGGGGGTGTTCTGAAGACAGACTGTTACCTGTGAAACAGGGGTGCTCTGAAAACATCCCCCATTAGCAATTAGTGATGAAATGAATGTAATGAAATTAACGCGGCAAAAAGTCGACCAATCAGAATTTTAGTCGAGCCAGAACGTATCGACCAATTAATCGACTGGGAGGTTAAAGCCCTAAATTTATGTACGCTATATTGTACAGCAGCAGCATGTCTTACTTGCTCACAGCAGTGTGTCGTGTATGTATTGGCAGTAGCTAGTCCCGTACTTGCTCTGCCGCAGCAGCAGATACCAAAACATACAACATCTATTCCGCCAAGACCAAACATACAACATTGTCATACCCATTACCATGCCAATCACTCCGAGAGCTGTCATGACAGAACTGGTTTTAGACCACAATCATTTATTAGTATGGTGTTTTGCAGCCAATACAGCATCAATTTGTCTCTGAAATGACAGATACAAGTCCTGCATACTGGCCAGAGGGTTTTGAGGCAGTTCTCTTGCAGAACAGTGGCCAGGTCAATGCTGGGGGAGGAAAACGTTTTCTGACTTACTCCTCCAAAACACCTCAAAGTGACTCACTAATATTCAGACCTGGTGACTGTGCAGGCCATGAGAGATGTTCAACTTCACTTACATGTTCATCAAACGCTGCCCCACCTTTAGGGTACAATGTTTGCACTGGGTGCACATGGTCCTTCAGAATGGTTCGGTAGTCCTTTGCAGTGACGCCCATACAGCACAAGTTGTGGGCCTATAGGGAATCTCATATTGCAGCCCAAACCATCACTGATTAACTCCTGTGCTTCCCTCAAGGCATGCAACAGTCCGGGTGTTAAGCGTCTTTGGGCTTTCTCCACATTGTAACTCTCACGGATGTAGGTAAGATAGTGAAGGTGAAATTGTCAGAGAACAAAACATGTTTTAGATTGTCCACAGCCCAAGTTTTCCTCTCCTGCACCATTGAAATCGGCGTTTGGCATTGGCACGAGTAACCAATGGTTTGGCTATAGCAGTCCGACTATGAATATTGATTTTGTGGAGCTCCTGATGAACAGTTTTTAGAACAGATTTAATTTCTTAATTGTTTCTCCTAAAGAGATCAAATTAAGACTTTTGCTTAAACTTTTTACTTCTCAGATTTTTACCTTTAGAAAAAAAATTAATTTGCGTTGCATAACACATCTTGTTTGTGTTGATGCTTATGGATAAAATTAAAATCAAAGACAAAATTGTCTCAAATTCTCAGACTTGACAATAGCACAGTCTGCCATCAAAAGTCAGTGAATCTCTAGAATCTCATGTTTTGATGAACTGAATGTTCAAAAGAACAGCTTTTATTTGAAATAGATTTTATTTAATGTAAAAAGGCAAGTCTTTACTGTCAATTCTGATCAATTTAATGAATCCTTTGAATAAATGAATAAATTGATTCATTTCCTTGAAAAAATCATGTTGACTCCATACATTTGAACGATAGTGTATATACAGTATTTATGCCTATATATTTTAAATTAAAATAATAAATTGTATAAAATAAAATAATGGGTTTTTACAATATGATCTAAATTGCTACATGTTACTTCAAAATAAAGATAATGTATTTGGACACTATAGTTGTTAACTGTTAGTGAATCATGTTCATAGTTAATGAACAACATAGTTAATGACACCTGTGTGAACTCGAAAGGGAAATTCATATATCTAATAAAAATCACCTTAAGGCCTTAAGTTTGTAAAGGCCTCTCGGATAGATATCTTGTTGTGTAATTCCATGAAATTAATTTTAATTGTGGCTTAAGCGTTTCTTATGGGGCCTCTGTACGTGCACACTTGCAGACCTTCATATTATGTAGTACATTTATGTTGAGCAGTGATTTTTTAGAGACTGTCTTCAGAGTGATGATTGGAAGTTATATAAATTGAGCTGTTAAGATCCACATTAGTACCATCTGCTATATGTTGAATTACAAACACATGGTGTATTGTGTTAAGCCCAGACTCTTTAAGCACCTGTGCTGTGGCGGTGGCCAGTAGTGTTGCAACAGGGTAATAGGATGCTATAGGTGGTGTTCAGTCCTGCTGTTTTTGGCTTGTGAACACCTGTCTTCAGGACAGCCCCATCTGACAATGCAAAGCGTCAATCACCCCGGCCATAACTGCAACAGCACATGTAGATTGCATCAGCACTCTGCTTTGAAAACAGCTTGTTGCTCTCCTACTTTCCAAAAATTGCTGATGCTATAGGGAATTTCTTACAAATCTGTTTCCAATGAAGAAGAAAAAAACATTATTTTCCTCACTTTTTGTCCACATGATGTTTTTGACCCTAAATTAAGTGGAGGGAATATCAGCAGATTTGGGTTATTTATGGACTTGTTTTTCTTCAGAGAAAATGAAGATGTATTCAAGGAACTGGATGTGATTTGAGAGTTGCATTTACCGTGTCATTACTGTTTATCTATCTGTGTTCTTTTGTGGTTTTACCAAGTACACACTCAAATATGATGCAACTCAAATCTATTTGAGTGTGTCTGTGTGCGTCCATGCGTGCGTGCGTGTGTATGTGTGTGTGTGTGTGTGTGCACGTACCTACTTAACCATTTTGAGGACACATTTGTGTGTCTAATGTGAAAGATTGCATATAGGGATGTTGTGGTATTGTGTGTGTGTAAGAGAAAGTATAGGTAAAGCTGCAGAAATGTGAAGTTTACCACAGATCGGAGTGTTTACTCGTTTAAGTCTTTTGTAGAAGCGTGTGTGTCTAGGTCAGGTACCAAAAGTCCCCACAAGCATAGTGAAAACTGGAAACACCTACATTGAGGGCAGCAAACAGAGAATGCCTTTAAAAAATGTAAAAATTCACAAAGGGGTGTGTGGGGGTAAGTTTTAGGGTTAGGTGATTAAAAATATGATTTACTGAATTTTAAAAAAAGAGAGAAAGAAATGGAAAGTCCCCATCATGATAGAAAATCAAAGGCATGTGTGTTGTGAGCCTGTGATATTAAGATAAAACTGCTAAACCAAAGGCTTGAGAGCAAAGTTGATTTCTTGAATAAATATCTATATTTCTTAGAAACACCCCCACTTTTTTTAACAGAAAAAAGCCTGCTAATGTGCCCCCTTTTTTTTAGCAGGTCTTTTTTTTAGGATTGTACCCAGAAGAGATCTTGCCTCCCTTCCTTATTTTTCCTCAAGGAATCAAAAGATTAATTTTATTTACTGCCATTTTAAGTCATTTTTCTCTGTCGGTGAAACAAGTTAAATTGTCTCCCTCTGTCCTCCTTTCTCCAGATTTCACATTTTTGGCAGAACATCGCAAGCTATACATTCAGCTCTCTTACATGAGAGTTTACATTTACTAGTTTTTAAACTCAGCTCATAAATATCCCATAGAGAGCATTTAGATTTACACTACAATTACCGAAACATCACGCAATCAAATAGAAATAAAATGCTGTTATTTCTGGAATATTCTTGTCATCGCTATAAACTTTCTGGAGCAATACATTTTTAGTATTTAGTCGTAACCCAGTAAAAAGTCATACAGGCCTTCCTGTTTCAGGCCTGGATGGTGTGCTGCACAGTATCCTGTGCTTTATGACACAAATGTTAATATTTACCTCTTTTTACTACCTTCTACTTATGAACTCTTCTCCTTCTACATTTATTGTCCTGCCTTGCTCCTGATATAGCCTTCTCCTCGATTTTATAGGTGTGAAAAAAATCCATCAATAATCACTGAACTTTGTTCAACGTTAGTACAGTGTTTTTAAAGTGTTATTTAATTGTTTATAGTAATGTGAATTTAAGGGAAGACATCTTTTCTGAGACAATGCGTTCAGATGAATTGAATTTTGTAAAGTGAAGGTTTATCGGTGTATCTCTTGAATTATCTACGATAAATCAGTTTCAAAACAGTATTTTGTACATTAATGGGAAAATCAAGGACATATCATTGAATTATTTGGAGACATTTACACCTTTTTAAATGTCTGTTATGTGTTTTCCTTATGTTATGTATTAGATCACAAACCATTTTTAGTTAACAGGGATATGATTTGCATGATGTTTTGTATTACCGTGACAAGCAGGGTGTGTAAGTATTTCTTTCTCACAAAACTGTTTAAACTGTTAGTCAGTTTCACAATAACTCTATGCTAACTGTTTTTGTTTCATTTATTTTATTGGTTTACTTTCTTTCTATAATCACCATATCTTGTTGTTGCTTTGTGGAAGCATGTTACGAAAAGTAATTGCCTGATATTTCTTCAGAAAGTGTGAGACTTTTAGTTTTTTAAAGGCTTATTTGAATCCTTTTTATCATTAAAACTATTATATGTGATATGATATTATAGAAACTGTGGCCATGTCATTTTGATAGATTATACTATAATTGAAAGTTAAAATATATAAACGTGGTGATGTGAAATCCAAGATGACTTTCTGGTGTATTTCATGTTAGCAGGATTTGTATGGGTGATGCAAATATGGGATAAGCTTTCAGTTCTCTTTCCCTCAAAGTGAAACCGAGTAAATTCTTCATTTCTTATTTATGAGGTTGCCGTTGTAGCAGGGTAAATGTGCTTAAATTCACACATGTGACACATGGCTAAACATTCATTTAAGTTTGAATGTATAACGGTAAAGAGGTTGACCCTGAATTGTGAGCAACGTGCAAGCCACCGATTATGTAACCTTTTTATGTTTAAGATTATTTAAAGTATAGTGATTTCCATAAATTCAATTTTTAAGTGATTCTACATACCAGTTTATGTTCTAATTTAATTCTGACCCTTAGAATCTGGTGAAAAATATTTTTCACTTAGCTGCCATTTTTGTGTGTTATTATTGTTGTTGTTGTTGTTGTTAATTTGCTGGTTCTGAAGCACATACTATATTTAGCCGATTTTATAAATGCTCATTACATTTAAAAAATGGGAAAGCAGTGATTATGTTTGTACATACAGTCTCTAGAATTTAAAAGAAACTAAATAATTTAGTTATTTGTACTGTAATAAATGGACATGTCATGGTATGTTCAATAACAAGAAATTACTTTTTACTCATTTACTATTTTCAAAGCAAAGTTCAATCAATGAGAAGATATTATAGATGGAAAAATAGCTTCAAATATTTGTCCAAAGAAAAAAAAAGGGGAACAAGAAAAACAGCTCTATTTAATGCATCCTATCTGTGGGACATAGAGGAGACACATACATTACTATTTGAAGATTAATACCAATGAAATGCATTTATGCATTGTTTGCCAAGAATTTTAAATATACATATAGGCTACAGTTTCTGCATGTATTGTATTTCATGACCAGGTCAATGGTTTTGTCCAATGTGGCCCTAAAGAATTGTTTAAATGAAGAACAAACACACGATTAAATGATGGATGTCTGTTTTCAGTCCGGTCAGTGTGTGTTCTATAACTATATGTTTATTGCTATGTGGATTGTCCTGTCTTAAATTGGAATATCTATAAATTACAATGGTTGATAATAGAAAATCTTTTATCTTTGTAGTTAAGATTGATTTTATGCATTACAGTTTTGGCAAAGTCTCTGAAAAGCTGATTTGTGAGGACCTGTGCTGCTAAATAACTGTGACGTCAATAAGTTAAAGTCTCGCTTTATTTTGTGGAAGTACACTTAACCAAATTATCTATCGTGTGGAGATACCAGGTTCCTGAAGCAGCTTTTTACAGGATATGGGGGGGGGGCTTTATTCAAAAGTCGGAACAAAACGTGAAAACAAGCAATTACTGGAATGGAACCGTGTCCTTGTTCACTCAGTGCAAATTATCTTCAGACTATGCATGATTTGACATTACTGTAGTAGTCTAGTAGTCCTGAAAGGCTTTGATTTCCTGTTTAAGTCTTTTTATTTGTTTCATATGGAGTGTGGCTTACTGTTCTCTTATATTAATGCTATTGTTATTTCCTGATTTGCTGGCTAATCGCGAGTGAGATCTAATGCCTTGCCAAGGGCAGGCTTGCTTGTAGATATGAAACTGCTCCGTCTGTATGGGCTTGCTTTGCAGGTAGTGTAAAAAAAAAAAGAGAAGATGAATAATGAAAGAAAAGACAATCTTGTCACATTTACTGACATTTTTTTCTTCCGTGCAACACAAAATGAAATCTTTAGCAGAACATCTGAGCTGCTCTCTTTCATACATTGAAAGTGAATGGAGACCAAAGCTGTACAAAAACATATTCAGAGAATAACGACTTAAAACTTTCATATGGCTTTGACCCTGGACCCCATTAACTTTCATTGCATAGAAGAAAGCAGCTCAGATAATCTGCTAAACGTCTACTTTTGGGAAAAGAAAAGATATAGGTGAGTAAATGATGAGCGAATTTTCATTTTTGGTTGAACTATACCTTTAGGTCTTGGCTTAGTGTGCCTGTTAAATCATACTGAAACAGTCTGTGGTCTCACCTCATTTAACCCCTCCCGTCGATGATATCACGTCAATACAGTTGATTGGTTAAGCCAGGCGGTTGTTTTCATTCAAAAAACGCTTTTGTGTGTGGTTCATTTTGTGCCTATTCAAATACAACTTGCTGTAAGAATTGTATTGATAGTCATGAACTCAGTATATGAGCTCAAAGTGAGTGTCGGCTAACTGATTAACAGAGGAATGCTTCCTTTCTAAATGCAGCAGCATACATTTCCATCTGACAGCATCTCCTGCTGTTCCTTAAGAACATTCGTGAATAGTCAGATTAAAGAATATGCAGATGACCCTGTTTTTTATTAAAGTACTTTAAATGTGACTGATGGTGACAGGCCAAGACAGATAAGAGAAGTAGAGAAAACAGTGGAAGGATGGGAAAAGAGATATTCCTGACAGGAGAAATCAAAGCTAAAGTCGACTAATGTGATTGGTCAACTCATTCCAGTGCTAATAGGGGACATTACTAACTGACCACCCTTGCTATTTCTGGTACGCTCACTGGCTTAAAATTGTGATTATAAATAACTAATTTGCTGTTGCATTCCTGGCATGGAGGAGTTAAATTCTTGTTCTTTTCTGGAAAAGCACAGAGGGCAAAGTCACCTGTTCGAGAGGCATCACCGGACAAAGACAGCATTGAGTAGAAGGTCTCAGGATTGAGTCCCCATGGAGGGTGACTGGGTGGCGATCGAGCTTTTTACTGGAATGTTAGTAAGAGCTGTCTTACTAATACTGACCATAATAATATGCAGGACAATAATCAGCCCTTTATTCCCAGTATTTATGAGTAGACAGATACTGGATTAGAATCACAAGGGGATGAATAAACCGATTGCACATCCAGTTGCACACTTGCAACGTGGCATAGTGCACTACAGAAACTAGGCTTTGTAAGTGTTAAACAGTGAACAAAGGTCTTTAATTGTCTTACTAAGACTTTAACCAGCATGACAGAACAGAATCTATCAATGACTTATTTCTTTAGATGTGAGCGAGATGACAGCTTTATCTGCAGCTGCTGCCCTAGGCCTCTTTTTGTGCGGGAAGCCGTGCGAGTCATTGCAGCCCCGTCCAGTTGACAATCTGAGTCATGAGCCTGTTTTACTGTCCTCTTTCAGGTAGACATGTTTAAACTGTGCAGGGGGGTCAATGTTGGTCAATGTTAGTGCGAAAAGAGGGATTTTTTGGGGGGCTGGGTTGTTTTCACGCGCAGCAGTTTGAATTTAGAAGAGTGTTGCACACCACGCAGGAATTTTGAACATTTGCATAACAATATATAGGTGCTTTTTTCAGGAGTTTTTGAACAGTTTGAGATAAATCAGAACCAAACCTGAATCACATGTCAGTATATTTTGTGCATTTAGGGGAAAATGAGGGGCATTTTGTTCAATTCTTCAGCTTAGAGAGCTCTAGATGCATGTGTTCTTTGTTCGTGCCATACAACTAAGTACCGTTAAACTAAGTTTTTTAACAACACCCTCCTTGTTGCATGACCCCACAAGAGTGGTAAATCCCTTTTCTCGCATGCAAGTTTATTTACATTGGAAGTCCATTACATTTAAATGTTTTATATCTGTGTATATTAAAGAATCTTATTTATTAGCTAATTTATCATCAGAATGACATGATTTTGGCAGGAAAGTGGAGGGGGAATGGCTCTGGAAATATGCTTTTTGATTGTTCCAGAGAAAGTATATGAATGCAAAGTGCATTTCAGTATATTACAAATTCAAATACATATTGTAATTTAATGCTAATGTTTTAACGCATCTGAAATGACAAAATAAATGAAAATAAATTAAATAAACTAGCGTCAGGCTCTTTTCTTACTTGAAATGAATAGTATGAAATGTATAAATGGTAACAATCTATAAATCTAAGATTTATATTTATAACTACATTCAAATTATAGTGAATTGTGCTTAAAAAAATAATGTGATTTCTTTGTCATATTGTTGGTTCATGATATCATATTGTTGGTTTAACAATAATTTTTTTGGTTTAACACATTTTCAATTATAGTTATCTGCTTTGGGTTCTGTTAATCTATTCGTCTGTGACTCGGGTGATTGGTTAAGTGACATCCTGTTGAAGGTGAGCACGGTTTACCCGCAGACCTAGAGCTCACCGGAGAACTCAACCTACAGCTGCCTCACTGTATGACTGTACAGAGAGCACCGTTCCTGTGCGGTTACAGCTCTGGAGGTGTGTGAATGCATTCGTCTCGTATAACTCTTCTGCATATTTCAGAATAAAAGTTGTGTGCAGACGAAATGTCATTATGACAACCTTGGCATGCTTCTGTCGCGAGCAACAATGCAGGTGACAATAGGCTGGATTTGGTTGGATTTCAGGAAACTTTCAGTTCTTTTAGACGCTAAAGCTCGTTGGCATGGACTTGAGCCTTTCCTCTGTATAGCTCAGCCCTCCATTCGACTCGGTTTTGCACTGCCGAGTTCCACGAGCAAGCTGGTATGCTGAAATTTATCAGATCTCTTTTCAGGACATCTTTATACCCAAGCTTGTACCCTCCTTAAATTCCTACGTGTAACCTTAAAATTGACCTAATTGGAAGCCAATTATTTTTCCTTCCTTTAGTATTTTCTCAGTAGTCCTCCTATCAGGTTATTCCAATTATTTTTCCTCCTGTGTGATATGCGACAGCAGATCTTCATGTTTGTGTTGATATATGTATGTTAATGCACCTCTGTTGCTGCTATCTTTGTGTGTGTGTGTTTCCGTTTCAAAACTCTTGTTCTTAATCATCACTCCCGTCAAATACAAGTCTCGAACCTATATCATGCGTCTGTAAGTTAGCTACTATGGCAGAGCAGCCGCAAGTGCGTCAACATTGGATGCCGTTCTGAGTGTTGCTCTGACGTTTAAATATCCTGTTTACTTGTTTGCATGATTTTCATTATAACTAAATTGACCTTTAATGAGCGTAATGTTTATTTATATGTTATTAATAGCATCATTGGTGACGTCTTTTCCACTTTAACTGTATAGTTATAGAGCGTCTCCAGTGCAGTGGTCAGCTAGAATAGGCAGATTGCAGACTCACCAGCCAGTGTGTCTCATGACCATGCCGAAGTGCCAGTGTTTTGTGATTGAGAGGAAGGGAAGGGCACTACAGGGTGGACTGTGGCAACACCATCGTCACATCCTCCTGAACTAGACACCCAAGCTTTACCCCAGCCTGGCCTTGCCCGCACAGTCATCCTGGGCATGTTTGGTCCTCCAGTGAGTCAGTAGACAGTCCACCCTTATGATTTTCTGAATTGTGTTCCTGTGTAATCAGAGCTGGCTTTGAAGGATGCCTGATGTCTGGTTGATCTCTCGTGCCCTAGCTTGTTGCATGGGTACATAGGAACGATTTATGTCAATTGAAAATTTCAGCTGATATTTTGGCACAAACAGCTTTCATCGCTGGTGCTCTCTTCCAAAACCAAGTGAGCAACAGAATTGGAGACAGCATTTTAGCCTTCACAAGGACATGTGACCAAAAATACCAAAAAGCCCTCACCAAAACTGAGAAACATGTTTTAACCAAATTCTAAGGCAGCGGTGAAGAAATCTATATATGGCTCAATGACACGACGTGCATATTTGTGTGTCCAAGTGCATCATTTCCTTTAAAAAAAAAAAGTGATGACTTTAGAAATGTGACATTTTAATCTATAAAACCTATTTAGTTTTTAGTTTTACGTTTTGTTATCTTAAACACCCAAAATGTCAGGTGATGCAATTGTCCGAAACAAATAAACAGACAAAGAAACTATTTAAAATGGTGTCTTAATAATAAAAAATGTAAAACTAAATACTATGGCATCATTTTGCATCAATTTATAGACAAGTAGTTTGTTTAGGCATGGTTTGTAAGGAATTACAAACCTGCGCACATATATTCAAACGCACATAACTATAGAATCAATTCTTAATGCGCATGTGAACGCCATCAGCGTCTATCACAGGTTCACGTTTAAAGTCTGTTTAGAGAGAACGGTGTCGTCTTAGTGGCCCCTAATTTAATAACAAATGATCATTTAGACGAAAGTGAATCAATCAAAACTAACTTTAGCTGGAAAAAACATTTTTCAAGAGCCACTATAAAACCGAACCAATCTCTTTTACCTTAAATTATATGTTTATCTATGTAAAGCTGCTTTGAAACAATCTACATTGTTAAAAGCGCTATATAAATGAGGATGACTTGACATTTTAGCGTTTGTAACCTTTCATATAAACCAATTCTATAGTTTAAAGCTGTTGAGATAATTGAATTGTATGTCAGGGCAGCACAACTGCAAACATGTCTCTTTTATTATGAACTGACAAGGTAATAACAGTAAACGTGATAATGCATCATGACCTCAACTGATCCTTGTGGCATGAGTGAAAAGGTTTGTAGATCTGCTTAGTGTATTATATCTATGTTAAATGCTGTTTTTAACGACTCATAGTGCTCTCTATTCCAGTGCTGTTGTCTAACTGACACCCTGTAGAAAGTAACATGATTTAGAGATAAAGAGCATGATAAAGTAATTTTATGCGAAACCATAACCCTTTGTCTACAGATCAAGTATATTAGGAACACTGAATCTGAATCATCTTGGAGAGAGTTTCATCGTGCGGAGGGAAGTGTTTACGGGAACTTGAATTTACCGACTAAAACATTCATTTCTACCTCACATTATACTATAGAATGGCTTCAAAACACTTATAATATAGTGCGCGAAAACTTTGTTGCTTTAAAAAGTTTTTGTGCCTTTTGTGGTTCTTAACAATAATAAAGAATTGTTTACGTGCAATATCGGATTTGAATTGGTCCGGTCTGACCAATACCCGATCCGGTAAAGAATGCTAGAGTAATGGATCGGTGCATCTCTAAAATGTTCCAAATTTGTTTCTTATGATGTTCCATGACAGTTCGGATGCATCCTTAGTAGACAGCTGCCTATGTATGCTGTAGGTTGCAAGGCAGGTCACTAGTCTCTGTGTCTTTTATCAGATTATTTCGGCCTTTTGATTGATTTCACAGCCTGTCGATGGATAAACTAAAAGTTTTTGGCTCTTTAGTGGAGGTGTGCGAGTTTGTAAGCACACTTGTCTGCTTTGTGTACGTATGTTTGTGTGTTCGAGGTGACGAGTATCTAGCCTGTGTGGTGGGAAGTGACACTTGTATGAGTTTGCTATAATTACTCATTTTTTTCCTCCTCTGAGCAGGCATAGAGCCCCAGAGGGGAAGAGATCAGTATTCCCTGTCTCCCAGTCCCAAGCTGATAAGTCTTTTCCAAAATAGGAGTGATCTCACCCCTCTCTTTCTGTCTTCCTCTTCTCCTTTGTTTAGTCTGTTTTTTTTTTTTACTTCATTCTTACTGTTTAAACATGGGACTGGCGCAGCTGGTGGAGAAACAGGAATGAGTGTGAGCACGTAAAGCAATGTATGTGTGTGTGTGTGTGTGAGAGAGAGAGAGAGAGAGTGATTAATACCCTGAGTTTGGGGATCTCCATTCAGAACGCGTCCTCGTGGTTTGCTCATGAGGTCATTGGGAAAGATCCTCATGTAACATGGAGCTAGTTTTAACTGACACCAAGAACCAGACCAGAGGTGAACAGCAGTGCAGTTATCAATTCCTCCTCAGAGCGATACCTTCTTTTGTTTTAAAATAACTGCACTGTAAATGATTATAGGACAAACTGATCGAGGCCTTTTTTAAAAACCGCTTACTCCATTAGTGCGTACAGATGTTGTCTATGTTGGGAAGAAGCTGTAAATGTCAGTGCTTAACGTACACTGGTGCATGGCCTCCACCCTTTATTTAAAAATGGCTGTCCTCATCAGCTGGCGGCAATGTTCCCTCTAATTTTTGTTCTTGCTGAGCACAGCCTGTTTTTATTGGGCGTGTCCCTCATCCACCTGAACAGAGAAATATAAATGATATAATATACATTTGAAATGAATTAAATAAATGTATATTATTAATCAGATTTTAAATAAAATATAAATGAATGAATAATCTAAAAATAATGAATTAAAAAATATATAAATCATGTGTATATTGAATTAGGACAAATTATTATTATTAATTAATTATTAATTGATATTATTATTATAAATTATTATTCATTTATATTATTAAATAATTAATTAATACAAAATCAGATGAATGCATATAGTATATACACAGGCAACATCTTTGGCTGTTTTAAGTCTGATTAATAATCGGAATAATTCATTCACTCCAACCTTTTTTTTTTTTCAAACTCTGTTTTCTTCAAGATAACTCATTTTGTCATGATAACATTAGCCAAGATCATAAAACAAGATAAAGAGCAATGATGCACTGCCTTTGCAGATGACATAAATTCTCTAGTAATGCAACCTTTATCTTGCGAATTAGTCAGCCCTGCATATTTACACATACAATTTCTCACAGCTTCAGTTCTGGACTGAAAATCGATGGTCTTGAAGTCGAAATCGCATCCATTTATTTTAACTCTGATTCCTTAAATGTCAAGGTTTTTCCCACTTTTTTTGTTTTGTTTTGTTTTGTTTAGTTAGTCTACATTCTATGCAGAATTTGTTCTCATTTGCGCGGGAGCGACATCAGAAGTGTGCGGCTGTGCACGAGCACAGCTTAGACGGAACATTGACTGGCAGCTTTAGAGGGGACCTGAGGTCAGAGGTCACCTGTGACTCAAGACTTGAGGAATTCAGTCTCAAGGAAATGAATAGCATGGGGGGGAAAATAAGAGACAGAAATTGTAACGGCTACAGGAAATGATAGCTCATTAGAATGTGGTCAGATGGTGACTGAGAATTATTAACTGTTTTATAGAGAGACGAGAAAAAAAAGGAAGCGGGAACCTGTTTACCTCCAAAAATCCCCATGTTGTTTGTCTGTTTTCACCTTCCTGCATCCTGATCCTATAGTTCTTCTTGCACGATGTCGCTTCTGAGTATGTTTTTTAGTCAACTCTCCAAAAATTACAGTGTGTAAAACACAAGTGTTGACAAGTAATTCAGTTAATGGTGTTACAAGACCTCTTTTTTATTTTTTTTGCTCTTTCCTTCATTTATTATTATGACCAAATTGAGCAAAAATTGTATGCTAATTTTAATACTTTTAAATTGGTAAAATATGAATTTGCTTAGTGCATTTGCAACAGAACATGGATAATTTTATTCATTCAGGCAGGGGATTTCTAGTTCCCAGTATGCTTTGCATTGGATTTAAAAGGCAGGTTTATTGTTAAAATTAAGTGTTTGGCCTATTTATGTGTTTTTGAGCAAAATGAAGGAAGGAAAGAGACTTTGTTAGTGTGTAATGTTCTGTTATATTAAAGGGTTAGTTCCCCGAAAAATGAAATTTCAGTCATTAATTACTCACCCTCATGTCATTCCAAACCCGTAAGACCTTTGTTCATCTTCAGAACATACATTAAGATATTTTTGATGAAATCCGAGAGCTTTCTGACCCCCCTATAGACAGCAACAACCTAACCACTTTCAAGGCCTCGAAAGGTAGTAAAGACATAGTTAAAATAGTCCATGTGACTACAGGGGTTCAACCTTAATTTTATGAAGCGACACTGACACCGAAGAGAAGAGATTGTTGAATAAAGTCGTTATTTTACTTTGTTTTTTGCGCACAGAGGTATTCTCGTCGCTTCAAAACATTAAGGTTGAACCACTGTAGTCACATGGACTATTTTAACAATGTCTTTACTACCTTGAAAGTGGTTATGATGTTGCTAGGGGGGTCAGAGAGTATCTTAACTTGTGTTCCGAAGATGAACGAAGGTCTTGCAGGTTTGGAACAATAGAAGGGTGAGTAATTGAGAGAATTTAAATTTTTGGGTAAACTATCCCTTTAAGATTTATAGTAGTTTTTGGTATGTTCTGGTAGCTTGTGTTAAGGTTGTATACACGCTAATGTAACTGAAAATTGAGCTGTTTGCATAGAATTTGCAGTTAAGTTTGTTGCTAAGAAAATCCATTTCCTACTGTCCGCAATTAAATTAATTTCAGCCAGAGAATTACAGCTTCGAGCGTACACTCATGCTAATATGTTTAGCTAATCCCACAGTCTTCCTCTCCTCCACCATGCCTCACTCCTCAATAAAGTGTGTCAGCCTGTCATCTGTTGCTCTCCCCGTTTCTTTATTTTTCTCGCCCGATCTTGTTGACATTAGCAAAGACTTGGAGCTCGCTGAGTCAGAAGTTTGTGCGGTCAAACAGGCTGTGAGGAGAAGTTGTCTGCACTGTCATGCTCTAGATTTCACATCGCCGATGACCGGCATCCTCATCATCCTCTTCTACAGGATCATCATCCTTCCCTGCAATGTGTTTGAATCATCTCCCATTTCCTGTCACTGATGTCACCCAGCAGAGAGATGGACAGACACATAGGAGCCAGTACTAATGAAATGACCTCAGTCTGCTCACCTGTGCTTTAATGCTGGCCGTGACATCCTCAGCATCACTTAAAAGTGACTAATCCATTCTAATCAATATGGTGAACCTTGATAACATTGTTAGCTTTCTGCAGTCATCCTAGGTGTGAGTGACTAGGCATTGTGGGAGGACTTGGGTCTTTATCTGCTGACACGCTCATTAGGTGTATTGGTCTTTGTGTGATTGCCGTGTTTTTGTGTCAGTTTTGAGTTTTTTTGGTGATTTTAATTGATAGAATAAATGATATGAAGAGTTCAGATGTAAAAGCCTCTAAGTGCCATCTGAAATTTTCTTCCAGAATGATCATTTTTATCAAGCTCGTATATTTAAGTTCAGTAATTTCACTTGAATGACAATGAAAATTACCTATTAATTGTAATTTAAGTGAAATTACTCAACTTAAATATACGAGTTTGATAACAATGATCACTTGAAGAAAATTTTAGATGGCACTTTTGCATCTGAACTCTTCTTATTATGATACAATATGTTGTGAATTATAAATAATTAGTGCTTAATTTTAAAACATATAGATAGATTATATAATATATAATCATATATTATGTATTTAACGGATATGTATTTTTTATATAATAAAACATTTAAAAAAAAAAGGAAATTCTTTTTCAAATATAAGTGTTTTGCTGGCTTTTCACTCAATGCAAGAAAGCCGCTTTGCGAACAGATTTGATAAACTGATGCATGGCTTTCCTGTAAATCCAGCATAACTGAAATGTTATTTTGAATTATTGACTCATCATCCCTGGTCATTTTTAAATACACTGAACACAACATACAATAGTTTTAATGATTGATTTTGAACAATAATTAATTATTGATCTGTTATTGCTTCAGTATTTTAGATAATGTAATTCAGTTGCATGTGTGTTGTGCAATGTTAAGCCTTTTACTTTCATGAAAAAAAACTCATAAAGGAATTTTCATACATTGAATGATGTAGATGGTTAAAAATAGAAAATATGATGCAATTGCAGAAAAACAAGTCTCAACACATTAAAACAGTGTAACACGCATTTCAATTAATACAATTATTAGGGGAAATTACATGTTTATCCACAATAAACATAGACAGTGTGCACTGTAGACTAGAGGTTTTTTTTACAAAGTTAAAAAGAGGAAATTACACCTTTAGTTTTTTTCCTTGTTAAGACACATTAAAACAGTTTTTGAAAAGCAAGCAGTATAGGCCTATCTAATTGACTTATTTGCACTTTGTTTATATATGATATTTTTTTGCCAAGTTGATAATTGGCTTCAATTTTGAATTTTCCATTTTAACCTTTTCATACAACCGTTACTCACAGTTGCAAACATAACAATATTTATTTTATTTTTACTCACAAACGGGACAGAAACAACTTTAGCAATTAATCAAAAATGTATAACTAGTGTGTAGTGTTGGAAATATCTGAGGTTTTGAGGGGTTCATTCATTTATAGCATTTAGTTTAACATGAAATACATTTTTAGCAGATTTTTATCAACTTTTATGCCCATTTTCATATTTTTATTAGCTAACACATGCTACTGAAAAACAAATGCATTCCATCTCTCTGCAGAATTTACGTTACATGTCGTAACAACTCGAAATTAATTTTCCTCCTACTCAGATATGCACAAGAATTGTTGTTGTGGCTATACGTTGTTTTTCTTCTGATAACCTCATGATATACACTTTCAGGGTTGTTGTTCAGCAGAAATAATACTTTCCCACCATAAAATATGTTTTCACTCCAAAACCATGCCAGATATAATTTTGGAAACATTTCAAGTACTCACTTTTATTGCCCCTCATTGTACAAATCGCATGGGTTCCACAGTGAACAAAATCTGCCTTGAAAAAAGCATTTTCCAAGACATATCACAAAACATTTTTTCATCTGAAAATGTAAATATGACCAGATCATGCAATGTTGACAGTGAATATCTATCTCTTAGTCCGGCATGTTTTTCCAAAGAGATCTCTGCCCTAGAAAGTTCCAGAAGCAAAATGAAAATCCTTGTTTTATGGACATGAAGATAGTCCTCATGTTTTAGTAGCGTGCTTCTGACTTGGTAGGAGTGTAATATCTGACTCGTACAGGCACTGACTCACCGTGGCTCATCGGACAAGGCTCGATTGGAGCCCGCCAATTTCTCAAACACAAAGACACAAGTTTTTGATCTGACTCTTTTGTTCTAGCGCAACAGCATTTCGTTATACCTGTGCTCCAAAATCCCACTGACAGAAAACAAAACTAATGAAGGTTTAGATCTGAGATTATACTTCAGATGTGCTAATGCTAGCTTCTCTGTGTGTTTACAGTTGGTTGGGTTTTGGTATGTTCTCCTCTGAGGTGTGTGGGTGTTGGTTTTGATGGTGGATTTTCAGTAACGTCCTTATAAACCTGCATCATTTTGCTTCTCCTTTTGTGCTTGATGTGTTTGCGCTTAGTTAACCCACATCATGGGTGGATAATGATAGTGCTTTTGGTTAATGATTTAACAAAATAACCAGTATGAGCTCATCTATTGTTTATCCGTGAAGTTGCACTTTCAGAAACTCGAGTGGGCAGAGGGTCCTGTTTGCGTCTGTGAAATATCGAGTTCAAAGAGAACGTTATCGGGCACATGACCGTGTAAAGTGATAAAACAAAAGTCCAAGTGTGTCAATAAGCATCAGGTCATGGAAAAAAAAAAGTTTAATTCTGACTCAAATGTCATTTTATCATTAAATCCCCTGAAGAATTTTACTTTAAGTTTAAAAAAACTGTATGTACAATTTTTATTTTTAATTAATTTCCTTGGCTTGCTTGCAATCTCCTTCTCTTTTCCTTTCCGTGTGTGTGTATGTGTGTGTGTTGTTGGGGTGGGGGTGGGGGTGGTGGGTATGGGTAGGTAGTGACTGAATCTCATAAAAGGGTTTCCTAATATGGGCTGTCTCTCACAAAGCCCCGCCTTCCTGCTTTCAAGTAGGTGGGGTTTACACTCTCTCGACCAGTAAAGACACGCCATGGACTTACTTCCTCATTAATTGGCTGAAACCAGTTCTTACAGGAACCGCCGGTGATAAATGTGTGAGTTCTGAGAAATCATTCATTTCTTCCTTCAGCCTGGCTGAGGGACATTACAGGAGAGTGTGAGTGAGGATGGCTCCCTGTGTGAGCATGCCTTCAGGACAAGCTTTTTTTTTCTTTCTATTTGTCTGCGTATCTCTGCGTGTTTTTTTTTCTCTCTCCGTTATTTTTATTGCTTAGGATATGTAGTTCCCAGAACAAGCTGTACTTTTACAGGGTTTTTTTTCCCCTCTCTTATTTGAGTTTCTGTCTTCTGGGATAAACTCCGTAACAGCTCGGTCTCTATCTCCCTCTGTCTGCGAGCGAAGAGAGAAAGGAGAGGCAGGGTAAAGGAAACTCACTGACCTCTCGAGTCGGTAAGTGAAATTTATGTGACCTCTCCCCCCCCCCCCCCTTCTTTCTTTCTTTCTTTCTTTCTTTCTCCCTCTCCTGTACCGTCCCCTCCTCCTCTTCTTCTTTTCTGTCACAGAGCTCTTCCCCTGTTTGGCGCCTCTCTACAGAAGTCTTTCAGAGAGTACCTTGAGGCCCAGAGGGCAAAATTACAACAACGGACCGGACGGGCGGGCGGCTCGCAGGAGAGGTCACCCCAATCGTAAGTCCCATCACTCATACAGAGTTTCTCTTAAATTTACCTCATTCACAGACGTGGCTTTAGTTTTTTTGTATATTTGCCCTCCGTTCCTCCTTTTAATTTATTTCACGCACCCCTATTTCTTTTTTGTTCCACATCCTAATTACCTCCCTGCCCTAATTACCGCTTGGAGACTGGTTTTATTCTACTGTGTGATTCCGGTGAGGTGTTATTGTTTGCATGTGGCAGACCGTAGTGTCAGGGGCTCCGCGTGGGCCGTGCGGTGGTTGGTCGCGGGGGCCTGTTCGGGGTCTGGCTGAGGAGGGATGCTGAGTCACACTCCGAGCTCTTTGAGTGAACCGGACACTCCCCCGCGTCACACTAACTCCCCCCTCTCGGCTGCCGAACCCTGTTGAACCCAGCGCAGCCGGAGACGGGAGGGGCCCCTGGGAGTAAAAGAAGGGGGAGAGGGGGGGGGCGTTAGGAAGGGAAGCGGGAGAGGGGGGGTTGAGGCTGTACTCTCGATTCCTGCCACTGATCCCTCACAAGTGCGCACGGAAACAAAGAGCTACACCTTTTTTTTTTTACCTTCATCTGCCCGTGTGCAATTCGTTCATTTTATCTAAAGCGCTTTTCCAGCTCGTGTGTGCATGCGTGTGTACGTGTGGGAGGAGGAAATGAAAGAGTGAGAGAGAGAGAGAGAGAGAGAGAGAGAGAGAGAGAGAGAGAGAGAGAGAGAGAGAGAGAGAGAGAGAGAGAGAGAGAGAGATGAAGTTGCACAATGAGAGATTACGGATGTTTCTGGAACAATGTTCCTTTTTTCTGGTAACTTGAACCTCCTGCAGTTACTTAAGGAAAGCTGTGGGCTTGTTCAACCGACAGGAAGAGACGATGCCACTGTGCACGTGTCACTAAAGTAAATCTTGTTGTAAAGGAACGGAGAGATTGGAAAGAAAAGCACGTGGAGATGAGTAATTGCTTAACCTGAGATGTTTCTGATGAGTTAATGCAGTAAAGATTATGCATAATTGACTGCCCCCCCCCCCCCCTCTCTCTCTCTCTCTCTTACTCTCTCTCTCTCTCTCCTTACAGGTTTCTGAAGATGGTGATCAGTGTGGTTCGTTTCTCGTTTGATGCATCTTGAACTTGTGGCATCTAACAGCAAACACAGAGCTAAACTAAATCAAGAAACCCAAAATTTGAATAGCCTCCTCAGTCTGATGAGAGTTAACGCTAAAATAGGTTAATTTTTCTCAATTTTTATTGAGGGTTTTTCTGTATCATGGTTATCGGTTAACATTTTTACTTTTTAATGTGCTTGGTTAGCTGGCGGATTGCGCGGAGATACTCATGTTCTCAGCTCTGTGTCTTGCAGAGGTTATCTGATCCCATTGGTGGGGATGTTAAGGTGCGCCGTGGCTTATGTTCTGTGTGGTCTATTACACTTAAGGGACCAACTGCATTAATTTAGCTTTAAAATTAGTTTCATTTAAAAATTTGCTTTGAATCGCTGCATATTCCAGCCTATAGTGGTTGTCTGATACTAGATTCGAAAATCGATTAAATTAAGGCATCACAGGAAATGAATGTAAAGTAATGCAACCAACTCTTAAAGTCATTAAAAGATGGTATGCATATTGACTGGTGCTTGTATTCCATTACTTTTGTGAGCGTAGATCGTCTGGTCTTCTAAAAGCTTGGTGAATCATAATGTTCCTTTCGTCTATTTCGTTATTGTTATGTTTCCAGAGATCCATATGAGAAGGAGAAGGAGTGTGTGTGTGTGTGTGTGTGTGTGTGTGTGTGTGTGTGTGTGTGTGTGTGTGTGTGTGTGTGTGTGTGTGTGTGTGTCTGTGTGTGTGTGTGTGTGTGTGTGTGTGTGTGTGTGTGTGTGTGTGTGTGTGTGTGTGTGTGTGTGTGTGTGTGTGACTCACTACAGGGCCACTCCACCAGATGCAATAACACATTCAATCAGATTAAGAAGTGCGTTTGTGTTCAGGCACATATGTGCGTGGGTGGCTGCCACGTTTCGCGCGTTTAGCTTCTTATAGCACGTATTCTATACATCAGAAGAGCATCCGGTCCCGCTGGAGGACTGGATGATGCTCGCTGCTGTGAGAGATGCTCGATTGGATTTGACTAACGATTGGATTGTCTGGCAGTTGGAAAGGTAATCATCTTCCTTCTTTTATAGTTTGAATAGTTTCATTTACATGCGGATATCTATCTTAAAACTAATGCATTGGTGGTTTCCCCAAACTGCCCATTTTGGATGTCTCCTTTATTTAACACACCTGATTTAACATATCAGTTGACTATTAGAGGCTCTATGTCCTGAAATGGGTGTGTCGCATCTGAAATGTGCAGTGTTGGGGGCCACAGAGACCAGATGAAGAACCACTGCACTGGTGGCATAACATCAGGCGGCTATGCAAACGTCTTGTCCATTGCTTATTTTTACATCTTTTTTTCATTTTAATTGCTTGTGAAATGTTTTTTCGGTGCCTTTTTGTAACGCTGCCCTGGTATGTGAGTCTGGAAGCTACAGCCGTATAAAAAAATGGAACAGTGTGGAGTTTCTTTTGCCGTTACCTTAAATGAACCCTCCGCTGAACTCAATGCACTGCGCGCTGCTGGCGTAAAGGATGAGGCAGTGTTGCCAGATCTCGTGAGAAAAGCAAGCGAACTCAATGGCTCGAGTTTACTGATCAGCATCAAATCATTTAGATTACAGAAATAAAGAAACGTTTTAAGCAACGCTAACCTGACTGCATTAATTAACAAAATAATGTTTTATATAAGTATATACTTTTGCTAAATTAAACTGACTATTTAACATAAGTGGATATCTAAGTTAATAAACAAATTGAAATGTTTGCACTTTTTAATTAATACAAAATGAATATAAATTAAAAAAAAAAAAACAGACCAAGGAACAAGAAAATACATGTAGGCCTATATGATAATTTGTATAAAACAACATAACATTTGTTTTATTTGTTGAATTCTACAGTCATGTAACGTTGAAATCCTAAACGCGTTTGTTTTCTAGAAATAAACCAAAAAGGGCAACGCGCAATTTCCCGTATTTCTAATCTTCTTAATGAAAAGTGTCTTATAATACGCGGATATGGCAACACTGCTGGTAGAGAGGGAGCGAGAGAAGGGTAGCGCGCGAGAGAGGATGTGTCTCAAAATCTAGCGAGATAGTCTTTCGGGCGTTCGAGCTTGATGCCCTCAGAACGCAGTCTTGTTAGGCACCTCGCTATGATTGGAAACACAGTCAGGCTGAGACAGATAGGAGAAGCAGCATTCGATTATCTCACACAACATCCGCTAAATGAAGGGAAAAGCTTTCGGTTCTTCCATAACGGGATTTAAATCATTACATTGTTAGAATTAGTGACCACGCCTCTCTTTCATCCCCACCCTCTCGTCTCATCACTGGTAAGTGAGTTAATGCTTCATTATGTGTCTTTATTGGTGTGGATAAGTCTCTCCCAGTGTGTCAGATAGCTTATCAGACTGGTGTTGGCTGTTACATTCGCCCGGCGACAACAGTCTGTAGGCTGTCTGACATTTTGGGCTTTTTCATCCCCTCTAGAAAACATTCTATTTTTAATCGCTGTCGATGTTTTTGTTATTTTTTGTTAATTTGTATAACTATTTTTTCTTTTTTGCATTAATGAACAATGTTTGTTTTTTTCTTGATGTTGGTGTCTAATTTTAGTGTGGTCTTTATGTATGGGGTCGAAATATTTCCAATGTGTGTGTGTTTACAGAGAGCGTTATTGACGTGTTTTTGCTTGTTCTATAGACGTACGTGCATGTGAGTCTCTCCGTAGCCCTTCTCTTTAAAGGGCGTGTGTGTGCGCGCGTGCGCGCGCTCAGCACTTGGTTTTGTCCACTTGAATTTCTTTAGAATCCAAAAAGAACACACCTTATTGCATCACACTCTGTTATGACAGATCTTTTTGCCCATTTGCACTTGCTCTACAGTTTTTCCCTTTCTCATGCAACTGTTCAGTCGTTATCTAACATGTGCAACTGGTATTTGTTATTAGATTAAAAAGATGTTCATTCAGCAGTCCACCCCCCCTTGGCTTCCACAGTCGAGTCGTATCATTTCCTCTGTAACTGTTCAGAACATCCTGTACTTTTTAGGGAACCCCCTCTGCCATTCATGTTTGACTGTGTATGTCCTGTGTGTAAATCAATAAAGTTTAAATGAACTAAATGTCAGTCTGTGTCCTGGTTTTTGTGATTTCAGTTAATGAGTTTTATATAGGCCTATTTTTGTTATTTGAGCTTTATTATAAATTGTGCACACATCGAAGTTTTTGTTATGCACAGCAATACAACATTTCATTTTAAAAAAAATAATAAAATTAAAAATGTAAAGTTAAGATAAGCTATATTTTTTTTTAAGTAAAAATGAATTTAAATCAGTTAAAAAAATACTGGGCTATAAAATATATGTAAATATACATGACAATGAAAATAAAGATCAATAAAAAAAAGAATAGCCTAAACACTTAGCAAAGTGACAACTGCAAAAGAAATGGCGCAAATGTCATTCCCTTATGCGCCAATAAGAAGCGATAAACGGCTCAGAAAATGTGTACTGTATAATATCATATTCACATTTTCATCATGTGTCAGAATGAACTAGTTAAATCACTCTTCCTTCAGTGTTGTGATTCACTCAGTCACGCGCACTACAGTTACGGCCTTTGCTTGAGGGTTCGCCATTATGCAAATCGCTCATTCAAACAGGTTTTAATATTCAAATAAGGCTTGACATGTTCAGTTGTAGTTTTTAACAACCCCCCTCCTCCTCACCACCACTCTTTTGTATAGGTTGCACAATAAGGTGTTCTTGTTTGGCTTGTGACCAACACAACACCACACTTTTGAGGGATTAGTTAGATTTCCAAACGTGCATGAATAGTGTGCACTACCTCTAGTAACCAGTAGGGGACACACTCGAACATTTTGAATAATTTAAAAATACATTTAGCCTACAAAAACATTTTCCAATATAAAACGGACACATTAAAAGTATTATAAAAAATAATTATAAAACATATAGTAGTGTTCTCACACTTTATTGTGTTTTGTGACAAGAAGCTACATGTTAATGATCATTTGACACATTTTGTTAGATTCTGGGTGAAGAAAAACCCATCACAGTTGTCAAAAGAAAGTGTATTCATAACTAAAAGTCTGATGTCGAGGTGAATCAGGGGATTTAACTGTCACATGGATCAATGATGTGTTGTCACCGAACAGGAGAACACTGGCACACCCAGGTTGAGTCAGAAGAATGGTGTAAATGTAACCCTAACTGACGCAGATCCTAGGTATCTTTACCCAGGAAAACTCACATATGCATGAGCTTTGAATATCTGCACATGCCACAGAAACCCACAGGTATGTATCATTAAAAATAGCAGAAAAATTGAGAGTTTTATAACTCTTAACTACCTTCATCTCTCTCATTCGAAATTGCCACATTTTTGGGGGAAACATTGTACAATACAATCAACAACAGGAGGGCTGTTTTTAAAACGAACAATAGCCTACAGCTTAAAATAGCTTGATTGTAGTTATCAGCATCAACAACCTACATTGTGATCCACATTGTTTTTGTGTCAGGTTGTGTAAAGAATGAGTTATTATGCCTCTTTTTGAAAAAATACAACTTTGGAAATTCCCTGTAGCTAATTTGCATAGTGATTTTTTTTGTCTTTCTGTTTGAAGCATATGTGACACAAAGTGCCCATTGTGATCCATTCATGTGGTTTTATAAAGTAGGGAACAGAGAATTTTGGCTACCCAGCACTTTGTAACAATGTATAGTGTGTGAGCTTGCATCTTTCTTCTGAACATGCCTTTTGGCGAGCTTGCTGACTTTTGAACATTTTAAAGTAAAGGATAGGATAAAAGGTTTGAAATGAATTCCCCTCCATTCAACAGAATTACCTTTCACGATCACAAATAATCCAGTAGTGGCAAAAGGATTTAACTTTTCCACATTTATCACTACTGATCTCAAAATTCAAACAGAGGTTAGCCTACACTTTTTTTCTGAAAAACATATCTGATCAAGCAAAACAAAATACATGTGTCTCTTAACACAGATTATATTCATAATATTACAATCTGAAGATGATCACACATTCTATGTTACTGCCCTGTTGAATAGGCTAGGCCTACTATACAAAATACCTTGAATGCATGTATTATATGCAAGTCTAATCTACAGTAGCCTACTATACTTATATATTTAAAATCAGATAATAAAAGTGCAGTTATTTTATTATTAAATCAATTAAACGTGAAACACATGGGCAAATCACTGAAAATGCAGTAGCGGTGTGTGTTTGAGCTGTAACAGCACGAATGTTGAAGCTGGACAAAAGCAAAACATTGTCAGTCTTTTGTCGACACCTACTGGCAGTGAAGCGGTACTAAAAGTAAAACTGCTTCCTATACACTGGGAGTGACGTGTATTTCTATCTATACACCCACTTACCTCAGATACAAAACGACGTGAGTAAAATAAAAGATATTCGCGTGTTTAAATGAATACAAACGCTAATTAATTTATTGGCATTTGTTTTACACATTCAGGGACATGCGCACAGACGCTCAGTGAAATTCGCTGTTAGCCGTGATCGTTTAATTGCCGGTATTAGTTAATCTCTGTTATGTTGCGTAATGCGTACTGGACACGGTTATGGCGTCTGTGAGTCGTGTGGGAACATGAGGCGTCGGAATACAACATTATTCCGGTATTGGTGCGTGTAAAGAAACTGTTACCATGGCTGGTGTGTTTGATATCGACCTGGACCCGGTGGAGGACAGCGTGTCAGATGAGGAGCTCCCTGACGGGGTATGTAACCGGTAACAAGCTCGGTCCAGATTTTCCGCATCGCTTGGACCGGCCACAGAATCGAAACAAGCGTTTCAAAACTCGGCATAAACGTACTATGTTAAACTATTAGATGACAACAATGGTACTGTTAGATTTACAATACTACTGAATTATCTATGTGATGTGCGGGTTTTTAATTTATTTATTTGTTTACAAACGACCAATTTAAGGTGCTTTCCGTGTCTGTGTGTGTGTGTGTGTGTGTGTGTGTGTAAACATATATGTAATTGTAATTAACCATGGTATTTTATTATAGGTGGACATGTCTGTTTTAATAAGATATATTTTGTAGTCTAGTTTAAGCTGGTTTCTAGTTGGTCTAAGCTGGTCATTAGTTGGTTCAGGCTATTATAACCTTAAGTTATTAAGATGGTGGACCAGCAACGAACCAGCTACCAGTTGGTTAAACTGAAGATATTCCAGTTGATTTTTTTTTTTGAAAGGTCAACCAGTTAATGACTGACTCAGACCAGTTAGAAACACAGCTACCTGCTTAAACCGGATTGTTGGATACCCAGCAGCATCACTTCAGGTGTATGATGTTGACTGGTTAATGGGCTGTCAATGACTAACTTTTATGTCTAGGCAGACAATGGAATCAAAACTAATGAGAAATATTAACTTTTAAAGAACTTAACATGCAGTTAGTTTATGTAACACTGAAACTAAAGCAAGATAGAGTTTTAGTGTTCAAAAGTTTGACATGTTCTTTGTCAGATTTTTAAACTGGCCTTTCTCCTGAATTGCCTCTGAAACCAGAAAAAAAAACGTGTAGGTCTGGCTTACAGTGGGCTGACACTCTCTCTATTGTTAGACTGGGTCCTGTAATGTGATAATAGCGATCAGTGACCTTGATAGTCTGGTTGATGGAGGAGAGCCAGTGCGCATCAGTCATTGGTATAGATTGAACTTTAATGGCCGTGTCAGATCTGCACACTTGGCAATTGGTGAAATAGCTGCAGAGATACAAAAACTGCAGTCCACACCTAAAACTCCCTGTAAACCTACCAGAAACACAACAAGTTTGTTTTTATTCCACAGGCCAAGATTAATGAATACATGGATCAGTGCAGCAGCTTTGAATTGTGAGTATGTCATCGTGCACTTTTGGACTCACAAATTTATATTTGTGTATTTTGAAGTTACCTTCTTCAAAAGTGAGTTGTCTTCTCCTTAAGGCAATTGCCTTATTTATATTTTAATGTACTTATACTCTACATTTTAGTATGGAGGACTGCGAGAAGTTCGAGATCTCTGAAAATAGTGTGAATCAAGGCACGGAGCAGATTCGTCCGGAATGTTTTGAGTTGCTTCGTGTTTTGGGTAAAGGAGGATATGGAAAGGTAAGCAAGACTAGCAGTGCTACTCCGTGTTTCCTCCCTGCATGTGGCGTGTTTTGGACACATATTGTGGGCTGCTTAATAACGCACTCCACCCTTAAATGTTTGGGGTCAGTATGATTTTTTTGAAAATAGTCTCTTATTCTCACCCAAGCTGCGGTTGTTTGAACAAAGTAAAGTAAAAAATACATACATATTGGGAGATATTACTACAATTTAAATTATTTCAAATGTAATTTACATTTAATCTTTTACCACGTTGGTCTTCATCCCTGCTCTTGGAGGCCCACTGTCCTGCAGAGTTCTACTCCAACCCTAATCAAACACACCTGAACCAGCTGGTCAAGCTCTGCAGGATCGCTTGAAAATCACAGACTGAAGCAGGTGAAGCAGGGTTGAAGACCTCTGATTTAGCAGACGCTTATGTCTAAAGCGACTTACAACTGAGGAGAACAATAGAAACAGTCAAAACAATAGGACAACAATATGCAAGTGCTGTGAAAAGACCCAGTTAGTCTAGCTAAGCACAGTACACATAGCAAGTTTATATATATAGAATAGAACTGTAAGTGTTAACGGGTGCATATTGTATGCATATTGCTGATTATTGCCTTTCAGTCATTTGTTAATTGTGTTCAGTTTCATTCGTGGATCCATTTCGGATTTGACTGACCAATAATATTGGCTACGTTTACTTGCAACCAAATAATCCATTAGTAATCTGTAACTGAACAGCTGAAAAGTAACTAAACAGTAACTGAAAAACCTTCATGTAAACACCTTAAACGATCCGACTAAGCTCGATCTTGAATAAAATTTCGGATTGAGAGGGGTGGTTTATTCCTTTTCTAATCCGATCGAGAGAACATGTAAACACTTGATCGGATTGAAAACCGAAACTGAAAGGACTGCGCATGTGCAATGATGTTGAAATGGCGTAATGACGTATGACCCGTGGAACAAGCTGTTCTTCCTGTTGAATAAAGTGTCATATAAATGAGTGTCCCGTCATTCTAAAATTCTCCTGGGACAACATCCCACCTGCCCTTGTTTCGGATTCTCATCCATAGACGACTGGTTTTTGGCACGGGAGGGACATTTTCACAGCGTTATAAATGTAAGCAGCATGGCGCGATGGTTCATATGCTAATTTTCTCCAAATTATGACCAGAAATGGATCAATATTAAGTCTGCTGTTTAAAATAAATAAAGAACCAATTTAGGAGAATGGTTATTATGCACAAACAGCAGGAAACTTTGTATATTCGTGCAGTGTGCGCATGTCAAAAAATCGATTCCGATTTGAAGCTTGTGACACGCGCACATCAACCCGATCACATGTTTAGTGTTCATGTAAACACTACGTTCGGATTCATCAATCGGAATGAATTCAGTCCGATTGAAACAAAAGTTGTGCATGTAAACGTAGCCATTGAGTAGCCTACATCTTAGATAAGACTCCGTAAAGTTTTGCACCTACAGCACACATTACAGACATTGATGCACAAACGTGGATATGTTCTACTTGTCTAAAGTATATAGAAAGAATAAACCAGTCTTATAAACTCCTTGTTTTTCTCTTAGCAACTCAAAATATAATCTGCATGCACAATAAACTATAGTAAAATGTATTTACATCTCTCAACAGAAAGGTTTTAGCTGGTTTTAATAAAATGTTATTTAATAACAGTAGTCATAATAAGCATATTTCCAGTACGTGCCTCAGGCTTCCATAATAACTCACGTCAACTTACTCATAAGAATCCTCTGCAAACTTTGACAGCTGGTTTTACCGGCTCATTCGGTTCTTTTTGAGTCCTTGGTAATCCTTGGCCAACTTCGGCAGTTGGTTGAACCAGCAGAATCGGTTCTCTTTGTGTCGGACACGCTACTTCGGCTATGCGTTCGGCTATGCGTCTAAAGTTCGATTTAGTTCGATTCGTAAACCAGCTCGACCGGTTACTTCCTATGAACCGGCTCAAAAGAAAGATTTGTTCAAGAATCAAACATCACTGTTTGCTGTTTCTTGAAAGTGGCTAAAGACTCAGCTACTCAACATCTCAAGTGATTTTGTGTCTCTTTGGATGCCACCACAAGGTGCCGTTCACTTGCAGAACGAAAGATTCTGGAGGGCACATAGGTCTGAAGTAGTGAGTTTAGGTTTTGGGGTGCAGAGCCAGTGGTCGTTCTTTAGGCAAACATCAGTGCCTTGAATTTGCGAGGGGCTATTGGCAACCAGTGCAGATTGATGAATGTGACATGCGCTCTCTTCGGCTTGCTGAAGACCATTCTTGCTGTTACGTTCTGGATCGGTTGCAGAGGTTTGACAGTATATGCTGGAAAGCCTGCCAAGAGAGCATTACAATAGTCCAGCCTGGATAGAACAAGAGCTTGGACAAGGAGTTGTGTTGCATGCTCCGATAGGAAGGACCTGATCTTCCTAATGTTTTTTACGGCAAATCTGAAGGACCGGGCTGCTCTAGCAATGTGGTCTGTGAAGTTTGACTGATCATCAATCACAACTCTGGGGTTCCTGGCTGTCCTGACAAACCTAGCTGAGCGGAGAAGTTGTGATGAAGTGTTGAGTTGGCCCTTCAAAATGTATTTGTTGTTATCAATGTTGAAAACATCTTTGCTGCTTAATATTTTTTTTGTTGAAACCATGATACTTTTTTCAGAATTTTTTTACTTAATAGAAAGGTTAAAAAAAAAGCATTACTTTGGAATATTTTTTGTAACGTTATTAATTGTCTTTACTGTCACTTTTGATTAATTTAACGCTCTTTTGCTGAATAAAAGTATCAATTTCAGTATCAATAGACTTGACTATTGTAATTCTCTTTATATTGGAATGAGTCAATCCAATGTTAGTCGTCTTCAGATTGTTCAGAATGCAACAGACAGACTTTTGACTGGCACAAGGAAGTTTGATCATATTTCCCCAATACCGCGTTCGTTGCACTGTCTCCCAGTTTTTTAAAATTCTGCTTTTTGTTTTTAAAGCCATGAACGGATTAGCTCCAAACGATCTCTCTGATCTTTTGAAATTAAATAACTCTGCTAGATCATTAAGGTCATCAACAAAGACTGCTGATGGTTCCGAGATCTAGACTTAAGACGAGAGGTGACCGTGCTTTTTCTGTTGTTGGTCCAAAATTGTGGAAAAGTCTTCCTCTAACCCTAAGATAAAAGATCTTAAGACGTTAAAACCCTACCTCTTTCACAGGTTTACAACTCTCCTTGATTTTAATGTTGAATTTTCGAATTGGTGTTTCTGATGTAAACTCTCTTTATCATTTGTTTTGCAGTCTGTCTTGTTTTTTTTTAGATATGTATCCTGTTGTACAGCACAATGGCCAACTACTGTTGCTTTTCTTGTGCTATATAAATAAAAGTTGATTGATTTAATTTCTTTAAAAACAAATTATACTGACCCTAAACTTTGAATGACGGTCTACATAATACATGGTCTACATAAGCACTGAGGTCTTTAATGCTGTTTTTGTTTGCAGATTTGGATTGCAGATCTAACCATTTTTAATTAGACTTTCAACTTTTGTATGTTAACAGTCCTCTTGTTTCAAAACAGGTTTTTCAAGTTCGCAAGGTAACTGGGGCAACTCCTGGGAAGATATTTGCCATGAAAGTATTGAAAAAGGTATGGCCTCGCATATTTCCCAAATATTCCCATTAATTAATCTTTCCCTGAAACCAGCAAGGGTTTTCCGCAGTTTCGGGTAAGTTACTCTTACAAAAGTAATCATTACTAGCTACTAATTACATCTTCAACAGTGTAATTCGATTACTGTTCTAATTACTCTATCTAAAAAGTATCAAAGTATTGCATTATTAATTACTTTCTAAATCCCATATCAACCCCAACCATAAATGTATATAGAATATGAAACTGCTCTTTTCAATTAAATAATATAAAATTGCATAAATTGTTCTTTAACTGACCAAAGTATTTAAATGGATGTTACATTAAAAACACATTTTTACATACATGTTACATTACCCCTATTTTTTTTATATAGAATAATTGTTCTATACGGTATTTAATGCAAATACATCAGAAGTAATTAAAAGTAATCCCATACTTTACTCTTTCAAAGAAAAAACTAATTCAATTATAGTAATGAGTTACACCCAACACTGGTGTTCCATAATGCCTCGTCCTGCTGGTTAACAGGTTGTATTGATGTAGTTTGCTTCACATCTATGAATAATTTCTAAGGAACATTACCTATGAACAGTTTCAGTAATGATTGCTTGATTGTGTAGTTTTAGTGTGTTTTTCTTCTTCACAACAGCTGATAGTTTAGTAGTAGAATCACATTTCTGGCTCTTAGTAACTGTAAACAAGTAGATAATTACACAGAAACAGTTTCAGTCGAAGGAATATTGCTTTGCTCGAAATGCCAAGTTTAACATATTTAGAACACAGGGCCTTTACAATCGAATGCTTTACAGGGTCTAATTTTTCAACACCCTAGATGAGTGGCAGACATGGTCATTTATCAACATGGTCGAAAGATATTATGCGGTCACAATAAGATGCATCATCAGGATGTGGATCTGTTATTATCAACACCTTGTGGACTCTTCTTTGACACTTTTGACACAGTGGACACTGAAGCAGTTTTAGATTGAAAAAAATCCTTTAAGCTAGTGGTTCTCAATTGGTTTAACCTTGGGACCGCCCCACTTTACTTAACACAAATAAATGTTACGAATATCATTAACAGTGATTAGTAAACTGTATTATTAGGTAAGGCTGTTAAATATCAGCAATTGAAGAGTGCGTGCCGCGAGCACAGTATAACATCTGACAGGACTATCAAGTTTGTTATTCTATAAGGTTGGAATAATGGCATGCAGCCTGACAACATCTCATCTGACAGCTAATACTGAATCAGGACAATGCGTTTTTCTCAGGCACTCTTTACTTAAACTGCGTCTGACAGAAGAGCTTTCATGCACATCTTTTAAAATAAGTCTTGCATCAGAACAACATTTAGAATTACATTTGGTTTCTGTGGTTGTTTCTTTTATTACACACCCCGTGACCTACTGGTTGAGAAACACTCCTTTAAACCATTCTAGGATGGAAGGAGAGAAAACAGTGTCTGTGTACCAAGGCCATGGACACAGTTTAATCTTTCTGAGACTCATGCTGCATTGTTCTCTGTGGTTTGCATTATTGAAATGCTTTGGATTCCATTCCCAAATTAGATTTGCACACATCTGTTTATTGCAACAGCAATAAAAGCATTAATGACACCGGCCTGATGACAGTCACAAGTGCTTATGTCTGCTGCGAGTTTTGACAGTTGCTTAAAAACACAGCTTTTCTTAATGGATTATGTTGCTTTTGTCTGGTTTAACAGGCCATGATTGCACGCAATGCAAAGGACACTGCTCATACTAAAGCAGAAAGGAGCATCCTAGAGGAAGTTAAGCATCCCTTCATTGTGGATCTCATATATGCCTTTCAGACGGGGGGCAAACTTTACCTCATCCTGGAGTACCTTAGCGGTGAGTAAAGCACAGCTACTGGTGCTTTTTTTTTTTGGCTCAAAAGTCAACAAATCCTTTAAAAAATCTTTAATTTTTAATTAGTCTTGGTAGCAATATAGCATGCATGTTTTTAGAGAAAACATGTTTGATCTGAATCAAGGTCATTTTTCTCTTACAGGTGGAGAGCTGTTCATGCAGCTGGAGAGGGAGGGGATCTTCTTGGAGGACACAGCCTGGTGAGTGAGGCTTTGTTATACAGTACTCAACATTTGAAGTGGATCAAAACCTTTCATCAAAGTTATACATGAATTTTGAACAATACCCGTTCTTGTCTTAGGACAACTTTGATTGACTTTTTTGATCCACCTCAAATATTTACTAGTGTAGATCATTCATGGGTCAAGATGACCTGTCTGCTATCTGGATGCTACTCTTCTGTTGTGTATAAACATTGATCTCCTGCGGGAGGTTTCATTGGCTTAAGCATTAACCTTTGACTTAACAGAAAGTTGCTTGTCAAATTATTGGAAACGGTGACCTTGAAACATATACAGGTCCTTCTCAAAAAATTTGCATATTGTGATAGTTAATTATTTTCCATAATGTAATGATAAAAATTAAACTTTCATATATTTTAGATTCATTGCACACCAACTGAAATATTTCAGGTCTTTTATTGTTTTAATACTGATGATTTTGGCATACAGCTCATGAAAACCCAAAATTCCTGTCTCAAAAAATTAGCATATCATGAAGAGGGTCTCTAAACGAGCTATTAACCTAATCATTAGATTCAACTAATTAACTCTAAACACCTGCAAAATATTCCTGAGGCTTTTAAAAACTCCCAGCCTGTTTCATTACTCAAAACCGCAATCATGGGTAAGACTGCCGACCTGACTGCTGTCCAGAAGGCCATCATTGACACACTCAAGCAAGAGGGTAAGACACAGAAAGAAATTTCTGAACAAATAGGCTGTTCCCAGAGTGCTGTATCAAGCCACCTCAGTGGGAAGTCTGTGGGAAGGAAAAAGTGTGGCAAAAAACGCTGCACAACGAGAAGAGGTGACCGGACCCTGAGTAAGATTGTGGAGAAGGACCGATTCCAGACCTTGGGGGACCTGCGGAAGCAGTGGACTGAGTCTGGAGTAGAAACATCCAGAGCCACCGTGCACAGGCGTGTGCAGGAAATGGGCTACAGGTGCCGCATTCCCCAGGTCAAGCCACTTTTTAACCAGAAACAGCGGCAGAAGCGCCTGACCTGGGCTACAGAGAAGCAGCACTGGACTGTTGCTCAGTTTTGCATGTCATTCGGAAATCAAGGTGCCAGAGTCTGGAGGAAGACTGGGGAGAAGGAAATGCCAAAATGCCTGAAGTCCAGTGTCAAGTACCCACAGTCAGTGATGGTCTGGGGTGCCATGTCAGCTGCTGGTGTTGGTCCACTGTGTTTTATCAAGGGCAGGGTCAATGCAGCTAGCTATCAGGAGATTTTGGAGCACTTCATGCTTCCATCTGCTGAAAAGCTTTATGGAGATGAAGATTTCATTTTTCAGCACAACCTGGCACCTGCTCACAGTGCCAAAACCACTGGTAAATGGTTTACTGACCATGGTATTACTGTGCTCAATTGGCCTGCCAACTCTCCTGACCTGAACCCCATAGAGAATCTGTGGGATATTGAGAAGAGAAAGTTGAGAGACGCAAGACCCAACACTCTGGATGAGCTTAAGGCCGCTATCGAAGCATCCTGGGCCTCCATAACACCTCAGCAGTGCCACAGGCTGATTGCCTCCATGCCACGCCGCATTGAAGCAGTCATTTCTGCAAAAGGATTCCCGACCAAGTATTGACTATTTAGTGCATAACTGAACATAATTATTTGAAGGTTGACTTTTTTTTTTTTGTATTAAAAACACTTCTTTTATTGGTCGGATGAAATATGCTAATTTTTTGAGACAGGAATTTTGGGTTTTCATGAGCTGTATGCCAAAATCATCAGTATTAAAACAATAAAATACCTGAAATATTTCAGTTGGTGTGCAATGAATCTAAAATATATGAAAGTTTAATTTTTATCATTACATTATGGAAAATAATGAACTTTATCACAATATGCTAATTTTTTGAGAAGGACCTATATATATATATATATATATATATATATAATTCTAAAAGAGTCTACATTGGTGTTTTCAATAAAACAAGTGTTCTAAAAAGGGGGGGGGAAAGCACTGTAAAAGTACCTTAAATGTGGTCTTTGTGACTCTTGTACTTGCACTATATATTATAAATGTTTTGAACCCTCAATTATATAGGATTTATATATTTTTTATTAAACCCTAAATATAAAAATAACAATATAAAGGTTTAAAAATCACTTGAATGTGAGAAAATAATACTAATACATTTTGGGTTGAACTATTTGTGTAAAAAAAAATTTAAAGCATTTACTTTTTTAATTTAGTTTATTAATTAATTTTAACTTTTTATTTGATTTATAATTTTAATCTTTTTTACAAAAACTCCTTTTAGCTTTTATCTGGCAGAGATTTCCATGGCCTTGGGTCACCTTCATCAGAAAGGCATCATCTACAGAGACCTGAAGCCAGAGAACATCATGCTCAATTACAATGGTAATAAAACACACTCACCCCTGTCCTTTTTATCCCAGACAGTCCTCAGGCTTGCACCACATCCTGTTCAATAAAGACTGTACTCCTATGGATTTGCTCATTTCATTCTCGTCTTAGGTCATGTGAAGTTGACGGACTTCGGACTGTGTAAGGAGTCGATCCACGATGGTACCGTCACACACACCTTCTGTGGAACCATAGAGTACATGTATGTACAAACTCACATTTTCACCAACTTAAACATAATTTTTTATGCATAAGACCAGTGTAGTTCACTCATCAGAGTTAACTCATTGCTGAATATTGATTTTTTTATTTTAATATACTCATGGTTGTGACGTCAACACCACAATGAAGGTTTCTGAGCAAACTGCTGTTGCATCTTAAGACTGGAATACACTACATGACTTTTGCTCAGATTGTTGACCTGATTTGCAGATTTATGTGTTGACAATAGTTGCTGAAAGTTTGTACCAGTTTGTAGATTTTTGGGCAGTTGGAGTTAACAGATTTCACAGAAAGTTGCGTAGTGTATGATGGGCACAGACAGATTTTTTTTTTAGCCTCAGACTATGTTTCCATCCAGTCAGAAGATATCAAAACATGTTTGATATTTTGAGCCAATTTTAGAATGCATATCGTATTGTTTGATGCGTTGTACTGAAACCGAAGCTTTCCTCTATCTACCAGTGTTGCAATAAAATACAATACAAATACAATAATAATACAAAAGTAAATTTACACGCATTTAAACTTAAATTTAAACAAAAATGATAACACGCATGACAAATTAGCCTCAATATTTGTCTCATCTGTGAACATAAAAAAACTGAAGGAGCGCCCCCCTGTCTGCGCGAGTTTGTTGTGTTCGGGATGTTTTGAAAGTCGGCTATTGTATGAAGCCATTTACAAAGTCAGCAAGTGTATAATGCCTAGTGTTTTGAAATCTGTTCAGAAGTAGTGTAATGTATTTGTGGCTAGCAGGATGAGGCCGAGGGCCGTGGGAGGATGGCGTGAGGCCGGTGGCGTGATTGCTGATGAGCAACACCTGCTTGACGCACCGGTCTCGTAGCTCTCCGGCAGCGTGTTCCTACTTCCTCCTGGGTTTCGGCACCAGTGTAATGAGGTTACACTGGACCAGATGATGTAGGAAGAAGGAGGCGGGAACCAGCGAACTTTCAACAAACTTTAATTCTAAAATAAACAAATACAAAATGAAAGTGAAAGACAGCCCCTTGCGGATGACTGCTGTCACATATAATAAAACAAGCAAAACACAACATAAATCTAGGCCTGGCCTCTCTCGATCTCCACTGTCGTCACTCTTTCTTTTATGCTTCCGCTCCTCCATGAGAGATACGAGACCGGTGCGTCGCGCAGGTGTTGCTCATCAGTAATCACGCCACAGGCCTCTCGCCGTCCTCCCACGGCCCTCAGCCTCGTCCTGCTCGCCACAGTAATCCAGCCTTAAAGGGTCATGAAACCCTAAACCAAATTTTCTGAGATTTTAACAGAGGTATGTGTGTTGAACACCATTGAAGACAATGTTAGCATCTGTTAGTTTTAATAGTAGGGTGAAAATGGTTAAATTTTAGTTTTTCCCCGCTATTTTCGTCTTCCGGGTTTAAAATCTTCATCGCAGGCTGTGACGTGGCAGAGCACAGTGTAGTGCGTTGATGACTCATCGGTCTCTCATAATTATTAATGAGACACTGTCTCTTAATTATTCATGACACCACGTGGATCTTTCCACAGACATGTCAAAATGTGATATCGCGTAGTAAAGGAGAGACAATCATGGGACGCAAAATTTTCGTGGTGCAAAAGTCAAAGTGGGTTGAATATATTTCCCCGCGATGCTGCCAGGGCTAGACTCTGGCTCCGGGCGGTTGGTTGGCCATCAACCACGGACACTTCTAATACGTGTGCCGCAAACATTTTACCCAAAGGAGCTTCGAGAACTGGAGAATGGTGGACTTTGGCCTTGTCGATGACCAATGCAAGTTACGTCTTGCGAGTAATGCGGTACCAAGTCCTGAGGACTTTTCTATCCCTTCAGAGGTAGGCTATGTGTGTGTCTAAAATGTAACCCTGGTCATTTTACTTGCCTTTTGTTAAATAAGCGGTCGTTATGAACATTTTAGATATTTCGATAATATATAAATTGTATGCTTAATGCGGGAGACTTGTGAATGTGTAGTGTTGACGAGGAGGCCGGGGGACACCGTGTGGTGCCTGTGTGTGTGTGTGTGTGTGTGTGTGTGTGTGTGTGTGTGTGTGTGTGTGTGTGTGTGTGTGTGTGTGTGTGTGCAGGCAGGCGAGCCTGCGAAATGATTCGGGGTCAGAGAGAGAAGCGGTAGGATGTGTGTTTGGACGAACGACTGAAAACTGAAATTATTGTTCATTATTGATCGTACATTGTACAGAGGTCAAAATTATTGTTGAAATACGATAATTATCGTACATCTGGCAACACTGCTGGCTGATGACAGTTCCCCCTCTCCCCTGCCGTGCCACACCCACTCCCTCCCTTCTTCTCACAGCCATCCACGCCCATTTAAGTTGCATTTTTCAAAAAGATTGTGAGCTAGACTTGAGCAGAAAGAGGGGGGTTTCATGACCCTTTAAGTTTCAAAAATGGTCTGTGTAGGCTAGAAAGCTTTGGGTTGTGGAAGTTGAACAACTTGAACTTTGAAATCCAATAATGTCACGTTTTCCATCATGTGGCCTCTTTAAAAGTCTGTCCAGTTCATAGAGGCCAGAGCCTCCATCAATCATGCCTACTGAAGGCTTATTTGTGGCCTCCGGTGTCAGTTAAGGTCAAAGTAAAAATGACATAAGCACAAAAAATGGTTGGTGCGTTGGGCTTTCGTCTATTCACTTATTCATTCATTCATTCATTCTGTCTGTCTTTGTTTCTCTTGTTCTCTCCCTCTTTCAGGGCACCAGAAATTCTCATGAGAAGTGGCCATAACCGAGCTGTGGACTGGTGGAGTCTGGGAGCCCTGATGTATGACATGCTAACAGGAGCTGTGAGTGCCCCTTCTCACATCTCTTCTCTGCTATGTTGCTTCTTATTAAAGTTTCACATGAAGGTGGAAACAAAATAGGTCCATAAGCTGTAGATTATATCATTTGATAAATATAGATTATGCTGTTCAGTAAATGCTGTACTCTTAGAATGTACTCTTAGTGTGTGTGTGTGTGTGTGTGTGTGTGTGTGTGTGTGTGTGTGTGTGTGTGTGTGTGTGTGTGTGTGTGTGTGTGTGTGTGTGTGTGTGTGTGTGTGTGTGTGTGTGTGTGTGTGTGTGTGTGTGTGTGTGTGTGTGTTTTGTGATTCAATGACAATGTACATTGTCATTGAATCATTTAGGGTAACTAAACCCTTGGTCAGAGCCTGACTCCACCCACTGGCAATATTTGTAAAATGCTGGAAAAGTGGGCAGAGCCCAGCGGAGATAGAGTGGACGAACCGCATACAATTAAAAAAAAAAAAACCTTTTTCTTGTAATCTTCCCTTATCTGGTTTATGCTACTCTGAGCAATGTTTGAACGTGCACCTGAGACCGCCAGTGAGGGATTAATTGACAGCTGCTGTCAGACTCTGAGGGTGCTTTCACACTGGCAGTTTAGTTCGGAACGGGGCACGGTTCGCATGAAAAATCGCTAATGTGAACGCTGTCATGTGGACCCGGGTGCGCACTGGGGTACCGAACTCGAGACTACCTGGAGGAGGTGATCTGAGTTCGGTTGCTCCCGAACCGTGCTGCAGTTCGCGTGTATGTGAAAGCAACACGGACGTGGGTGCCCACTTGTTCAGGAATAAAAGTATCCTGCGCATGCGTTTTAGCCGATTATGATGTATTTAGTTAAATAAAGCACATGTAAGGGATGATAGTGTTGATGATTTACCTTGGATACGAGCAAGAGTGATCCCTTTAGTGTATTCGCGCGTAGTGCGGCAATCAGGGCAACAAAGTAATGGAAATCCACTATCTCCTTTTGCAAGCAGCGGAAAGACAGCATATGCGACAAACACACACACACAGTAAACCTGTGTTGTTTACTCAGCTATGTGTATAATAGCACCAAATTAATAAAAAAACACAATATATTGACCCGCGTAGTGTTTTCTGTCATGCGCTGTGCACGTTTGCGATGACGTAAGATGCACACAAACGTTGTTTTAGGGAGATACCCAAGGTATAGTTATGAAATATGACAAGACCAGAGTGTTAAGTCCAGTTAATTCATTAATTCATCCTGATTGTTTTCAATATTTGCAATTCCTGGCTCGCTCGCTACAGTGATTTTGACGAAACAAGATGGTTTTTATACCGCCAAGGGCTTGGTAGCTTGTACCAAGGGCGTGGTGAGCTGGAACCTGCTTGCATCACCTGCAACTGCTACGTCACGTACCACCGCAAACATCCAATAGGAAAATCAACTGCAGTAGCCACCGTTCAACCTGAAGAGGGCAGCACTCAGACGTTTTTACACGATATATTGTAAAATTAAAACACTTTATACCCAAATGTCAAAAAAGTTACTCGAATCAATGAACAGCACTAATAAAGCCCCATTCTTACAGTTCATTAACTAAAAAAAGTCTCTTATGCTCACCAAGGCTGCATTTATTTGATTTAAAAAACTGTAAGTTAAATTGAATTAAAGTTGAAATATGAATACAATTTAAAATTCTGTTTCTGTTATTTAAAAATGTAAATTATGGGTATAACAGTCCCCTTGTTTGTCCGGTGAATATTCGGTAGGTGCCTTTCAGTTCGGTACACGTGTACATGACAAACACAGCATTTTACCATGAAATTCACACAATACATGCCGTTTGACATTCTTTGATGAGGCGCGACAGATCGCTGTATATAGGAGCTACTAGTTACTGAATAAACATGAATCAACATCTGAAGGTATGTTGAAAGATATTATTGACTTACTGAGACTTAAAAGTGGTATAATTGCCCAATCAGTGTTTCAACCATGGAAAGAATACCAATCAATAAAACAGCTTGTAATTGTAACAGCAAAATGTCATTACATTTACCTCAGGCAAGTCATTCAGTCTCCACAACCTAGTTCGCTAGAGAAATTAACTCTAGAGAGAGCATTTCGCTAAATATGTGCATTATGTGACCCGTGCTGACAAAATGAGTCAATGAGCTCATTTCAAAAATGAGTTGGTTATTTTTATAAAGTATCCGTCCCCCTTAATTTTTTCACATTTCATGTTGATGCTTTATGATAAACTGCTTTAAATTACTTTTTTCACATCAATCTACACTCCATACACGATAATGACAAAGCAAAAAACTTATTTCTGACAACTTGCAAATGTATTAAAAATCAAATACTTAAATAAATACATTGGATAAGTATTCGTTCCCTTTTCTGTGACACTAGAAATGTAGGAGCATTCCAATTTTGCTTGTAGATATTACTACACTTCAGATTGAGTTAATTGAGTGGCAAATTCAATTGAATGGAGGATGATTTGGAAAGGCACAAACCTCTCACTAAAAAGTCTAACAGCTGAAAATGCATATCAGTGCAAAAACCAAGCCATGAGAACTCCCTATATAGCTCAAAGACAGGATTGTGTCGAGACGCAGATCTAGAGAAAGACTAAAAAAAAAATCACAGACGCATGTAGCCTCCATAATCCTTAATGGAAGAAGTTCTGAACAACCAGGACTCTGCTCAGTTCTAGAAAATCAATGGAGGCCGGCCTTGTGACCAAGCTTGTCGTCACTCTAGTTTCAGTGGACATTAACAGAAGGACATTTTCATTTTTATTTAATAATACAAAATGATTTTTTTTTCACACAAACTTTTTTTGAGGTGTCTTGTGTATGTTTAAAATATTATATTCAACACTGAGAAAGGCTCAAGTTTACCTTTTTAAGGTAAACATTTTAAAATGGTTAGGCTTTTTAAAATGTCTCAACAAAATGTTTTGACTTTGATTTGGCTTTTGTTTGACAGAGGTTTTAAACTCATAAACCTCCTGTCATTCATCAACTCTAGTTTTCAGTTAATTCCACTGAAGACAGACCTTACACCTTATTGCCAGACCTCGGATAAAACTAATCTCTGTTGATGTGTTCTATTGACAGAGCATTTTACCAATAATTCTGTTGAACTAGTTTATGGCCTCTTTAACCCCCAAAATAAGGACAACATAAATGGATTCTTATACAAACAATTAATGTAAATAAAACCTGAAACCTACACCACATGGCCAAAAGTATATGGACACCTAAACTTGCATGTGCTTGTTTGACATTAAATTCTAAATATTTTGCATTAACAGGGAGTTACTCCTCCTTCCTCCACTTTTCTGGGAATATTTTCTACTAGATGTTGAACATAATTTACTTCCATTCAGACAAATTTCAAAACAAAGAAATCATTATTGTGAAGATATCAAATGTCTCATGAATAAGTGTATCCTCTTTAACCTCTTAAACTTCTCACCTCCAGCCGCCATTCACCGCAGAGAATCGGAAAAAGACCATTGACAAAATCCTAAGGTGCAAACTGAACCTTCCACCTTACCTCACCCAGGAAGCACGGGACCTTCTGAAAAAGGTAGAGGTCTTAGGTCAATCATGTTTCACAGCAGTGTGGAGTTTGGTCTTATTTCTCAACTTCTGGGGTTGTGTGTGTTTGTTCCGCATCCAGCTGCTGAAGAGAAACGCATCAGTGAGGATAGGAGCTGGTCCTCGAGATGCTGTAGACATCCAGGTATCTGCCCTTCTGACGTGGTGAACCCCATTATCATAAAATCAGGAAATGACATACATATATAGTAGAGTTCTGTAGATTATAAAAAGAGATTGTATTTTTTAGACCCACTCCTTCTTCAGACACGTAAACTGGGATGATCTCCTGGCTTGTAAAGTTGAACCTCCCTTCAAGCCTTTTTTGGTATGAGTGTTTTCTCTCTCTGTACAATCAAATTGTGGTGTATTTCGAGCTGTTATTATCATTATTATAGATCTCATTATGACGTATCCAATAATAACTCATCACGGATCTCTCTTTCTGCAGCAATCAGCAGACGATGTCAGCCAGTTTGACTCAAAGTTCACTAGTCAGCCTCCCGTGGACAGTCCCGATGACTCGACGCTCAGTGAAAGCGCCAACCAAGTCTTCCTGGTCAGTTTTTCTTTTTGGGCTAAATTTATTTCTAAACTCTTTTAAATATATATTTTTTGCTGCAACACTATACCTCTGTGGTGATTCCAACGTTAAATTTATAATCATGCATGTAGCAGATGCCTTTTCCAAAGTGCACCAATAGTGAACATATTTATTTTTGTGTTTATCAGCCAAAAACAAATAAATAATCTGATATTATGGGCTACGGTTTTGGATGCACTACAATTCAGGAGTTTGGGTCGGTAAGATTTTTCAAAATGTTTTTGAAAGAAGTCTCTTCTACTCATCGAGGCTGCATTTATTTGATCAAAAACAGTACAAACAGCAATATTGTGAAGAATTATTACAATTTAAAATGACTTTTATATTTGAATTTATTTTAAATGTTATTTATTCCTCTGATGGCAAAGATGAATTTTTAGCATCATTACTCCAGTCTTCAGTGTCACATGATCCTTCAGGAATCATTCAAATATGCTAGTTTGGTGTTGAAGAAACATTTGCTTATTACTATCAATGTTGAAAACAGTAAATTACTGGTTACTGATGCACCCTTGCTGGAAAAAAGCAAAAAAACAACCTTGCTGAACAGTAGTGAAGATAAATTCACTAATATTTTTATATGCTACAAGTATAAAAACATGCATTGTAAAAGATTAATTCATCAGATTGTCGCCATGATTTACCAGATGAGCTACATGGGTAGTAAAATACCAAACAGATTTTTTTTTTTGCATAAACATAAAGATGTTCATAAGAGAAAAAGAATAGTATTACTAGTCTGCACTAAGTCCTTGTTGTACGTGACACAATAGTCCAAACATAACACGAGACCAACGAAAGCCTCAAAATTAGTTTATACGCCATTTGAATTTAATTATCATCAGCATGCTATGTTGAGCACTCAAGAATGCATATGAGATTAATTTCTGACTCCCGACCTACATTTGTGAGTGTGTGTCAGCAGTGTGTGTGGTAAATTGGTTATTTTTGTAGACAAGCTTACGAGAAGGGAATAATGTCTCTCATCTGGTCTGTATTATTACTGTTTAACTGTTTTTTCCAGCTGTTAGTGTTTTTGCTTCATCATAATTGCACATCCTCTACACTCATCTATATTTTTTTGTCTACCCAAACTCTTTTTCTTCTTATTATTGAATCTTTTCTCGGATGTTGTCTCTCCTCAGGGCTTTACGTACATAGCTCCATCTGTGCTCGAAAACATCAAGGAAAAGTTCACTTTTGAGCCAAAATCCCGTTCGCCTCGCAAGCTTCTGGGAAGCCCAAGAACACCAGTGAGGTAATTGTTCAAACCTCAGTGGAATGAGAAAAACATGATCTTGTAGGGCTGTGTAAAAAAAAAAAAGAAAAATCTTCATTTGATGGATTATTTAATTATCTTTCACTCTATGCTAGTTTTTCCCATTCTGCCAAATCATATTTGAACCAATTTTGCGTCTCAAATGATTTTGAAAAGATAAAAATTGTATGTTTTGCAAAACAATGACAACAAATGAATACTTTTATGAACACTTTATTTTTTTCAGTGAATCAAAAACAAAGCTCATGACCGTTGTGGTCTGATTCAAAAACGGATGACTCTTATGACCTGGTCCTTTTAGTGAAACAAAATTACTCTTCTGAATATGTTCTTTTTAGTTCATCTAAAACTTACAGTGTGTCCGATCCATATTTTAAAGGAACCATTCAAAATAGACGTGCAGATTAAATGACAATTTGAATCAATATGACGAATCCTTTATTTAATTAACTGACTGAATCTGTCAGAGTGGCTACTTAAGGAAAAAAAAGTTGAATAATATTTAGAAAATGAAGAATATATACCTAAACAAAACGTGTATTAATTCCCAGCCACATGATCTTTTAGGAAAGGGCATTGATTTAATTAATCTAAGTTTTAAGTGTATCTAAGGTTGTGCATGCCGGAACATGCTTATCTGGTCATGTGTGTACTGGTTATGTGTTTGAAACTTTGCACGGATAGAGATCAGTAACCCGTGATCCCATACTCGATTTTTCCAGCCCTGTGAAGGTTGACGGGGAAGACCGTTGGTCTCGAGGTCCACCCTTCCCAGAAGTGAGCAGAAACACCTCGTCTCTCCTGCCGCGCTCTGATCCGCCCATGGAGGTGTCTAATGTGGAGCAGCTGGACAATAACAGCAGCATGGAGGTGTCAGCTCCTCTTCCCATCAAAAAACCACTGGGATCCAATGTAGGGTCTGTCGTGAAACAGGCTCACCCAGTGGGCGGCAGGAGACCCAAGCATTTGAGAATGAAACTTTGATGAACGCCTTGAGTTTTGCACTTTAGGAACTTATTAAATTACCCAAAGGCCTTTCTGCACCTAGTTTTCTTCACTTAAACACTTGCCGCCTCAGCATACTTCATACAAGCATGCAGAGCTTGCTCAGAACAAAGCCTCTACTTGCACCGTAGTGAGTTGGTCTGCTGCTTGTTATGAAAGAGAAGGACTGCACTTTAGGTGACTCTTGAGCATGAATTTCACAGTTTTTCTTTTATATGCCATGCTCATGCAAAAAAGTAAGGAAGAATGCATATCTTCTGTTCTGTATTTGAAGTTTGGTCTGAGAGACTGAGGTTGAGCTTCTCGTGATAAGTAATAAAGCAGTGATTAAAGAGATAGTTTATCCAAACCTATTTGACTTGCTTTCTTCTGTTGAACACAAAAGAAGAAAATTCTCAGTGTTTTGTTGTTTTAGACCCGATTGACTTCCATTTATATGAACAGTTGAATTATTTTTCAAAATGTCTTGTGTTTCACAGAAGAACAGAAAGTCAAACAGGTTTGGAACAATGGGAGAGTGGGTAAATAATAACAGAATTTTCATTTTTGGGTGAACTATCCATTTAAAGTAAGAGAAGATCCAGGTCTCCATTCCAGTGGAATCTGTTTATTTTGCGGTGTATTTGATTCTTAATGCATCAGTAGTTATTAGGACTACTAGAACCACAGATGTAGAACACTTCTGGAGAGACCGTTGTGTTTACCAACCAATGATAAACTATAAAGTTAAATATAAGCTGTTTTTTGTGCAATGCATCAGGCAGTGTTGGATGACTTCAAGACATTCTTCCCCTGTTTTGGTCTATTTACATTTAAAATTCATACTATTGAGTATGAATCTACCTGCGTTCTGGGCATCAAATCACTGTTTTTCTTTTGCACAGTATGCATTACTTTGACCAAAGAGTATTAAAAAATACTTAATTACCAGATAACTCTTAATCTAGAGTACAAGTAGTTCTTTCTAAGCCACATCTATTGCCACTAATACTAATATGATGTCATCCTTTTGTGAAAACAATTGGTGGAACGTCCTTTTTCAGTTTTACTTTTCACTTTAGTATTGAAGACGGCAAGCCAACAATTATGAAATATTTTCCTAAACATTTTTTTTCATGTTTCTTTCTAAATGTGTGTTTTGCATTTGTTTTAACCAATTTATTTTCCAAGTGCCATATAGGTTTTAAACTATGCAAATTAATTATTCTTAATAATAAAGAGTGCCCGTTCGAGATTTAGCCGGATTAGTTACATAAAGATGAGCCCCCTTTATTTTTTATTTAGTACTTTTTTCTTTGGGGATCTTGGAGTCAAAATAATTGTATTATTATTAAGGATAAAAGTAAAAATCTTGAGATTTAAATATATTTTCAAGATGTGCAGCGTGTATAAATACACCAGATAAAGGGAAAACCACTGGATTATGTATTGTTCCATTGACTTTTGATGAAATAAGCTTACTGTAGATATACAGTATGTGGTTGAGGTGAAAGAAAAATCTATTCTAGTAAACCCAGAATGATGTAACATAATAAAATAGTTAATCCTTCAAAAAAAAAATCTGTATTATTTCATTGCTGTATATATAGACATCGTTCTTCATGACTGTTGGTGCTCTTTCATTGTATTCTTGTTCATGTTCTTATAGATACAATAAGTGTCTGGTCGATACAGAGTCTGCTGGTTAAGATTGCGCTGTCTATAAGACGGGGTCATTTAGACAAAGTCAACAGTGATTTCACGTATCTTGTTTCACAGGCATTCCTGTGTTCATAGTACTGTTATTGTTATCAATGAACGTCTGCGTCTGAGGCTGTGTAACCGCATTTAAACCATTTCTAAATAACACTTTTTTTTTCCCATGGGAATGTAAAATAGGCTTGTTTTCTGCTTGAAAACATTGTTTTGTTGTGACATTGTAACTCACTGATTGAATGTGATGTTAACCTCACATCCTCAAACTAATTTCCGTGGTGTAGATTGTAATTGTGGTTGGACATTAGAAGGCCATTGAACTGTCTGGACTTTGCAGCAGATTCCATCAAGCCAATAACTGCCTGTACTCACTATGCACAGGAAGCATGATTGTGAATATATTACGCTTAACACAGTGCCTACTGATAAACAACAGCCTCCTGCGCCGTGGCAGTTAACAGCCCGTAATGGCTTCATATGTGAAAGCCTTTGATTTTGAAATCTGTGCAAGACCAGCAGCTTAATTAAATTGGTACTTTGACTATGGGAGCATCGCATTATGCCTTTGCATACACAAATATAGACCGTTTATTCAAACTATGCAATGCTAGCTGAGAGGGGAGCCTGTAATGTGGCGTAAATGGCTTTGTGTATCACTTTTGACAGTCTGTTGAGTTGGAAAATTTCCATAAGCCCAGTCCCTGTAATCACAAGACTCATGGCCTGGGTTTAAAACCTTTCAAACTGTCTCCCACTGATTCTTACAGTCGTGTTGGAATATTAAAACACAACTTGGTGCTAAGTGTTCATTACTATATGTTCCTTATAAAAAATGTAATGTGGTGTTCAATCGAGCTTCAGAACGAGTAAAACAAAACCTGATCTCGAAAATGTGTGTACTTCATTAGGAACCAGGGTTGTAACCAATTCTGAAACTTTCTGGATTATAAAGTCCAATAGAAATATGCCTGTAAAAAGAATTGAGATGCAGATAAGATTTAGCATTTTGAATGCAAGTGCTTGAAGTGCTGTGTTTATTAGAGCGGCACATTTTGGTTTTAAAAATGAATGGATTTAAAATACCGAATGACATAAGATTGTTTATAATGAATAATCTGGTGTTCTGTGACTGTTCATATTTATTTTAAAACTCATTTTAATCCCTGGAGAATTCTACATCATCAATAAAATTGAACTGGAGTGTTTAACAAGCAACCCTGGAATTTTATATTGCATTTACTCCGCAATAATTTCAATGATGCTTCTTAACAGTTTGAAAAGATTTATTTTCGTCAATTGTTGAAAAATGACTGGAAAAAATACAACTGCATACTGTATAATGGTACTAAAATAGATGTGTTTTTTTCTTCAACTCTTTGGTTTATTACACTAAGTGCGGCATTAGAAAAATACCATGTATCTGTGAAGGGCCTGAATAACAAATGCATTTAAGCATGTACAGCAATATAATAGCTGTTACTTTTCAAACAGCAAAATATGTTGTTCATTCTCTAAAATCACATAGTAACAAAATTCTAATGCTACATCGTTTGATAAATCAGCAGTTCATGTGCGATTACCTCGCATTCAGATTATTACAGAACTAACCAGAATACTTCAAACGGAGCAAGTTTCAGAATTTTTTTAAACTCCTTATAATTGGATTAATAAATGTTTGAGACAAGTTCAGTTACAAAAGCCTTAGTCTCTGACAGGATCATACGGGAGGAAAAACCCAGTATCTATGTAAAATTATACCAAAATTTTTCTTTTTTAAATACATTAAGGGAGACAAACATGAATTTCTAATACATCATTTCTGAGTGTTTTCTCCACAAATACAATCAGGAAACCCATTTGTCCTCTATATCCTCCTGCTTACACCCACAAGGAAATTAGTAAAACCAGAGATGGCATGCAAGAACACAAAGAGGAATATATATTATAAACATTAAAAAATAAGGGAGTTCCAGATACAATAATAATAATACAAGAGCTGGTGAATGTACTTGTCCTTCTGACAAGATTTATATATATATATATATATATAAACAAACCGGCGATTTTTTAGTGCCTTATAACAAGTGCTGTTTGCTCGACTGAGATCTTTAAGAGGAACAATCCACATATTCTGTGAATCCACTGCTGGTCGACGGTTTCAACATGTCTCAACACTGTCTTCAACTTTTCAGTGAGCATCATGTTCAGTAGATTTGTAAATAAGCTGATGTTGCACCATCTTTCCACTTATTCACCTTGTCTGTGATAACAGTGCGGCAGAGGGGGCAGGTCCTCTCCTGGTTAAGCCACTGGGCTATACACTCCTCACAGAAGATATGCTGGACACAATCAAATGGGAAACAGTTTACATTTAAGCTCTTGGCAGGTGGCTTACAAGAAAGTACATGCATTATGTGACACAGGCTGCATCCGAAATTGCATACATCCCTACTATATAGTACTCTCAAAACAGTATGTGGCAAAAGAAGTGTCTGAATTCACAAGATTGTGAAGTGCATAAGAGGGACACTTCACTATCCCATGAGGTCACGGGAGAGGATTTCTGAATGGCAGTGAAGCGACGCAGATGACGCTGGAAGGTCACATGATAAAGTCTAAATGGCGAATGTAGTACGTCCGGATTACATTCATATTATATAAAACATTCTTTGAGTACTAAAAAAATAATTTATCAAAATAAATACCAATTCAAGTATGAGAGTATGCGATTTCGTACGCAGCCACTGTGTATTACTTCAACAAGACCGTGATGATAATAGAACAAGAACAAGCTGTTCAAGTTAATGCAGGGGCATAGAAGTTTTCTCAAATTACTGTCAACACGTTTACTTACAGAGAAAAAAGTTAAAGAAAAAAAGCATATATTTTATATATCTGGGTTTCCCAATCTGGGGTTTGTTAGTTAAATTAAATTTAAAAACAAAAAACAATTTTAAATTAAAAGCTGTGAAAACAAAACTAAAAAGATATATTTTATTGTAATATTTTATAGGTTTACTTGCATGTCATTTGACCATTAACAAACATCAGAGATTTGTGAACATGCAAACGTGTTGTTAAATTATTGAAATATTAACTTAAACCTCACATTTTAGGTTGAAGGGGTTTGGCTGACAAAAATAAGAGGAATTCCTTTTTTATATATTTTAAAGATATTTTTTTTTACAAAATCCTTAAAATATATGATAATTTTGTTGCTATAGAGCTGATGGAAAAAATTATAAAAACGTCAGTGCTCCGTGTTAAAGAACACAAACTGTAATAATGAGTTAACAACTTGACAAGAATTATATAAGCTAATTTGTCTTTTACATGACAAAGACAAATTAGTTTAAGTAACACTTGTCAAGAATGAGGCTGAGCCTAGCTTTGTCGTAAATCCTATGCTCGAGAAGCATAACAGTTTAGCCTGTGAATGAGGTTAAGGGGGCTTGACATCAGAGGTCAAACTCACCTGACACACGAGGACCCGAGGCTGCTTAAAATCTGCCTGACAGATCGGACAAATGTCACCTGCCTCTCTAACCTGAGCTGGACTGGCTGGAGCTCCGTTCAACTTTAAAAACGGGTGAGAAGAACATGAAACAGCACATATATTACAGATTACACACCAAATATATACGGAGAGGAGCATAAGACGGGTAAAAGCAAACTTTTGTACCTCAGAACTGAAAAAAGTCTGTAATGTTTTTTGCAATGATCCTGACAGTCCATACAGTGCCAAAAGCTAACAAAAAAGAGAAAGGTAATAAGATCAGACTGATGAATGTCTTCTAATACCATATTCATTTCTTATTGTGATGATTTTGCAAACCTTCATTATGAGGTAGAGCAAGGCTAGCAGGATTCCCAGAGTCAGACCCACTGAGGTTTCCATCTCATCATAGCTGACCAGATAGCGGAACCAGAGTGGGACAGGAGCAATCACCTGATACACCTGACCCGTCTCCTCTATGAGCATGTACCACTGACCCTAAGGAAACAGGATGGATACGATGAAGATAACGTTCATTTTGATTCAGAGCAGAGAATTAAATAATGTTACAAATCATGCTCACCCTTTGCCGGTATGTCATGAGTGGGGATGGGACGAGGAGAATAAGACACTTGAGCCCCATGAAGAAAAACTTGACGATGAAGTTAGTCACACCAACGCTCCATAAAACCTCCCAGAAGTTTTGAGAATCTATCGTAGCGTTGGCAAAAATGAGACTGAGGGACACAAAAAAAGAGAGCCAATGATCTCCATGGTACGTATTTGTCATTTAGTGGACATTTGGTCTTTTAGTTGATGCATTAAACATAGTACATTATAGTTTGTGGCTAAGTGAGGTTTGGTGACACTGTAAAGCACTAACCAGCGATAAAGTGACTGAGTGTGAAAAGTGTAGAACACAAGGAGACTGGAGGATGTGAGGAACACCAAGAGCCAGGCACAATGCAACTTCCTCCTTCGGTCCTTTATACAGGAGACACAAAACAAAAGAGCCTTCAGATTATATATACACACTACTATTCATGGCTCTTTTTTTATTGTTTTTTTTTTTTTAAATAAGAGAAGTCTCTTATGCTCACTAACCCTGTATTTATTTGATCTAAAGTGCATTAAAGAATATTGTGAAGTATTATTACAATTTAAAACAACTGTTTTCTATTTGAATATATTTTAAAATGTAATTTATTCCTGTGATGGCAAAGCTGAATTTCCAGCATCAATACAATCTTCAGAATTGCATGTTCCTTGAGAAATCATTGCTGATCATATGCTGATTAGGTTCTTAAGTGACATTTATTATTATCAGTGTTGAAATTCAGGATTCTCTAAAAGAAAGTTTAAAAGAACATTTATTTGAAAATCGAAATATAACATTATATCTGTATTTACTGTCACTTTTGAACAATTTAATGCATCCTTGCTGAATCAAATTAAATTCTTTCAAAAAAATATTTAGTAAACCGATCGTTATTAAACGTACATCTCTATTGCCATTATGCATCATATTTCTATATTCGCCATGAAGACATGATTGTGAATTACAAAAAAATTAAAAAAATATTAAGAAACAAGTGATTATAAGTATTATCAGATGGGTGGTTTTGTGCAACAAACTTGAATGACCCGAGTGGTTTTAAACATTGCTTGCAAACAATTATCATAGTTCACAGATTAACCTATAACCATACTAGAGGAGTAACAGGCCCTGCTCTTTAACCCAATGCCAAGCCAACCTTGACGTAACATGAAATAATATGGTGGACTTACGTGGAAAAAAACTTGCGTTTGAATGCTTTTGTTGACATACATAAAAGTGGTAAACAGACCCACTGCAACAGCCAGACCTACAGAGAGAAGACATCAACAACACAGACGTGTGACAGAGGTCATGAACTTTACACATCATAACCACTGCATCACCAGCTGTTCTCACCTAGGGCGTGCTGAATGACTAGTTTCGCAGAGAGAATAACTATGAAAGGAAGACTTTTCTTGAGCCAGCGGAGGAGGTAGCGCAGCTCAGATAACGAGCTGCTGGATTCTCCGGATTCCAGGTCGGACTCGCCGCTGTCCGACTCGTGCTCGTGACTGTGAGTGTGTCCGTGAGATTGGGAGTGGCCGTGACTCGCAGTCCTCACCCTCCGCGAAGTAGCACCTCGTCCACTCGCAGACCCCGATGAGCTGCCGATAGGAACCCGGACGTCGTCGCCTGTTTCCGGCCCGCTGGAACTTCCAGCCCCCGGCATTCGGGCGAGCAGCTCCGGCTGCAGGGTTAATGACAGCCCGTTCCTTTCCTGAGGGCTCGAATTGGGTTGCATCGGATCAGGTGTATCCCTCAATTTAAACGCTCTTCTAGTCTCGCAATTTGTTCCTCTGTTGAAAAAATGAACCAAAACAATAGATCAGAAGACGCCAAACACAAAACATTAAAAACTCTATTGTTGTTTTTATATCATGTAATAATACATTTTTTCAAGCTTCATGATCGCTCGGAGGGGGTTTCCTTCACTAGCAAGCATCGAGTGTAAAAAAACAAAAACAAAGAGCTACTGTTAAAACAGGGATCTTGTGGGTGGGATCTGCTCTAGTCACACGTTCTTTTACTGTCTATGGTCACACGGTCCAATCCGTCGCGTTTAGCATTTGCAACCAATTCCGTCGACTCCGAAAAACTATACAAAGTAACTAGCAATTTTTTGTCAAAGTTACTTTATTAGGGCCCAAGCCATGAAAGGACGAAGGCCCTGTTTTTTTCTTAGGATTAATCTATAATATTATTATTCTAGAAAGTGACCTATGACATGATATTCTTTTAGGGTGTATTCACAACAGGAAAGTCAGCTAGTTCACTTGCTTTGGTCCGGACCAAATACAATGTTGATTTTTGTTTTGTTTTGTGGTTCGCTTTCACACGGCCCTTTTTGCAAGTTAAACAAAATTTGTAAACAAAACCAAACGTGTGCTAAGGTCATCCATTCATTGGACAGAAATTCTCAAGCAGGGAAACCGTACCAGAATTCGTTTGGCACCGGACCGAGACCACATCTTCAGCTGGGTCTCGGTACGGTTGTTTGGTCCGCACTGGAGTGTGATTGCTGTATTCACACCTGCCCAAAAGATCCGCACCAAGGGGGGAAACGAACGGGAATTTGATTCAATCAAACCAAACAAGACAAGTGTGAATACACCGTACATTTTAATTATCTCATGGATTTGGTTGTTGTGGTTCACGGTCACAGTGGCACCAGCTGCTGTAATAAATGTGGCGTATTCAAATGACTTTGACATAATCCTTCTACATTTACCCAGTTTAAATGCATATTGCCAGTCATGCACAGTTGCCCTAACGCCACCAGGGCTTGTGCCTGGTATCGCTGCTTGCAGCTATATTTTTAATTGCTTAGGTCTACTTATAGAATCGTTTGTTTTATAAAAATTTGTATCACATTTATTAAAGCCATTATGTTCTAAATATCAACACCTGCCTCATTCCGAACCAGCTGACACCCGAAATCTCTGCTTACATAATATTTTATGGTAACACTTTATTTAACAGTGTCATTGTTACATGTTACATGTAGTTACTAGAGTAATATATTAAATTATGGATAATTAGCCTAAACAAGACCCTAATCCTATAGTAAGTACATGTAGTTACTTAAATGTATAATTACAGTGTAACAAAGACACCTTGAAATAAAGTGTATCCATTTTATTTCTGTGTTAAAAAAAGATTGCACTTTATTTTAAGGTGTCTTTGTTACAAAGTAATTATACATTTAAGTACAGAGTAATATTAAATATTTACATGTACTTACTATAGGTTTAGTTGCATGTAATTATACATAATTTATAGTTATTACTATAAAAGCTACTATGGGCAGCCTGGCCACTGGGAGAACTGGGAGAATTCAATAATAAATAATCAATTGGAGAGACTCGAGAAAGGATTGGAAGCACCCAGTTGGAGCAGAGAGGCAAAACGACTGGCCTGTTCAGGACTTTAAGTGCAGGGCAGTTTCATCTGTAATTATAAAATAGGCTAGTTTTGTCTTTTTTTATTTAGTCAAGCATTAAACTGCTAGCAACTGTTAGCAGTAGTAGCACCCCATTACATCATCGCTCAAGATACTGTATGCTAAAGGACATCATTATCTATTGTTAAGTTACAGTAGTAATTGAGTAGTAATACTCACATCGTTTTATAATAGGTTTAGAGCGAGCTAGGGCAGCCAACAACACAACCCTCACGAAAATGGTTACTGGTTAAACCGTGGAAACCACAAATTAACCATAGTTTAACCATGAGATTTGTAGTAAAACACTGGTTATACAAACGGTAAGTAATCCGCCAAAAACCGTGGTTACTTTATAATTTTACGAAAACCATGGTTAATTTTCATAAGGGAAAAACATGACGCATGATAATGCAAGAACATGTTCCTATTAGGATTTTTCTATAAAGATATTTTCATTATGCAGTTATTATTGTACTAATTTTGACATTTAAGCAATTTAGAAAATATAGTTTTGTTAAACCTAAAGTATTTAAGTCATTTTAAGATAAAACTAAAATGGTCGTAATGTGAGTCATTCTACGAAACGGGTGCCATTTGGGTCCACAACGTTTGATGAGATGCATAAGGCACAAACATGTCCCAAAATGTGTTTACAAATATTAAGGTTATTCATTCAAGTGTTCTTGTTAATATGATATATGATAAAAACATTTTTTTAAAAGAATAACATTCTATTTTAATAATTTTTCATTAGTTCATAGCTGATTTCACATGTCCGTGTTGACCAACATGACATTTGCATCTAAAATATCACCAAATAAGTTATGTATTTTTAAAAAACATTTATTATTTTTAGGATTATATGTGTGTTCCTTTTCACATAAGATATATTTTATTCAAAATAAACCTTATTTTTTTGTAAATATTTTGTAATTTGTGAGCGTCCCTCAGTTTGACTTACCACCCCGTCACACTAACTTGTTTTATCTATAAATAATGTACTGTTGCTTTAAATGACATCACAAAGCGGAAGTGACATCATTGGAGCCTTTTTGCCACCAAGAACAAAAGCAGGCAAGTACTGACATTTCTCTACATTCTTTATTTGTTGATTTTTCATGTTAGGCAGGTTCCGTCAAGCTTAAACCAACCACCCTGTCACGCAAAATAGAGAGGGAAAACTGATTTTTATTTTTTATTTTACATTATTAATGCAAAAATATATATATTTCAGATAGAATGCATGTATGCTAGGTGAGGAACTTAACCACATGGGAGATCTGCGGCCATTTTGGGCTGAAATTTACCACCCCGTCACATACCACCCCGTCGCATGTTTTATTGTGACGTGGTGGTAAAGGATGTGATAGGGTGGTTCTGCTTCCTATTTGAATGTGAGGATGTGAGAAATCAAGGATTATTATATAGGCTAATCATTATTATTAATATTATTATTATTATTAGTAGTATTATTATTATTTTTGTTAACTTAACCCTGTTTTGTTCATTCACTCAATCACTAAATCATTCACACACTTATTACTCAATATCTCTTTCACTCACCATGTCACTCCCTCACTCAATCACTGTCACTCCCTCACTCAATCACTGTCACTCACTCACACACTCACTGTCACTCACTCACTCAATCACTATCACTCACTCACTCAATCACTGTCACTCCCTCACTCAATCAGTCACTCACACACTCAATCACTGTCTCTCCCTCACTCAATCACTGTCACTCACACACTCACTCACTGTCACTCCCTCACTCAATCAGTCACTCACACACTCAATCACTGTCTCTCCCTCACTCAATCACTGTCACTCACACACTCACTCACTGTCACTCCCTCACTCAATCAGTCACTCACACACTCACTGTCACTCACTCACTCACTCAATCAGTCACTCACACACTCACTGTCACTCACTCACTCAATCAGTCACTCACACACTCACTGTCACTCCCTCACTCAATCAGTCACTCACACACTCACTGTCACTCACTCACTCAATCACTATCACTCACTCACTCAATCACTATCACTCCCTCACTCAATCACTATCACTCCCTCACTCAATCACTGTCACTCTCAATCACTGTCACTCCCTCACTCAATCACTGTCACTCCCTCACTCAATCACTGTCACTCCCTCACTCAATCACTGTCACTCACTCACTCAATCACTGTCACTCCCTCACTCAATCACTGTCACTCACACACTCAATCACTATCACTCACTCACTCAATCACTATCACTCCCTCACTCAATCACTGTCACTCTCAATCACTGTCACTCCCTCACTCAATCACTGTCACTCCCTCACTCAATCACTGTCACTCCCTCACTCAATCACTGTCACTCACTCACTCAATCACTGTCACTCCCTCACTCAATCACTGTCACTCCCTCACTCAATCACTGTCACTCACTCACTCAATCACTGTCACTCCCTCACTCAATCACTGTCACTCCCTCACTCAATCACTGTCACTCACTCACTCAATCACTGTCACTCACTCACTCAATCACTGTCACTCCCTCACTCAATCACTGTCACTCACACACTCACTGTCACTCACTCACTAAATCACTATCACTCACACACTCACTGTCACTCACTCACTCAATCACTATCACTCACTCACTCAATCACTATCACTCACTCACTCAATCACTATCACTCCTTCACTCAATCACTGTCACTCTCAATCACTGTCACTCCCTCACTCAATCACTGTCACTCCCTCACTCAATCACTGTCACTCACACACTCAATCACTGTCACTCTCAATCACTGTCACTCCCTCACTCAATCACTGTCACTCCCTCACTCAATCACTGTCACTCTCAATCACTGTCACTCCCTCACTCAATCACTGTCACTCACTCACTCAATCACTGTCACTCTCAATCACTGTCACTCCCTCACTCAATCACTGTCACTCACACACTCAATCACTGTCACTCCCTCACTTAATCACTGTCACTCCCTCACTCAATCACTGTCACTCACACACTCACTGTCACTCACTCACTCAATCACTGTCACTCCCTCACTCAATCACTGTCACTCCCTCACTCAATCACTGTCACTCACACACTCAATCACTGTCACTCTCAATCACTGTCACTCCCTCACTCAATCACTGTCACTCCCTCACTCAATCACTGTCACTCTCAATCACTGTCACTCCCTCACTCAATCACTGTCACTCCCTCACTCAATCACTGTCACTCTCAATCACTGTCACTCCCTCACTCAATCACTGTCACTCACACACTCAATCACTGTCACTCCCTCACTTAATCACTGTCACTCCCTCACTCAATCACTGTCACTCCCTCACTCAATCACTGTCACTCACACACTCAATCACTGTCACTCTCAATCACTGTCACTCCCTCACTCAATCACTGTCACTCACTCACTCAATCACTGTCACTCTCAATCACTGTCACTCCCTCACTCAATCACTGTCACTCACACACTCAATCACTGTCACTCCCTCACTTAATCACTGTCACTCCCTCACTCAATCACTGTCACTCACACACTCACTGTCACTCACTCACTCAATCACTGTCACTCACACACTCACTGTCACTCACTCACTCAATCACTATCACTCACACACTCAATCACTATCACTCCCTCACTCAATCACTGTCACTCACTCACTATCTCTTTCACTTACTACCTCACTCACTCACTCACTCACTCAATCACTGTCACTCACTCACTCACTATCTCTTTCACTTACTACCTCACTCACTCACTCACTCACTCACTCACTCAATCACTGTCACTCACTCACTCACTATCTCTTTCACTTACTACCTCACTCACTCACTCACTCAACTTTTTTGAGGCAAGCCATGGCAAGGGGGCCCCTGACGGTGTTGGGGGAACCCTGAAAAGAACAGCGGACAAGCTGGTGACCAACGGCCGCGACATACCCGATGCCCATGAGCTATATAAGGCCCTCTCTGAAACATCTACAACTGTTAAGTTGTTTTATGTAGCATCTGAAGCAGTGGAGCAGGCAATGGAAAAGATGCCAGGCCAGATTCCACCAGTGCCATCCACAATGAAAACCCACCAAGTGGTCACATTCACTCCAGGAGAAATCCTTTACCGGGAAGTTAGTTGCATGTGCTCCACGCAAAAGCAGCTGAGATGTCAGTGCTTCAACACACTGCATTTCACTTTTAACAAAACAGCCCAGAAGGTGCCAACAGAAGCAATTGCTTGGGGAAGTGGAGATCTCATTGGGAAGTGGTGCGTTCTTAAATATGACAGTGACCTTTATCCTGGGATCATCATGGAAACAGATGAAACACATGCCCTTGTAAAGTGTATGCACCGTGTTGGTGCCAACAGGTTCTTCTGGCCTCCAAGAGATGACTTCCTGTGGTATCTCTTCGATGATGTGCTCGAAATCATTCAAGCACCACAGCCTGTGACATCCCGCCACATGGAAATACAGAGGGATGTGTGGATGCGACTCTCCCTGTCACTGATATGATGCTCTGTTTTTTGTTTTTCAGAGCATGACCAATGTTTTCCATTAAATCTCCTATTTGAATAATTGCCCTCCCCCAGTTGTATAAAGTTTAAAACAAGCAAATCAGAAACAGAGAAACAGTGTGTCCATACCACCCTGTCACAGTGAACCACTCCGTCACATCAGTTACCACCCCGTCACGGGGTAATGTTGTTAAAAATGTTTGTAAAATAAATTAAATTTTACATAAATTAATGTTTAATAATGTTCGTGTTGTGTGAACTAATAAAATTAATGAAACTTTATTTTAATTATTTTAAGTGTATTTGTTTTTTCAGTACAAACAATGAGGCCATTGAAATGTCGAATTCATATTTCAAGATAAAAAAACTAAGAATACAAAAAATTGATTACATTTCAGACATTCTATTGATGGTGTACATAAAAGGGACATTTTACTATTAGGAAAACATTATATTTAAAAAATAAATTTCTTGTTTTACAACTCTACTGGCACACATTTTGTCCGTGACGGGGTGGTACAAGAAAGACTCCCTTGCCTTAATAAAAAGCATAATATTACTAAGGATTTTGTGCCTGAGGTGGGAAAATATGTTTTTTTGGAAGATTAATATATCCTTAAAGTTGTAAGTAAAAAAAAAAAAAGTTAGTTCTTAATGAAAATTGGGAAAATCGCAACGTGGAAATGGCACCCGTTTCGTAGAATGACTCATGTACTTTAAATTGAACTGATATAAATGTATATTATGTGCAAACAAATTACAATGAGGTGGTTGTTTTGCAACAAGGTGGACGTGTAACGTTAGATGAAAAGAGTAAACACACACACCCACACAAGTGAGAGACAGACAGATATCAGGGAAAATGCTAATGCTACCATCACTCTTATCTATGTTATGTTCTCAATTTAATATTGCAAATCATCATATCGAACGTAATATCATCACTACCACTCCACTGTAAAATTGTAGCCACCCCCAACTTTTTGGCCCAGCCAAAATGGACATCCTTGCTCCGCTTATAGTTCTGAACAGGACAGCAGTTTTGCTCTTGTCGTGTTATAATACTTAGGCTACGTACACATCTGTTTACATGATTATTCAAGTGCATAATATAATATATGAACTGACCAAAAAAGCGAGGTTAGACAGAAAATATTCCATGACTGCATAACATCAAAGACAATTATTATCTCTAATGTTTATTAGGTTCGTGGTGTTTTTCTTTCTATAATTGAAGCCCTGAATTGTTTTTTAGAGGTTTCAGATAAATACCTGTCATACTGCACGCGGAGTTTCATGACAAAGCACCGATCTCCATTCTACAGCTTATGGTGGTGTTTAAATTATTAAAAAACAACCAAAATAACTCCAAGAGATTGTAATCAAAACAGTTCATCGGCTAAAGGAGTTTAGTTTCAGCTTGACATTGTTCCGGGAGCCATCTGGCCTGACCTACTAAAGGAACCCGTGGCTCTGCTGTAAAGCAAAAGAAAAGTCCTCAATAAGGCTGCCCCGTGCTTTCAAAATTAAAGTCCCATTTAGGATTTAAACTTAGTTGACCAAAAAATTAAATATTCTGTCTTAATTTACTCACCCTCATCTTGTTTTAAATCCATTTAATTATTTGAAACACAAAAGAAGATGTTAAGTACAGTGTAAAGAATGTCTCAATCACCATTTAGTCTTAATCCTACATCTTTTTTCCCATATAATGTGAGCGAATGAACTTGGAGAGTGAGGCTGTCGGTGCGCCTAATGTTTTTAATGTTGGTACAGACAGCGCTGAACTCTCACCTGCATTCAGGTTTGTTGATAATGCTCTGGATGATTGATAATGTCCACAGATACATCAGCTGGGTACTGGGGTTTATGGCTACGCAATCCAGTTTGGTTCAGAAAACCCATTAACAAATGAAAACAAATGTTTATTAATGCTGTAATATATGTCCCATAGCCTACACAGGGCCTCTTAAACAAGGCTCTTGGACTATGAGGGCTCCCTGGAACTTACTGTTGGGCCCCATGTGAATATGAAGGCCCCAAAACCTCTTATAGAGCTATTGTCCCATTCTGTTTAAAATTATATCTATTAGAACCACTTTGAGCTTATTTTTTTGTTTGTGTGTGTGTGTGAAAGATATTGGGAATATAACTATTTATTATTACAGCATAACTGCCCATTTTCCCTAGTTAAAGTGTGACTAAATTTTTAAACATTGGCTAATTTTTTATTTGCCTCATTTGCATATTTTTTTCTTGCCTAATTATAAATGATCCAACAAAATGGGCATAGAGAGAGCAATAGAGTATGTTTTAGCATAGTTATTAATTAAAATTTGAACTGTAAAAAGTAAAAACGTACACCCTTCCCTCTACAGTTGTTTGAACGACTGTAAAAGATGCACCTTCAAATAATAAATGCAATTAAGCAGAGTGGATATTGCAAATTACAGATTTTCTTTTTTTTACTGGTAAAACCAAATTTTAGTAGCTACAGCACTCAAAACAACTGGTCCAATCAGATTGTAATACCTATTACCAATAGACTAGTGATGTCAAAACGATCCACAGGATTTTGTGAGACTATGAGGGGTGGACCTCAGTTCTTCTAGATCTCCTTTGGAGATAACATGGCCCCTGGGCCTTTACAAGTCATAATCCGTCCCTGAGTGGTTCAGTTTATCTAAGATATTTAGCAATCCAGGTTTTACAGTTCTCTTACGAGAGGTTCTCTCGTATTGCGTAAGTTAGCTATCGCTACGGGAAAGATTCATCTTCTCGAGATATTGAAGCCAAAAAATTATCCTTAATTTTTGTATCCATTGTCAACGCAGTGCAGCAGCTAGCAGACCTAGAGCAGGCTGTCTAGCGTGCTCATAGGCTGCCCTGCGGGAACTGCAGCAGCCTACCACTGAGCCCGACGTGACGTCACGTCCAATGAAGGGCGCTCGCGCCTTCACAGTGTCAAAGCCCGCCAGAATGGGCGTGGCTTAGCGTATATAAGCAGGGCTAGTAGGCTGTATTCTCTGATTTTCATCTCTTCAGCGAAGCTCTCCGCATCACTGGATCTAGAGAGAAGCCGCCGCCGTCGAGGAAGCGACAAGCCAGCTTATGACAGCGCCTGAAGAAGTCGGCCGTCTTCGCCACCTTCAGCCATCCGTGCGAGCTACGCTATCCGGCGACGTATCCTTTTCTTGCTAAACTTACTGTCTAAAAGAGCAGCGACCGTCTTTTTCAAGATGCCTCGCACGTCCTGCCGCTCGTGCAGAGACCGCCATGTGATCTGCAGCTCTGCCTGGGCCAGGAACACGCAGCTCTGCCCTCTCGGGGGTTTGTGAGCTCAGCGACGCACTTCCGATGTCGACCCTGCGGGCTCGGCTCGAAGTGTTCAATCCTCAAGCTGTCACTCCGCCCTTTGCAGTACCGCGCAAAGATGTGCCGTTCTCAAAGGTCCACAGCGACGCGCTCGCCGGACTCCCTCCCTCGAGCCTCGCTCTCGCCTTTCCCGCCTCCCCTCACAGACGCGCAGCTGCCGCTCACGAGCCGCTCTGCCGTCGTTTCTGATGCAAACACTCGCCGGAATGACTCCCTCGAGCGTCTATCTCTCCTTCCCCCCTCCTGGACAAGCAGCCGCTGGCTTCCGCCCGCGCTGCCGCCGCCTCAGGGGACGAGGCGCTTGATATGGATGAGGACGCGCCGCTGACAGCTGTTCTAACCGCGGCTAGCTTTCTTTACGCACCTCCCCTCACAGACGCGCAGCTACCGCTCACGAGCCGCACTGCCGTCGTTTCTGATACAAACGCTCGCCGGAATGACTCCCTCGAGCGTCTATCTCTCCACCCCCCTCCCGGACACGCAGCCGCCGGCTCCCGCCCGCGCTGCCGCCCACGCTGCCGACGCCTCAGGGGAAGAGGCGCTTGATATGGATGAGGACGCACCGCTGACAGCTGTTCTAACCGCGGCTAGCTTTCTTTACATTACAAGAAAGCTATCCCATCCCGCATGCGTCACCGGTGAAATAAGGAAAGAGTGTGTTAGTCCCGCCGAGGCCGGACTATCCCCCATTTCTCAAACATTTCTCAGCTCCTCTTAATTTGAGCGGCTGGTAATGTCAATATTGCAGAATGAGCCTGTTATATAACACGCACGCCTGCAAACAAACGCCGACACACAGAAACTGTGATGACGCTCTCTTTATACTCTCGCGCTAACTGAAACTGATGTCATTCTCCCCTGTGGCTCAGTGGCGAAATCCACAGCTTACGCGCCAGAGACCCGTGTTCGATCCCGGCTCCGGCAGCAGATAAAAATTATGCGGCTCTCCTCAGCGAGCTGCCGTATTCAGATCAGGCTCTCGCCGATGGTGTTTTAGTGTAGAAAAGGTGCCCACACCTCAGTGTTCACCCCTACACACAAGCACAACACTTCCCGTGTCACTCAAAGAGCCCACTCCCATAAAGCGGTAAATAGCCACCCAAGTGTTAAACGTAGGAAATGTGTCCACGAGTCCGTGCCCACGCCTACTTTCTGCCTGCTCTTTCACACGGCCATTGAAAATTATATCAGTCAGAATATAAACGTAAGTCCTGTGCCCGCCCACGAGCGTTCACGCTTACTAACACACATCCCTCCCCAAGCGCTGCCCGCGCATTCCAGAGTTGTCACAAAACGCCGCCCATCACGGCGTCACATATAACTGTAAGTCTCGTGCCTGCTCACGCTTACTTATGAACACTCTGCTCAAAGCGCAGCGCGCGTCACAGAGTTATCATAAAACGATCCCCATCCAAGCGATCGGGACGTCAAATATGTATGTAAATTTCGTGCCGGCTCACAAGCGCTCACGCTTACTAATAAACATTTTGCCCAAAGCGCCTTGCGCGCGTCTCAGGGCTATCATAAAACGCTCCCCATCCAAAGCAATCGGGACGTCAAAGTTTAGATATGCCCGCACAAAAGCGCTCACTAATAAATAAAAGCCCAAGGCTCCGCTCACGCATCACAAAGTGATAAAGGGCGCTTCCCATTCACGGAAATCGGGACGCCTCTTATGTATCAGCCTGTCACGGCTGTCAGCGAGCTGCCGCTTGCAAGCACCGAGGGCGTGCGCGCCGCGCCCACACATCCGGTTCAGTTCTCGACCCCGCAGAGCGCGCCGATCAGAACCTGGAGACCATTCGCCCCCTAGCTACATATATAAAAGCATGGGAAGCCATTCCAGGGGTTTCAGAATGGGTGCTGAGCACAATAAGGCACAGCTATTCGCTACAGTTCGCTCGCCGTCCTCCGCGCTTTCAAGCACGGACCGCGACATCTGTGAATGCAGAAGTAACACATCTACTTCGCGCAGACATAGCGAAGCTGCTGTGCAAAGGGGCCATAGAATTGGTTCCGCCTTCTCTGAGCGAGTCAGGCTTCTATAGCCTTTATTTTCTCGTACGCAAGAAGGACGGAGCCCTCAGACCCATCTTAGATCTGAGATGTTTGAACGAGGTGCTTATGAAAAGACCGTTCAAAGTGTTTACAACCAGAAAAATCCTCGTGCACGTTCGCCCGAGGGACTGGTTTATTTCTCTTGATCTGAAAGATGCCTATTTCCAGATTCAGATAATACCCCGTCACAGGCCATTCTGGAGATTCGCCTTGGACGGTCAGGTTTATCAATACTCCGTCCTGCCGTTCGGCCTGTCCCTGGCACCCCGTACATTTACGAAGTGCATGGACGCAGCTCTCGCCCCCTTGAGAAATCAGGGTTGCGAATTATGAACTATCTGGACGACTGGCTGATTTGGCACAGTCAGAGACAGAACTGCTATCTCACAGAACTGTGCTCCTCAGTCACATGGAGAGCTTGGGTCTCACGGTCAACTGGACCGAGAGCTCATTACTGCCCAGTCAGTCAATTTCCTTTCTAGGAATAGAACTGGACTCTGTGGCCATGACGGCTCGTTTATCGACACAGCGCGCGCGCCGTGTTCGACACCTAGCCGCGTCTTTCCAGAAGGGCAGCATCATTCCTCTGAAGACATTCCAGAGGATGCTGGGCTGTATGGCCTCAGCTGCAGCAGTGCTCAAGCTGGGCTTACTGCGCATGCGCCCGCTTCAACGCTGGCTCAATGCTCGTGTGTCTCGCCGAGCTTGGGCTGCTGGCTGCGAATGAATCAGAGTGACTCAGACTTGTATTAGGGCTCTGCAGCCCTGGTTAACAGCCGGCTGATATCAGCGGGGTGTGATGATGGGAGCGGTCTCGTACTGAAAGCTCATCTCGACAGATCCGTCCAACTCAGGTTGGGGTGCGCTCTCCGAGGGCACACCGGTCTTTGGCCTGTGGTCAGACCAGGAGAAGCTCCTTCACATAAACTCTCTGGAAATGATTAGCGGTCGAGAACGCTCTGAAGCGCTTCCTCCCGCTCATACAGGACCACCATGTTCTAGTCTGATCAGACAACATGCGGTTTCCTAAGTGAACCGTCAGGGCGGCGTCAGATCCAGGAACCTCTGCGATCTGACAGAGCGTTTCCTCACGTGGTCTCAGCATCACCTGCGCTCGCTGAGAGCTACACATGTGCCAGGCCACCTGAATGACGGCCCAGACAAACTATCCAGGGACAACGTTCCCCCGGGGGAATGGTGCCTGCACCCCCAAACGGTCCAGAAATTATGGCGCCTGTTCGACAAAGCGGAAGTCGACCTATTTGCGTCAAAAGACAACGCTCACTGCCCAATGTTCTTTTCGAAGAACGAGGACGCGCCGGCCCAAGTCTGGCCCAGCCGCCCTCTGTATGCCTTCCCTCCGATCTCACTGCTACCGCAGGTAATCAAGAGGATCAGGGAAACGCGCCACTCGGTGCTCCTCATAGCCCCGCGTTGGGAGAATCAGATTTGGTTCCCGGAGCTGACGCGGCTGTCACTGACAGCCCCGTGGCCGATTCCGGTGAGAACGGATCTCCTCTCACAAACTCGCGGCTCGATCTGGCATCCCCATCCAGAGCGCTGGTCTCTGCACGCATGGGTAATCAACGGGTACCCGTTGCCCTGCCAGAAGGAGTGATGAACACGATCACGCAGTCTAGAGCTCCCTCTACTAGAAAGCTTTACGCGTCTAAATGGTCAGTGTTCTCCAAATGGTGCACTGACAAAAACCTGGACCCACGGACGTGTGAGGTCTCGCGGCTGCTCAGTTTTCCTACAAGAGCTGTTGGATAAGGGGAGGTCCCCATCCACGCTCAAAGTCTATGTGGCGGCCGTTGCAGCGTTCGCTGAGTCGACGCGCGGCCGGTCGCTAGGGAAAAATGAGCTTGTCATCCGCTTCCTCAGAGGAGCCAGAAGAATGAACCCTCCGCGCCAACCGTCGGTTCCTATGTGGGATCTTTCATTGGTCCTCGAGGCCCTGAAAGCTTTCCCCTTTGAACCACTAGACTCCGTGGAGTTAAAGTACCTATCACTCAAAACCGTTTTCCTGACAGCACTGTCATCAGTGAAACGTGTGGGGGACTTACACGCGCTGTCTGTCAGCGCCGCGTCTCGAGTTCGGGCCAAATGACTCAAAAGTCATCCTCAAACCTAGACACGGTTATGTTCCTAAAGTGATTGGCACTCCATTCAGAGCGCAGGTCATTTCTCTATCGGCTCTGCCTTCATCCGATAATGAGAGCGACGTTAATCTCCTCTGCCCATTCAGGGCACTGAGGATTTACACTGCGCGCTCCGCCCCTTTCAGGTGCTCGGAGCAGCTTTTCGTTTTGTTGGTGGGCGCACCAATGGTCTCGCCTCCTCGAAACAAAGCCTATCCAGATGGATTGTGGACACTATAGCAGCCGCTTACGCGTCGACAGGTCTGCAATGCCCCTGGGCATCAGGGCTCATTCCACCAGAGGCATGTCCTCTTCGTAGGCATGGTCCAGCGGAATTTCTATTCATATGTGTGGCAGCGGGCTGGGCCTCCCTGTCCACCTTTGTCAGGTTTTATAACCTAGAAGTTCCCGCTCTGCAGGCAAAACTTCTGTCAGTTTAAGTGAGATGTACGTTCTGTCCACAGATGTTCGTGCGCAGGCTACTCCCCGTATACTAGCTCTTCTGGTTGAGCTGCACTATTGGGTATGTGCTATATGCTTATAGAGACCGGCGACACCGCTCTGTATTCCCTATCAGTGCTTATGTACAAGTGCTGACCCGCGTTGCTGGTGACCTTATTTCCCACTTATTTGGGTGCTAGCTGCTGCACTGCGTTGACAATGGATACAAAAATTAAGGATAATTTTTAGGCTTCAATGTCTCGAGAAGATGAATCTTTCCCGTAGCATAAGCTAACTTACGCAATACTCGTTCCCTCTTCTAGAGAGAACCGAGGTTACGTTAGGTAACCGATACGTTCTCTTTCGAGAGGTCTCTCGTATTGCGTAAGGTTGCTTACACTATGGGAAAACTCCTTTTCTCGAGAATATTGAAGCAACATTTTTTTAAACGCAGTGCAGCTCCACAGCAGACATATAGCTGAACGTCTAGCGTGCTCATTGGCTGTGCTGTGGCTACTACACGAAGCTATGGTAAGTCGGCTAAGATGCGCAAACCAATAAGGTCGCTTTGCGCAAGGGCCCGCCAGTATGGGCGTGGCTTCTAGCTATATAAGCCCCCATTTTCACCATAGAATTCAGATTTAATCTCCTTCAGCAAGTTCCATCTCCGGGCCGAAAAGCCTTCAGCAGAACAGAGCGACCTGCTAAGCAGTTCTGAGGACGCCAGCTTCATAGTCTTCGACTGGACGCCGCCTTCAACTCGCCGTTCTGCTGTGCCATCCGGCGCGCACATATCCTTTTAAAAGCAAAACTAGTGTGTTCGCCGTTGCAAACTCACTATTTAAAAGAGCAAGTTTCCAGATGTTGTTTCAAATGCCTCGAGACACCTGCTCCTCGTGCAGAGGCCCTCTCTTCGGCGCGGATTTTCACATCCTGTGCGCTTCCTGTCTGGGCTGTGACCACCCTGGAGCTGCAGGCGAATGGGACGATCTGGCATCCTCGTCCCGACTTGTGGGCCTTTCATGTATGGCCCCTCAACGGGTATCCGGGAACCTTCTGGAAAGGGTGCTAAATACCATTACTGAAGCAAGTGCGCCTTCAACCATGCGTCTTTATTCTCTAAAATGATCAGTGTTCTCCGGCTGGTGCACAGCACGGAGCCTGAACCCCTACTCATGCGGAGTGACAAAGGTACTTTCCTTTCTACAAGAGCTTTTGGACGCGGGTCGGACAGATTTTACACTTTCTTTTACTGTCTATGATTTTACATCGGCGGCAACAAAGGCAGCGCAGAGATAGGCGGTGGTATGTTCCATGGTATGTTCGCCCTTTAAACCGAAGAAGAGATCAGGATGGGGGGTTTGTGTCTCTGGTGCCTCCCATGCGAAGCCTGGACGAGGAGAGACATTTTATTGGAGTGTAATTGCGATGAACTGTCATATAAATGCGGATATATACGTATAAGCTGTAAACAAACTTCTGTAAACATAATATACTTTAATTAATGTACAATACTTGCAATGTCGCCCCCACCGACAACGCATAGTATTGCGCGCATTGGTGCGTCACGTATCAAAAACTAGGATGACACATTGGGCTACTGTTACGACCCTATGATTTGTATTTGGTTATTTCTCTGTTGTTTTGTGAGTCTCTCAGTGTGTCTGTCTAGGAACGTCATCTGATTGGTTCCTGCAGGATGATTGGAACGCCAGCTGATTGGTTCCTGCCCAATGATTGATGCTCGATCCTGATTCGTGCAGCGTGTTTTAAAAGACACGTCATCACTTTCCTCTACAGAAAGGAGAGATCTTTTTGAGCAGAGAGAGTTTGTGATTTGAGTGTTAAGAGTATTTGAGTGTAAAGAGTATTTGAGTGTTAAGAGTATTGAGACTGTGAGTACTGTTTGTTTGTTTGTTTGTTTTGAAAGCTGTTTGTATCTGAATATCCTCATTGGTATATTTGACCCTTTACCTGTTTACCGACGCTGATTTGGACCGCCCTTTTCAGTTTGTTTGCCAGATTGTAAATATATTGTAAATATAGATTTTTGGGAAAGTAGGGAGCTTGACGCCATTCTTTTGTTTTATTGTAAACTGTTTGAACTCTGTTTTGGTTAGGGAGTTAGGTTTAGATTGTATTCTCATTTTCTTTTCTTTTTGGTTAGGGTTTAGGAAAGAGGTTAAAAGACAAGGTTGTTTTTGTTTGTTATTTTGGCTTGGTCAGCTCCTGAATCATAAGTCCCAAATTAAGAAAAATAAACAACTTTTTGTTCTAAATTCTTGCAAATCATCTGTCTCTTTCATATTGCCCCTTTCCCCCTAGATGGGGTGTAACAGCTATGCATCAACGCATAATGGCGGCCGAAGCATAGCGTTGTGGACGCGTATGCGTACCGATGTGTTGACTATGAAAGGGTTCTAAATCCGCCTCGACCCCCCTCTGTACCTATCTGGGACCTCTCCACGGTCCTGGAGGCCATGAAAGGGGCCCCTTTCAAGCCTATTCAGTCTACTGACCTGAAGCCTCTTTCGCTGTTCTCTTGCTAGCACAAAGCATCAGTCAAGTGAGTGGGTGATTTGCAAGCACTCTCAGTGAGCGCCTCCTGCCTTGAATTCGGGCCCAACGACTCCAGAGTCGTCCTTCAGCCATGGCACGGGTATGTTCCTAAAGTGCTCTCGATTCCATTCAGAGCGCAAGTCATTTCGCTGTCAGCTCTCCGCGTGTCAGAAGACGAAAGAGACGCGAACCTACTCTGCCCTGTGAGGGCTCTCAGAGTCTATTTGGAGCATTCTGCCCCCTTCAGGCAGTCAGAACAGCTCTTCGTATGCTTCGGAGGCTGCACCAGAGGTCTCGGGGTCACGAAGCAGAGACTGTCACGTTGGATAGTTGATGCTATCTCGCTGGCTTATGAGTCTAAAAGGCCTCCGTTGTCCCATAGGCATGAGAGCTCATTCCACGACAGGCATGGCCTCGTCATGGGCATGGTCGAGTGGAATACCAATTGAAGGTATTTGTGCGGTGGCCGGCTGGGCCCCACCATCCATATTTATGAGGTTTTATAACCTGGACATTTTTTCCGTATAAATAGTGTTTAAGCACAATTTCCACAACTACAAGGCCCTACGTCTGTATGCTCCTGGGTGAACCTGAACTACAGTTCTATTTACCATATAAAGAAGGAGCATGACCCTTGATAAGGCCCATTCCTATATTTTCCCTATATGAGGCTCATTACTGATCTGGCCTCTATTAGGACTCATAACTTTACTCTTCTATGAGCCTCGGGCGCTTGGCCCTAGGCTATAGTATGGGGCGAAGTTTTTAAACATGCACAGCGTTTTTAAAGGGGTTCCCATAGCTCAAGCTAACTTTAATACGAGAGACCTATCGAAAGGGAACATCCCGGTTACTAACGTAACCTCAGTCCCTGAGAGTAGGGAACAAGTATTGCGTAACCCGCCGTGCTACTGTACTTCGATCAGAGGATCGTTTCAGTCAATTTAACCTGAATTAATTTTCCAGTTTACTTCCTAGTTGACCATTTCTCCCTCCTCCAAATCACTAATAAAAAAGCTTGCACTGTATTCACTCCATATCAGAATTATTTTAGTGTGCTTTTAAAAAATGCCAATCTCTAGACACACAATGTATTGAACGAAAAATAATAAATAATATTACAAACAATAATTTAGTTTTTTTTACTTTCAGTAATGCAACACCAGACTATTATTTTCTTTTCCAATAAAATATGATTTATTAAAACACTTTAATTAGCCCATGTCCAAGCATATATTAAATGTTTGTTTCATAATATTACTTAACATTGTCAGAAAATTAAATAACAAAAACATCACATATTAATACCTTTTCGTTACATAAATATGAATTTAATAAACCTTGCCCTAATTCTGTAAACAAAACAAAGGCTTTAATGACATTATCAGTATGTTTTCAACTTTTTTTAGAGTTCAGTTCAATTTATGGGATAAAGCACAGCTAAGATGGCAATTTATGCATTGAAAAATAAATTAAAATATTTCATATGAGATAGATGTTATATTACTGACATTTAGATTTTATTTTCTCCATGTGAATGGCACATTTTCGTGTTTTCTGGAAAAAAGTTTATTATTATTATTATTATATTATTATTATGTTATTATTCTGCTGTAGCATTATTCATTTTTAAAATATATATATATATTTAATATACACAAAATACTTGGATTTCTGAATGTCATCTTTCTAAAAACATGAATAAAACATTATGCCACTATTCAGCTGCCTAAATGTATTTAGTACATGGTGAATTTTCGCTAAAATGCATCGTTGTTATGTCAAGCCACCCTATAGGCAACCGCCTAGTTCACCTACCCCGAAAGGACCCTGCATATCTACATTAGCAAATCAAAGTCCGGCCTATCTGAACTCCTCTAGTCACATCCAATGTCCAGCTTATTTGACCGTAGGGCATGGTATCTGTCTGTCTACTCAGGGTGTGAACATAGCATACTATACAACACTTCACAATAGAGTTTAGCCCCTCATGTGCACTTTGCTGTTGCTCACTGTAGGTCTTTGTGATAACTACTGCTGTTGAAAGTACTGTACAAATAAACCTCTAAATTCATGTTTTGCAGTGTTTAGGCTTAATATAATATTCTGGGTTATATACAAGTTGTTTAATTCACAGCATTTGTGACAATGTTGATTACCTCAAAAATGTATTTCGCCTCGCTCCCAGTTTTCCTTCTTTATTTTACTCGAAATGTCACAAAATGGCAAGTTACTAATACTGACAACAAAAATCAATGATAAAACAGTGTAAATACAGCTGGAAACCATTGAAAAATGAACCTCATTAATTATTCAATGGTCCAGTGCATGATGGGAACCCCAGTATCAGAAAAGTTGAGTAATTTTTACTTAATTTTATTGAGTTGATATTTACACTTTCATTTCTACTCGCTTGAATTAAGTACTGATATGGAATTTACTTAGTTTTTTTAATTCTTGCCTGAACTAACTTTTTCATGTAAATTGCATTGGTGTTTTTTTCAGTAGTATTTACTTCACCAAAAAATCATTTTTTACAGTGCATACATGTGAAGCTTATACATTATTTAAAACACATTAATTCATCTGTTAAAACTTGTATTTTGAGTTTTAAAGTTCTTTTTGTTAGTTTTATGAAATGTCATGGGAACAAAGCCATTTAAACTATACCAAACAATTTTTTTTACACTAAAATCATGTTAACTTCAATATTGTTTATATCTTCTGGCTTTACTTTTAAAACTTAGTATTTTAAAGAGTCGGTCCCATTCACTTAAATTGTAATTGTCTCAATGTAACCCAGATTGAAGAAAATGAAGGGGGAAAAAATTATTAATAAGAAATTAATTTAAGTGGTAATCAACAGTATGCCACAAATGCTGTGGACTGAGCTTGACTTGTATTGAAACAGAAATATTCCTTCAAATGCTTGACCTGACCTCAAGACATTACTTCTGTGTTACAGGATAATTGGATATCAATGTTACTAGCATGCTTTCTGTTAAACTACAGTGGGGTCCAATAGTCTTCTTAGACCATATTGAATATGTAGGATTCGAAATATAATTTATAATTTTTTTAGAAAGAACCCCCCACCACCACAGTCTTGTTTAAATTCAATTTAATTCGTCTGTTCATGCCGATAATACGAGTAAATTAAACTGTGAAATAAAATTTAAAAAATCAGTAAGCATTTTGAGTGGTTTCAGATTCTTGGATCCCTCTGTACTATGAGATGTACTGTATGTTGTGTTTTAAGGCCTGTTTTACTATACTGAAAATATATATAACACAATAACTGTAACAATAACGGCACAGATAAATTATATCGTTGGAATCACTTTCAGAATGATTTTTTTTTCCAGCTGATGAAGGATAAAAACATTGGCAGCCAATCAGAATCCATCCTGCTTTAAAGAGCTGGAGCATTTAAAGCGGCAGGCGACAAAACGACTCGGTTACTAACGTAACCTCGGTTCCCTGAGAGGAGGGAACGAGTATTGCGTAATGCTTACGCTATGGGAAAACTCCTTTTCTCGAGAAATATTGAAGTCTTTATGTAAAACGCATTGCAGCTGCACAGAATACAGCAATGAGCGAGGCAGCTCGGTCATTGGCTGTGCTGCGGCAACTTGCACGAACCAATGACGGGGCGACTCTGAACCCGCTTCCAATGAGCGTGCTTCGCGTCCACGCGCGTCAGAGCCCGCCAGGATGGGCGTGGCCAAGGGCTATATATTGGGCGCCCCGTCGTCTGAGTTCTTTAGGTTCAATCGACTGAAGCAAATTGACCAAGCACAAGCACGGCAGATTACGCAATACTCGTTCCCTCCTCTCAGGGAACCGAGGTTACGTTAGTAACCGAGTCGTTCCCTTTCGAGAGGTCTCTCCTATTGCGTAATGCTTACGCTATGGGAACGCCATGTAAAACGCCGTGCGTGCTGACTTCGCTTCTATTAAGCCGGAGGCCGGTGCCTGAGCTTTTGAGCGAAGTAATTATCCAACGAGCCAGCCGAAGGCGGGCTTTATAAAGGGACAACGTGGAACGGCCCAAAGGGTGTCCAAATATACACACAAGCACATTTCTATGTACTGTTATGTATGAAAAATCCTCCACATCAGATGCAAAGATGTGATTTATGAGGGAGGAGATAATGCTCAGCATGTACACACCTCAGCCTATGCATAGTTAGACCGACAGTATGTTAGAGTGCAATGAGGGGACCTGTAGGTTATAAAACCTGATAAATGTGGACGGTGAGGCCCAGCCTGCAGCCGCACAAATATCTTGAATGGGTATCCCACTCGACCACGCCCACGGGGAGGCCATGCCTCTCGTAGAGTGAGCTCTGATGCCCAAGGGGCACTGAAGGCCCTTGGCCTCATAAGCCAGTGCTATAGCATCAACTATCCAGCGCGATATTCTCTGCTTTGATACACACAGACCCTTAGTGCGGCCGCCAAAGCATACGAACAACTGCTCTGTCTGTCTGAACGGGGCAGAACGTTCCAAATATACTCTGAGTGCCCTGACCGGGCAGAGTAAATTGGCGTCACTTTCGTCTGCTGGGGACGATAGCGCGGCCAAAGATATCACCTGTGCTCTGAAAGGAGTAGAGAGCACTTTAGGAATATACCCGTGTCTTGGCCTGAGGACAACCCTGTTGTCATTAGGTCCAAACTCCAGGCAGGTAGCGCTTGATGACAGCGCGTGCAGGTCGCCCACTCTCTTGACCGAGGCGAGAGCCAGCACGAGAGCAGTTTTGAGCGAGAGCTGTTTAAGGTGCACAGTTCGGAGGGGTTCGAACGGGGCACGCTTAAGTGCGTCCAGGACCGTGGTCAGGTCCCAAACTGGCACCGAGGGGGGGCGTGGGGGATTTATCCTCCTGGCGCCCCTCAGGAAACGAACAACTAGGTAGTTTTTCCCTAGTGTGCGTCCTTCGACCGGCTCATGTGATGCCGCTATGGCAGCCACATATACTTTGAGCGTGGAGGGGGTGCGGCCTGCCTCCAACAGCTCTTGTAAGAAAACGAGCACACTCGGTACTTCGCATGTGTCAGGATTCAGGTTCCTGGGCTTGCACCAGTCACTGAACACCTTCCATTTCTGGGCATATAAGCGCCTCGTAGAGGGCGCTCGTGCCTCAGTGATGGTTCTCAACACTCCACGGGGGAGGTTCCCGGGAATCCGTTGAGGGGCCACGCATGGAGGGCCCACAGATCGGGGCGGGGATGGAGGATCGTCCCGTTGGCCTGCCTGAGGAGATCTAGCCTCAGTGGGATCGGCCATGGGGCAGATTGTATCATCTGCATCAGTTCTGGAAACCACGTCTGGTTTTTCCAGAGTGGGGCTACCAGGAGCACTGCACATTTCTCCTCCCTGATCCGACTGATGACCTGGGGTAGCATCGCAACTGGAGGGAAGGCATACAGCGGGCGGCTCGGCCAGACTTGGGCGAGCGCGTCCGTGCTCTTTGAAAAGAAGAGGGGGCAGTGCGTATTCTCCTTGGAGGCAAAGAGGTCGACCTCTGCTCTGCCAAAGGTTTGCCATAACCACTGAACCGTCAGGGGGTGGAGAGACCATTCTCCTGGGAGAACTTTGTCTCTGGACAGCATGTCCGCTCCCTGGTTCAGAACGCCTGGCACATGCGCTGCTCTCAGCGAGCGCAGGTTGCGCTGGGACCATAGGAGGAGCTCCCTGGCCATCGAGTGCAGGGAGCTCGATCTGAGTCCACCCTGACGATTTATATGCGAGACTACCGTCGTGTTGTCCGTTCGGACTAGGACGTGCTCGTCCTTCAAGTACGGGAGCAGGGCTCTGAGAGCCAAAGCGACCGCTTTCAATTCCAGACAGTTGATATGTAGGCGCTTCTCCGGGTTTGACCACAAGCTGGAGACAGGCCTGCCCTCGTAAAGGGCCCCCCAGTCTATTTTGGAGGCATCTGTCGTGATCATTTTTCTCCTTGTGTTTACACCCAAACTCACGCCGGACTGATACCAGTCGACAGCTTTCCAGGGCGTCAGGGCTTTTATGCAGCCGTGATTTGCCCTGATTAAAAAGTGGCCCGAGCACCACGCACGAGTGGGGACACGGCTTTTGAGCCAGCGTTGGAGAGGACGCATGTGCAACAATCCTAGTTAAAGTACAGCTGATGCTGAGGCCATGAGACCGAGCATCCTCTGAAACCGCTTGACGGGGGCGCGCGCGCCCGCTCTGAACGATGTTGCAAGGCGCCGGATAGTGAGCGCGCGCTCTGATGAGAGGCGCGCCGTCATCTGCACTGAGTCTAGCACTATTCCCAGAAAAGAAATATTCTGGCTGGGTTGATAGCATGCTCTTTGCAAAATTGATTTTTAGACCTAGGCACTCTAGATGACTGATAATCCAAGACCTGTGTGTCACTAACTGGCTCTCTGATTGTGCTAGTATTAGCCAATCGTCGAGATAATTCAGTATTCGCACTCCCCGCTGTCTCAGGGGGGAAAGTGCTGCATCCATACATTTCGTAAATGTACGGGGTGCCAGTGACAGGCCGAATGGTAGTGCTGTGTACTGGTATGACTGTCCCTCGAAAGCGAATCTCAGAAACGGCCTGTGATGAGGCGCTATTGGAATGTGAAAGTAAGCGTCTTTCAGATCCACTGACAGAAACCAATCCCTCGGGCGAACTTGCGCGAGGATATGCTTGATTGTTATCATTCTGAACGAACGAATCATTAAAGCTTTGTTCAGATGTCTGAGATCTAGAATGGGGCGGAGACCGCCATCCTTTTTCGGGACGAGAAAATAGCGGCTGTAAAAACCTGCCTCGCTCATAGAGGGGGGGACTGTTTCTATAGCGCCTTTCTCTATCAGTTTGAGCATCTCGGTGTGTAGAACATGTGAAACATCTTTTCTCACTTTCGGTCTCTACCACCGCTGTGAAGCGGGGCGGTCTGCGAGCGAATTGAAGCGAGTAACTGTGTTTTATTATGTTCAAAACCCACTTCGGCATGTCTGGGATATTTTCCCAAGCTTTCGCTCGCACAGATATGGGCTGACTGCTGGCTGGGGGCTTGTCGTAGTGACGTATGGCTCCCGTCAGCGAATCGTTCTGTGTTAACACCGAGCTTACAGCTCTCAGCGGCGCGGACGCGCGCTGAGCAGCTCTGCTGAATGCCGAGTGCAGGGGTGCGTGTGAGATTACAGGCACGCTCGCTGTAATGCTCACAGAGTGAGATGGGGCAATGTTTGACACTGTGTGTATAGTGCTTATGGGTGGGGGTGCATATACTGTGGTAGGCACGCGCGCCACTTTCATAAAACTTCCCGCTCGTGGCGGGGGGTTTTTGGCCATATAAACAGTGTTTGTGAGTTGGGGTGCGTGCATAACAGCGGGCACACGCGCTACTCTTATACAACTTCCCGCTTTTACTGGGGAAGTGTTTATAACTCTGGGAACAGTGCTTGTGTGTAGTGGTGCATACGTAACAGTTGGCACACAATCTACATTTATGGGGCGTCCAGCCTGAGCTGGGACAACATTTGGCACTGCGTTGACAGTTTTGAAAAGTGGGAATGCGCACTTTGGTGTGGACACGTGACCCTTTAATGACACAGGCAGAAAATAGCTCTTTATGTGATTTCTGTGTGTCGCCGTAAAAACGGCGTTTGTTTGCAGGTGGGCGAGCTGTGTGGCTGGCACATTGACTGCTGTATAGACATTTCCAGCCGCCTGTAAGGGAACTGGGTAATGCTTTAGGCGTTTTGGAGAGAACGGTCCGGCTTTTGCGAGACACGCGCTCTCCCTTTTCCTCCCTGTGGCTAGGAGGACTTACGAGGCTCTGGGTTCAGCACAATCCTGGGCCGAGGTCCCCGTCGCTCGGGCGGTTGCTTCCTGTTGGCCGAGCGCGAGCGGCGTCGAAAATCCGTTTCAGGTTTGGGCTGAGAAACGGGGGGCGCCGTCTTAGCTCGCTGCTGTTGAGGCGGCCGTTGGCGGCTCTGCGATGAGCTAGATCGCTTAGGCAGGAAGTGACGCATAGCCTGTGAGCGTATGCGCGACCGGCGAGAGCTGACGTGGACCGGCAAGGCTTCGAGGGATGAGAAGCCTTAGCTTTCCATCCAGCGTTGGAGGGTGGACACAGGTGGTTGGCCACGGCCTCCTCGAGGGAGTCCCCTCATAGCCTCTTTCTTTTGCGCCGTCCACGGAGGAGAGCGACAAAGAAAAAGAGGGCTTCAGGCGAGCGGAGTGCGGGGCTTTCCACGACTTCGTGAGTTCGTCGTGAACTTCCGGGAAGAAGGGGGAGGGTCTTTGTCGAGGGGCCTGTCGGCGCCCCTGCAGGAACCACTCGTCCAGTCGGCTGCGGGCGGGTTCTTCCGGGGTAGACCAATCGAGCCCGAGGTCTTCCACGGCCTTGGAGAGAACGCGGATGATCTCTGAGTCCATGCTGGAGCCCGCGCTCGTGCCCGCTAGTGTCGACGGCGCGGGGTCGAAAGACGAGCCCGGCCAGTCATCGGATGCAGCATCGCAGGAAAAGCTGTCATCCTTGTCATCGTCATCCCCTGACGCGCCAAACAAGACGAGCCCCATCGCTCCGCTGGAGGGGTGTTGGTCCGCCTGTGTGAACTGGACTGGCGGCGGGGAATCTTCGGGTGGCGGTGAAGCACGCGGGGATTGACCCGGCGTGACATCACTGCAAGCCACGTGCTCAGGCAGCCTCTGTGAGCGGCGTTTTTTCTTTCGCGGCTCGACCAGAGGAGATGGCAGCACGGAAGAGGTGGGCTCTTTCGCGGTGAAGACGGCGAAGCGAGCGCGCAGCTCGGTGAGGCCCAGGGCGTCACACTCGGGGCATCCGCCTCGAGTAAGGGCAGCCTCTGCGTGGTCCGGTCCCAGGCAGCGGGCGCAGATGATGTGGCGATCCCCGTCTTGAAGAGGGCCTCGACACGAAGCGCAGGAAGGCTCTTTTAGAATAAAAGTCTCGCGGGGGCGAAAACTGATTAGCTTTGCAAAAAGGATATGCGTTGCGCGCCGGATGGCTTAGCAGAAGGGTGATCGAAGGCGGCTGAAGGCGCCGGCGTCCTCGAAGCAGTCCTGCTGTAGGCTTGTCGACGGCGGCGGCGGCGAAAGACTCCAACAATCCGGAGGATCAGCGAAGAGAAGGTTCTTTGCTGAAGGAGATTAAATCTAAAGAACTCAGACGACGGGGCGCCCAATATATAGCCCTTGGCCACGCCCATCCTGGCGGGCTCTGATGGCGTGGACGCGAAGCACGCTCATTGGAAGCGGGTTCAGAGTCGCCCCGTCATTGGTTCGTGCAAGTTGCCGCAGCACAGCCAATGACCGAGCTGCCTCGCTCATTGCTGTATACTGTGCAGCTGCAATGCGTTTTACATAAAGACTTCAATATTTCTCGAGAAAAGGAGTTTTCCCATAGCGTAAGCATTACGCAATAGGAGAGACCTCTCGAAAGGGAACTTAAAACAAAGAGTAGCCTATACGCTGTATGGTGTGGGCGCTAATATGGTTATCATTTAAAGTTATCTTTATATCGTTATTGCTTTAAGTGTGAACGGGCCTTTATGGACTTTAAGGGGCCATTGATACCGTTTTCAACTAAAAACAGAAAAAAATTTATGCATTTTGGCCGTTCATTTACTCAACAAAAGTGTTTTGGGGGCCTTAAAACGGGTGTCAAAGTGCAAGTTTTTATCGTCTCCGTCTAAACTACAAAAACGCGAATTTGAGATGTGGTGACATGACTCGCATTATCGCATAGATTGCCTTAAATCTATAGGCGTGTTGTGTTTCTTTACAAATCCTTTCGAACGGTTTTGTCAACGTTGTCATCTGTGCGGTTGACTTTTCAAAAACGCGAAGGAAAAAAATCACTTTGTCATTTAAATGTTATTTAAATTTTAACTTTTTCCTGTTTCCTTTGTTCTCTGGGTTCCCACTCTTCATTTGTTTTGGTAGCAACCCATTGTGTTCACCTGTGTCTTCAATGTTAAGATTGGTATAAGTTTTATGAGGTAAGGCTGCTGCTAACAGATCCTCTATTTGCCTCATTGAGGAACCAACCTGTGACAATTACCTTGTAAAACCTTGTGATCCAACCATATCCCGTTAGTAATGATAACATTGATACATTCACATCTACACACAGTGATCAGTTGTCTAACCACCACCAGAAAGAACTTTCACAAACACTGTATCCAGACAAGAACATAATCATAAATGAAAAACTGGAAAATCTCATAACAGTTGCCTACTAATCTAAATTTATTGGTCATTCTGTGTAACAGGGCATGTTAAATGATGCTTTAGGATAGTGCAGCTTAATTTGTGGAGGAATGGATGTAAGTTGTTGTACATTTAGAAAATGATAATGTGACTGAGCTGGGAGTGTGTCTTATTTAGCAAGAGGTGTTTATTGAATGTAAACTGTCCTCTGGCATTTTCCGGCACTAAAGATACCAAATGGTCTTTTACAGTTTTTCTCAATCGCTTTGGCACATTTTTCGAAACATTAACATTAACATTCTCTAAACTGCAAAATGTAGTAACTCATCCAAATCTCCCCAGGGCTCCCTTGTAAAATAGATTTGGAATATCTCAATGGGACATCACCTGGTAAAATAAAGGATAAATAAAAAAAATCATTTAATTCATGCTTCAAAACCTAGTTATTGTGTCAGTAAATTGGCCAATGCCACCAAAATAAAAAGTATTTTTGTCATTGTGAGTCACACTGGCCAAAATGTTTAGATGTTTTTTCACCATGGAAATATTTGTTATTTACAAATTTCATTTTTTTTTCTGCTTTTTTGTTGACTCTAACGGTTTTCTATACTGTACAAGAAGGTCAGTTTTGTCTTTGTAAATACAAATTAAGAGAGTAGGTAAAAACTGACTGGGAAAAGTCAACACTGTAGTACACAAAAATAAAATAAATGTTTTTATTTACACAATACATTTATTTTTGCATCAATGCGTTACAAAATTCTCAGTTGCTTGTTAACTTTTACACACTCTATTATGTATTTCTCTATACAGTAGGCTATATCTTGCTTTTCCATGACAAGAATGTTTTGTTTACATGTAAAACATTTCTAGACAAAATGTAGGCCTATATATGTAAAAATACAAATGTATTTATAGAATACTGCTGCAGCTGCTGCTGTTCAGAGCTGTGATGTTCCTCCGTGTTCAAACATTACATATACGTATATATATAGTTTCCAAACTTGATTGGTTGGATGATTGGTAAGATTAGAGATTCCTATTTCATTACAACGGCAGGCCATTTGCCAATTTAGCAAACATTACAAACATTCCATGTCATAAATATTTATGGAATATAACATATGTGACATATTTTGATCACTGAATGGATAATTTTTACATGTGATGGCTCACACAATGAAAAAAATGTTTAGAAGTTGTGAAGAGTTTGACAATTTCACTGAGAATCAACTCATCAGTTTTTATCAACAAGCCATGTGCATTTAGTAATTGTGCAAATTGTAGAAAAGCGTAGGCTACTTACTGTTTTGCACACATGTGCCAAAGCACGTGCAATTTGCTTAAATCAATAAGAAATTCAAATCTGTTGTGAACAAGAAACTAATTGTTCAGAGATAATGGTTTTGAGGAAAAAAAGTATCATTTGAGAATTCAGCAAAAGCGATTGAGAAATACTGTAAAGCCAAGCAGGGGCGGGGCAACCTGTCAATCACATTACATCACAGCAATAACAAACAAATCGAATGATCCAATCAAATCTCAACTTTCGTTTCATGCCAATTATAAGTATTTCTCTCTGATATAATGCAGTGAAATAATTAGGTACCAATTATGATTCCCATAAACACTGTAGCATGATATCATGCTTCAGATAATCACACTCATCATGGAGTCAAACCTAAAACAGGATTAATGAGGTTAGAGTGAGAGCAACACCCCTCTCCTTCACTATGTAATCATGTTGCTCAACGTGGAGGCTGAGAGTTGTCTGTCTGCAGTGAATACAGTAGCCTAACTGCAGCTTATAGAGGTTAACTTGACACATAAATTATACCTGTCAGATATGAATGGACATATCAAGAGCAGGATGTGGATACAGTGAGGAGTGATAGACAAACTCTCTTTCCTATCAACTTATTTCAATAGAAATATATAATGAGATCATAAATGTATTTTAATTTGAATGTACTGCATTTCTGTTTAGAAAGAATAGCCTCCTCTTAAAGGGATAGTTCACCCAAAATTGAAAATTCTGTCATGATTTATTCAACCTCAAGTTCTTCCAAACCTGCATGAATTTATTTTGTCTGATCAACACAAAATATGGTATTTTGAAGAATATGGGTAGCCAAACAGTTGATGGACCACATTGACTTCCATAGTATGAGAGGAAAATACAATGGAAGTCAAAGGGGTCCGTCAACTGTTTGGCTACCCATATTCTTCCAAATATCTTCTTTTGTGTTCAGCAGAAGAAAGAAATTCATACAGGTTTGGAACAACTTGAGGGTGAATAAATCATGACCGAATTTTCCTTTTTGGTGAACAATCCCATTAAAGAGCATGGTCCTTTTACTAACAGCAGATGGCGCTTCATAGCAAGGAGTGATTTGAACAAAGGACTGACTGAGAAAATCTCTATATAGTTTATAAGAAAAAAATCCAGTGATAAATTAGGAGAGATTACGTGTGTGTGTGTGTGTGTGTGTGTGTGTGTGTGTGTGTGTGTGTGTGTGTGTGTGTGTGTGTGTGTGTGTGTGTGTGTGCGGTCAGACTGCTCTACAAGACTGGCTTGCAACTAGCACACAAGACGTGTGTGTGTGTGCTTGAGTCTGTATTTGGCTTATCCTCATGTTCAAACTACCTGCTTTTAAATCTTTTAACATCTACATCATTTTTTTTAATTGATTTTTAAATGTTTTATTTATTCAGCCTGTAAAGACAAAATTCACTGGACAATATGCATAATCTTTTGTAAAACGAATCTAATTAATTGATGTATCTTAGTCATGAACTAATGTTCTCTTACATCACCTGTTCAGCTGAAGTGACTGACCTTCAGTAAAATGCTGAATATGATTTTCTTTCCCTTAAATATCTCATCAGGTTTGCTGCTTAGCCGTTCAAGGTGTGAACTGATGATCTGTGATTGAAATTCAGCTGCAATTTTCAGCCATTTAAAAAAGCAGAAGACGTGTTTGATGTCGTTCTTTGTCTGAGCGTAATGTCTAATTTTCACCACCGTACACTCACACTCTTTCTATCAGGGCTCCCTTAATCAGCTTGTAGGTCAGTTACCATGACAACCTGATCTCTCGTGGATGTGGTGCTTCATGGAGAGGAAGATGATCACCTGCCCTCAGGTGTGTGTCTGTGTGTGTGGTTACATTTTGCCAGACCCCTACCAACAACCCCTCTTTTCACATTTATGATTTCTCTCATCTGAAATGGAGATTATGTGCATTTGCCCTTCAATGAGGTCACTAAATGGCTTTTAGCAGCATGAAAACATGCTTACATAAATGCCAGATATCTGCCATATCATACATACATCTCAGTCATCTCCATATTTGATTGACAGATCTCTTTCAGTCGTTATGTTTAGCCGATATCCACTTCTGTCTTACAAAACAGCAAGATAATATTGGCTATTGTTCATAAATAACTATTTTGCATTAAGCGCACAATTTTTCCAAAGCATAAACAGAAAGAAAGAAAGACATGAAAATATTCAAAAATATATATTTGTTTGTTGGCACAGGCTATATGTATCTGAGATATGGACAGCTGTCATATGGCTCTGTGTTTTCTGTCCTCAGGGACCTTCTCTTACACCATCTTGAGTGCTTGGTCAATGTCTCCACCTTCACACTGCAGTTATTAAGCCTAGACTTTCAATTATTTGACAGTGGGTCGTCAACACATCTCTCCGAGATACACAGAACAGCAATGCATGCACCTTTGTGTGCACATCATTATGCGTTAATTAATGTAAGCTTCCTGTTGTTTAAATGTACATACATTAGCATATATCACACATGCTGGGCCGACTGCACAAGGTCGACTCCTGTTATTGACTGACTTCCCTCCAGAAGGATTCTTTGATGAAAAAGAAAGCGGGCAGCATGTCACAGCTGCTGCTTGACCTTTGGATTGTGGCAACACAGATCCAACATTCCGACACGAAATATGAACATTCTCATGTCTGGAATTAGCAGTCAGATGTTGGACTAACAGGCACTTTCCATGCATGAATAGGGTACAAACATGAAATGTGAAAGTCATTTTTCAGGAGGTACTTAACCTTCAGAAAATGATGATTGTCAATCCCAGGACAGATAAAATAGTATATGAGCTGTTTTATCTGCTATTCATTTTATGACATTTGTATCTCTTGCGATCTTGTCACTAAACCTTAATTTGTGTAAAAACATTTTTTTTTACATAAACATAAAAGGAAATGGGCACAATAATAAACAAGTGAATACATATCAAAATGAATATTATTTCTAATAGTTATATCCCTTATGCTTGTATCTCTAATCTAATGCAAAATACATTTAGGATGGGATTTAAAATTGCCCTAAATATTGTAACTTAGTGTCAGTAAACAACTCCTTTTTTCCATCTAACTCAATTAAAAAATGTATGAATGAACAGGCCCATGGGAAAACGAGTGTAATGCAAGCATTGCAGTGTGTATAATACTGTGTAATAACAAGGGATCAACAACAGCAGGGGATTTGCTTTACTCTCTGTGCATGACGTCATGCGTGTAATGTCTCTCATTCGTGTAATGTCTCACAAATCACAGCGCATTCAGTCAAGGGTCGAACTGGAGCGTCTTAATACCTTAATGTAAAAGCTCAACTACATCTTTAGAGTGACAAACAGCCTTATACGTCAGACAATAAACGACCCGCTAAGGTTATTTATTTATGTATTTTGAGCATTTTTATCTCACTCTTTAATGAGCAATAACTCATTGTGATATGATATTTGCCACTGCTTAATTGCACATGAATAATTCAAACATACTGATGACAACATTGCTGTCTTCCTTCATTTTATAGCACCTGCTGATAATGTAGATGAGGTCTTATGAATGTAAAAGAATCTGCTTTGGCTCTATCAGCATGGATGGAAATCCAGATCAAGCCTTCGCTGTCATACAGAGCCGCTCTCACTCAGTCTGGGTTTGTGCAATGGCTGTGTAGAGAAGATAATCTCATTTAAACTATCATCGTGAAGACTTCTCATTTCAGAACACTTTCAGTCTACTGTGTGTGTGTGTGTGTGTGTGTGTGTGTGTGTGTGTGTGTGTGTGTGTGTGTGTGTGTGTGTGTGTGTGTGTGTGTGTGTGTGTGTGTGTGTGTGTGTGTGTGTGGTTGTATCTGTGTGTGTGTGTGTGTCTGTGTGTGTGTGTGTGTGTGTGTGTGTGTGTGTGTGTGTGTGTGTGTGTGTGTGTGTGTGTGTGTGTGTGTGTGTGTGTGTGTGTGTGTGTGTGTGTGCAGTCAGACTGCTCTACAAGACTGGCTTAGAAATATATCTTCTCTCTCATGAAATGAGCAATTTCCGTAACAGTATATTTCACCCTTCTGGTCATGGTGCTGTCCGAAGATCTCTAAATAAATTACTTTTCACAGCCAACCTGTTTTATAGGTAAACTCAATCTGAACTTATTTTGATAATGTTGATAAAAAGGAACAATTCTAGTGTGAAATAACTCCACCTATAGACCTGATGATGTGAGTAATGAGGAAAAGTATGACTTGACAGCTGTTGTGTAATCTCTCCATCTCTCAGATGCACCATCTTTACCCATAAATACCTCCAGGCAAAGGCTTGTTTAATCAGACTCTAGTCGTGGTCATATGGGTTTTCCAGTGAGTATATGTGTGTATGTCAGAGGGTGTGTGATTTAGGAGGGTCTAATGTGTTTCTCTTGTAAGGGATTTGATGGGCTGGTGTGTGCGAGTGTTCAGGAAGGTGAGTGTGTTCCTCTGTAACAGTAAACCTTTTTTCAGCTGCTGTGCACTGTCATGCTGTTATTCAAGGGGTCTGTTGATGTGCATGCACCTGTGCGTGTATGTGTGTGTGTGCGTGTGTGTGTGTGTGTGTGTGTGTGTGTGTGTGTGTGTGTGTGTTCGTGTGTGTGTGTGTGTGTGTGTGTGTGTGTGTGTGTGTGTGTGTGTGTGTGTGTGTGTGTGTGTGTGTGTGTGTGTGTGTGTGTGTGTGTGTGTGTGTGTGTGTGTGTGTGTGTGTGTGTGAGAAAAAAGGTCAAACTGAAGTTGATACAACAAATAGTTCTTGGTCTCACTCCTAATGTTACTGGCTACAAATCAGCGTGAGTTTTACAGGTGCCATCAGACTCTCTCAACCCCTTCAGACCCTGGGTCCACTGGAATAGACATGGTTTTGGTAATAAAAAACAATTACATTTTTTTTTGTTTTTATAGAATGAGTCTGGTCACTGATTGGTTCCTGGTCAACTAATCACAATGAAGATATGACCTCGACACTTAATCTGATTGAGCTTTAAGCATCACAAAAGACAGGCAAGGCTATCCTCTAAAGGAGTATGCCCTTTTTTTCTTCAAATTTAATGTCCATCGCAATGGTCATCAGATATTGAAAAATACCAGCAGTTACCTCTTAACTTGTGTGTGCCAGGTTGTAAAATGTGTGCAATTCAAAGCTAAAATAAAGCTACAAATTCTAATATTTTATGAACATAAATGTTTATTAATTATTAATATTATCAATATGATTTGATTTGTTCTCCAAGTGAATATAAGCTATCATTCAATTTTTTTCACTGTTTTTTGTGAAAGACAGAAACAGTAAATGTGAAATGAGTGAACACACACACACACACACACACACACACACACACACACAAGCACACACACACGCTGATCCATTGATACGACAATGCACAATTATTGTTGTTGTTGTTCAAATTCAATAATTTAATTACTGGCAACGATGTGGTATGTACTTTTAAAAGTTATTATATCAGTATCACTGAGTTTGTATCATAAAGAGAAGAGACACTTATATTGAAGCAAGAAACAAAAGAGTGTTTCCAGCCAAAAGCAACTCCTTGAGCTCTCTTTCTTTCTTTTCTCTCTCTCTCTTTCTGTCTCTTTTTTCACATCCCATTTCTGTCAGAAAGTGCACTGGCGTTCAGTCTCTCCCACTGTGTGTGTGTGTGTGTGTGTGTGTGTGTGTGTGTGTGTGTGTGTGTGTGTGTGTGTGTGTGTGTGTTTGTGTCTGGTGTGTGTGATTGTGTGTGTGTGTGCGAGCATGACTCCAGAGACATGCCATGAGTGTGTATCCAGAGAGTAATCAGGTAATTGATCATACAGACAGGTAATCATTCCTGTGCCAGACTCTCTGGCTGCGAGTGGTCGGGCAGCATTAGAGAAACACGTCCTCAAACACAGTACAGAGAGAAAAACAGTCGGCTAACACAGAGAGAGAATTAGATCGAGGACACATTACATAAATAGAATCCCTTGAATGTTGCCAATGATTTGCAAGGCCACAACAGTTCTAAGAATCTAAAGAGTCAAGCTTTGACACCTTTTCATGTGTAATGCACTGAGCAGATGGCTGGTGAACCCAAAGAACAACCTTATTTAACTTCAGTGATGTTTGTACCATTGTATGTCATGCACTTCTTTAAAACATTTGCTCAGACAAACTAGAACAGAAGGAAAGGTTTTAAATGAGTAATTGTGGAAGAGAGCTTTAGAGAGATGCTTAGAGCGAACAGTGATTTACATCGATCGATATTCCAGAAGAGGGTTATTTTAACAGCTGCATCAAACAGAATCATTCCCATGGATTAAATGTTTTATGTTGTGGTATCTTAACAGTCATTAAATATTACATGTTTTGCTCCTTGAGCAGGACTGTAATGGAAAATGATCTCACCAAACTTGAGTGGCTGGTAAACCTGCTTTTACATGTGGAGTGATTCTCAACACACCCCAGTGACTTTGATATGGCAATGTGAAATTTGTTATGTGATAATAAATAACTGATGCTGTATGTCACATCCGCCCATAATATCCACCAGAGGACATTCCTTCCTCCATTGCAACCATTTAATGAACTACATTTCCCATAAGCCTTTGCCGGGACTCATCATGTGCTGATTACTTCCACCTGTTTTTCATTAGCTCATTTATATTTGCCTATTTATAGCCTGTGTGTACATGTTGTTACACTGTATATTTTTTTGCATTATTCTGGTTTCCTGTGTCTTGGTTTTGATCTTCTGCTCGTCTACTGAATGACCCTGTTTGTCTGTGTCTAGGACTCTGTTATTATCTGGATTTCCCTGTGGTTATTGACGTTTTGCCTGTTGTATGGATTACGATCCTGGATGTCCAAATAAAGATGCCCCATTTGCAAGATCTACAATTGGATCTAGACTCGGAGAAGAACACTGTATTTCTGAAGAACTTTTTAAGACATTTACCCAGGCCTGTACCCTTCCTCTCCATCTCTTCTTCCTATAATAATAATATTAATTTATTTATAATAATAATTCTAAAATACAATACAATATTCTAATTAATATTGTTTCTAAAAAATATATTTTATTTTCATTATATTTCATAAAATGTAATGTTTAAATTGATTGTTTAAAATTATATAATTTTATTTAAATAATAAACAACTTTCAAGATTGAGGTATTATGTAGGAGTTAATAATAATAGCAACAATACATTATAATAAAATATGATTGTTGTTGTTGTTATTGTCGTTTTGTTGTTGTTGATGATGTTATTATTGTTAGATGTTATGTATAAACCTTAAATATAAAAATATGATAAATGTATAATTAGTTATATTATTATTATTATTATTATTATTATTATTATTATTATTATTATTATTATATGTTTTATAAAATAAATAAATATAAAATAGTAATAATTGTATATTTACATTGTATGTTTAAAAGGCAAAAAAAAAATATTTCAGTACTAAATCACTTTCAAGATTTAGGTGGACATTTAAACAGATTTAATAATAATTTTATTATTATTATTTAAAATGTACAGTCTCCTCTGACCAAACAGACCAAAACTATTGATGATACTTTTTAAAAATTTTTAAAATATTTTTAAACTATTATTATTATTAATAAAATGTAATAATAATTTAATAATCATTATTTAAAATTCACAGTCTTCTACAGACCAAACAGATCAGAAATATTGATAACAAGCCACAAGCCATATACAGATAAAAAATATTGATGACCCTTTTTAATTATTATTAAATCAATATTATTATATTAAATTATTACTAGGCTATTATTATTATTGTTGTTTGTAATTGTTCAAATTCAATGATAATTTAATTATTAAATTATTTAATAATCATTATTTAAAATAAAAATGTAATAACTGTATATATATATATATATATATATATATATATATATATATATATATATATATATATATATATGTGTGTGTGTTTGTGTAAGTTTTAAAAATAAAATGTCATTATAGGCCTACATAATATTTTATAGTAATACTTTAATATTTGTATAGAATGTTTAAAAGTCATTTTATTTCAATAATAAATAACTTTCCAGATTTAAGTATCAGTGAGATCCAAATACATATTTTAGTGCATATACTTATATCCCGAATTTAAAAGCAGCCTCGCACTGACATTTATCCTGTCATATAAGAAGAGATCTTCTCCATCAACCCATATTTGTCCTGCACTTTTCCAAGGTAAGTAACAGAAGCAATCTCAGCACATACAGTATATTCAGCCTGCTCTATGCCTTATTTATGAGCTGCACAAGTTCAGCACTGCGTCCCATTTGTTTCTTGTCATTTCACTGTCTGGGTAGTTCAGATGCCTTTATGTTCTTTTAGGAAATGAGTCAGTTAAGGGCTTTTACTCTTACTGTCGGATATAAGACTTTGTGCACGCCATATAAAGACTTAGTGTGAGTTTATAATTTATTCCCATGCTACTAGTTGCCATTCTTTCATTTTCACATTAGTATAACACAATGTTCGTTCCAGCTGTAAAGAAACAAATAAGAAGCTATTTTTTTTCAGGGTTTTTAATGGATGCATGTTTCATTAGAAGACTATTTTTCTGTGGTGTTTTCCGCTTTTCATCTTATGAGAGGTTTTCCTCGTTTAGTCTGTCCCCCCCCCCCCCCCCCCCTCTCTCTCCCTCCCTCTCCCCCTCTCTCCTGGAACAGATTCCCACTGGAAGCATGTACTTACAGTATTTGACTACAGGATACGATCACTGTCTGCTAAACGGAATTGCCAAGTCTAGCAGGAATCTGGGGCTATCGACTAATCACAAAGTTGAAAAGCAACAAAAGAAAATAAATAAAAATGCAGCACTGCCAAATTAATTTAGGCTCAGCATGCTGCCACTGCACACAGGAGAGAGTAAGACTTTTACTTTTAGAGAGAGAGAGAGAGAGAGAGAGAGGGAGAGAGAGAGAGAGAGAGAGAGAGAGAGAGAGAGAGAGAGAGAGAGAGAGAGAGAGAGAGAGAGAGAGAGAGAGAGAGAGAGAGAGAGAGAGAGAGAGAGAGGCAGGGAGAGAGAGAGAGAGAGAGAGAGAGAGAGAGAGAGAGAGAGAGAGAGAGAGAGAGAGAGAGGCAGGGAGAGAGAGAGAGAGGCAGGGAGAGAGAGAGAGGCAGGGAGAGAGAGAGAGGCAGGGAGAGAGAGAGGGGCAGGGAGAGAGAGAGAGAGGCAGGGAGAGAGAGAGAGAGAGAGAGAGAGGAGAGAGAGAGAGAGAGAGGCAGGGAGAGAGAGAGAGAGAGAGAGAAGAGAGGCAGGGAGAGAGAGAGAGAGAGGCAGGGAGAGAGAGAGAGAGAGAGAGAGAGAGAGAGAGAGAGAGAGAGAGGCAGGGAGAGAGAGAGAGAGAGGCAGGGAGAGAGAGAGAGAGGCAGGGAGAGAGAGAGAGGCAGGGAGAGAGAGAGAGGCAGGGAGAGAGAGAGGGGCAGGGAGAGAGAGAGAGAGGCAGGGAGAGAGAGAGGTAGGGAGAGAGAGAGAGAGATAGAGGCAGGGAGAGAGAGAGAGAGAGGCAGGGAGAGAGAGAGGCAGGGAGAGAGAGAGAGAGAGAGAGAGAGAGAGAGAGAGAGGCAGGAGAGAGAGAGAGAGAGAGAGAGAGAGAGAGAGAGAGAGAGAGAGAGAGAGAGAGAGAGAGAGAGAGAGAGAGAGAGAGAGAGAGAGAGAGAGAGAGAGAGAGAGAGAGGCAGGGAGAGAGAGAGAGGCAGGGAGAGAGAGAGAGCCAGGGAGAGAGAGGCAGGCTCCTTTTGTGTCTGTCCACCATGAGACGGGGGAAAGGGCACTGGGGGGTCGTGCTTGTGCTTGTGTTTGTGTGTGTGTATGTATGCATGTGTGTCATGAGAACCCTGCAGACTCTGCCCGAAGGGGGTCTGAGACAAAGTTGAAAGAAGTGATTCCCTGTGTGTTCAGAGAAATAGCACACTCTTCATTAATTATGTATTTTTCCCATAGAAAGCCTGGCAAACTCATTCAGACACCCAGCACTAAGCCAGCTTCCTGTAGCCATAAAGGAAAAGAGAAAAGAGGATCACAACAACGGAATCAGAATGTGGAGAAAGTGACTTTGGAACATTTTAAAAGACTAATAATTTTTCTTTAAATAAATAAAATGTGCTGTACTTTCACAGTATTTTTTATTTTTAAATTCTACAGTTTGTTGCAATTAATTGACAGTTGTATATTGTGAAACCCGTTTTTTACATCAATGTATAAAAACACAATTTCTTATACTTTCGACATTATTTCTCACAATTGCGACTTTATATCTCACAATTTAACCTTTAATACGATATGACTATTTTGATAACACTTTACGGTTGCACTTTATTTTACAGTATTTGCATTTACGTCTACTTAGTGTACTTTATAAGAAATACTGGGTAATATAAGGTAACTGGTTTAGGTTTAGGGGTTCAGGGTTAGTACCTACCGTTATTACCCAGTAATTACTATAATTAGTACATAGTATGTACTTTACAATAAGGTCTCATTTGTTAACATTAATTAATGCATTCACTAAAATTAACTAACAATGAACAATCATAATTCTTACAGGATTTAATGTAAGTTAAGAAAAAGTAAATGTTCATGTTAGTTCACAATGCATTAACAAATGTTAACAGATACAACTTATGATCTTAAAAATCTATTAGTAAATGTTGAGATTAAGATCAATAAATGCTGTAGATGTATTGGTCATTGTTAGTTAATGTTAAATATTGCTTACAAATGAAACTAGTTATTGTAAAATGTTTGATTTAAATTTCACAGCGACACCTCATTATTATCTAATGCTGTTTATTTAATTTATTTTTTTGCCACAGAAAATCACCATGGGGCCTCATTTATTACCGTTGGGTACGCACAAAACAGGCCCTGAAACAGGCTCCATTCTGCCTGGAGATGACATGTTTCATCATATCCCTGACATATTAAAGCCATTGGCTTAGAGGTTATTAAAGTGTTAGAGTTTTCAAGGAAACCTGTGTGTGATTGTGCTGCCCTAGCTGAAATATGCATTGCCTGCTGTCCCCATATCTCTAATGTGAGTGGAAGAGCCCTTAAGCAAAAGTAGTGTTATGTAATCAGTCTGTGCGATTAAAATCACCAGACCCACATTCATGGTTTGAACAAGATCTGGAGACACTCGCATGGACCTGAGTTTAAGAGACAGAACAGTTTAATTGTTCATCAAAACTCTTGCAGACTGTTGGTGGTTCAGTCATACACACTGAGTACACAGTGTTTTTGCCTGAGGGCTCTCAGACTCACAACTTTCACACAGTTTGAGTTTGAGTTGAATGTTTTGTGTGGAAATGCATGTGAAGGAACTATCAAATCATGATGAACATCCTGATGATACAAATGGGAGTGACTGTTTAATAAGTGACCCAAAAAAAATAAAAGGATGAAATGTTGAAAAAAGAGATGAGAAGCTTTTGCTCACAACAGTAATGCTAAATCTTTTACATTCAAATTATTAAATATTTTTTACAATAATAAGTATTTATTATTAATAAAAACAATTGTATTATTGTAAATAGGAATTCATTATTATTTGTATTAATTCATTATTATTATTGTCACAGTTAGGTTTAGTATTGGTTTCATCAGTCTGTTTAATCACCTGTTTGCCTGTCTTCCTTTTTCGTCCTTTTCCCGCCATAATCAGTTACCATGGATATTCATTTAATCATCACAGCTGTTCATTATTTAGTTCATTATTTAGTTCATCACCATGTGTATTTAAACATTTTCCTCATCTTCATTCATTCTGGTTTTGTCATTCCGATATTGGTTCTGTATGGTTAACACGTTTACATGGACACAATCGGAATGAAATCAATACGATTGATGAATCCGAACACGGTGTTTACATGAACTATAAATAAAGTAATCGGGTTGATGTGCGCGTTTATCACAAGATTCAAATCGGAATTGATTTTTTGGCATGCGCACACTGCACGAATATGCCGCTGTTCGCGCATAACTATTCTCCTTTATTGCTTCTTTATTTTTTTTAAACAGCAGACTTAATATTTATCCGTCTCTGGTCATGATTTGGAGACGATGAGCATGAACCGTTTTGCCGTGCATGCTATTGATCACGCAGTAAAACCACGCGCCCAAAACCTGTCGTCCATGGATGATAATCTGAAACAAGCACTGGTGGGACGTTGTCCTGCTCCACTTCACAGACGGTGAGTGAAATGAGAATTTTTTAATGACGGAACACTCATTTATATTCACTTTACTCAACAGGAAGAAAAGCTTGTTCCACGCGTCATACGTCATTACGCTATTTCAACGTCATTGCACATGCGCAGTCCTTTAAGTTTCGGTTTTCAATCCGATCAAGTGTTTACATGTTCTCTCGATCGGATTACAAAAGGAGTAAACCACCCCTTTCAATCCGAACGAAATTTCAATCGGATCGAGCTCAATCGGATCGATTAAGGTGTTTACATGAAGGTTTTTTAGTCCGATTGAGCCGTCAATCCGATTATAAGTGTCCATGTAAACGCAGCTACTTACGTTTGATCTTGTTGGAATACTGCTTACGTATTGTTTTACTCAAGTAAATATCTTTATTTGAACTTCATCCCTGTCTTCATCCTTGATTGGACAAACCGTGACAGAATCCCTGAATATTAACCTTGCCCGTGGGCATCCATTGTTGGAATTTCCACTTCGTTTTTGCCAGATCGCTGAATGAACAGACTTAGATAATAAGACTTTGAATGAAGTTCCAAACGCAGGTTTGGGGGGAGCCTAAAACATTCAGTCACGTCAACCATCATTACGAGCGTATATAAGCAGCAGACACCGCATCATCCCACTGACAAAATTCTTCCGGCTGGCAGCCTTGCTCCTCCCTGTCTCCTCCTATAATTATCTCTCTCTTCCTATGCGCAGTTCCGGTATAGAAGGGTTTTAACTCAGAGCTCAAGCCGAGCCTTGGATTTGAGCCTTGTCCACGGACAGCAAGCCAAGTTAGTTTACTATTAACTTTTAAGGATGAATGGGCAGGCAAACTTGTGAAAGTCTCTTTTCAGGATTGGGGCAAATTTTCACTACCCTCGTGACTTACCTGATCTGAAGGAGGACACATGGAGAGAACCAGTTCTCCGGTGTCTGCAGTGTGCCTACACTGAACTGTTAACATCCTGTACAGCCCCAAAACCCACCAAGTCCAGACCCCAGTCAGCCACCCCCCATGCAGCACATGGATTACAAGCCAGAGCCCACCGCAGATGGGGAGCTTACACCCGCCATGGAACCTGAGTCCGAGAAAAATGCCCATCAAGGAGCCTGAGCCTGCAGCCACGTCTGTCTCGGAGCCCCAAACTGAGTCTGACCATCTGTGTGAGCTGGAATCATCCGTGACAGAGGGGACGAGTGCTTAATAGACTGGGAAATGGAGGAAATGTTTCCCATCCTGTCCTGCCCTGCCCTGTACCATCTGAACCTTCATCATCGCTGCTGGTCCTGCCCAGCATAATGCCTGTTTCAACGTCTTGTATTGAGATGGAGTTATCATCACTGCATTATTCAGCAAGTCCATCAGCCCTGGTTCCCCTGGTTCCCTTCAGCCCATCGACTTCTTTCTCCTAACACCATCCCATTGTGTGGTTAAGCCTCAGGTCTTCCGGTCACCAGCTTCGTCCAAGCAAGTGGATCCCCCGACTCCAGCCACTGATCCCGTATCTCCACCTCGGTCTTTTGACCTGTTGTCTCCACCGTGGCTTCTCCCTCCCTCGGCTCCACCAGAGATTGTCGTCTGTACGGCTCCACTGGGCTCCCTCTGGCTCCACCTTGGTCAGCCGTCACTCTGTCTGCGCCATGGAGTTTCAAGCCATCCACTGCGCTCCGTCTCTCCACCTCTTCGACTCCAGCAGGCTTCACCTTCCCCTTGGCTACCCCTTGGTCCTCAGTCGCACCGGCTCCGCCTCAGTCCTCAGGCACTCTGGATCCATCTTGGACGCTCGTCGCTGTGGCTCTGCCTCTGCCTCCTGCCGACCATCAGTGTGGGCCGTCCCCTATTCTCTCTGTCTGCGCCGTGGGCTCCACTTCCTAAAGCTTCATCTCTGTTAGTTGTCCCCCAGGTGTAGTCGGCCAAAGCTCCACCATGGCTCCTCCCTCCGTCGATTCCATTGTGGGCTATCGTCCTGGTTGTGCTCTGGACCACAGCCTGGCCACTCCTCCTATCCTCGCCTCCCTGGTTCTGTCCACCGGGTCTTCGTCTTCCACCAGTCCCTCATCTGCCGCCAGAACCCCCTCCTCAGACATTTTACGGCAAAAGGCCGCACCTTCCTCGAGGGGTGTTCTGTCACAGTTATGCTTCGTTTTGGTTTAGTTTTCTATGAGTATGTTTAATCACCTGTTTGCCTGTGTTCCTTTGTTCTCCTTTTCCGCCATAAACAGTTACCATAGATATTCATTTCATTATCACAGCTGTTCATTATTTAGTTCATCACCATGTTTATTTAAGTTCCTCATCTTCATTCATTCTGGGTCCGGTATTGTTTGAGTATGGTTCACACAGTTACTTTTTTGATCTTGTTGGAATACTGCTTTCGTTTTGATTTTCTCAAGTAAATATCTTTATTTAACTTAATCATCCTTGTTTTCATCCGTCATTGGACAAACCACGACATTTATCATTTTGATATAATTATTATTATTGTAAATATTAATTTATTAATAATCATAGTCGTTATTACAGTATTAATTATTAAATTATTAATAGTTATTAATAATTTTAAATATAAATAATTATTAACACATGAATATTACCTGTTTATTAATATTATTATAATAAATATGAATGTATTAATAATGGTATTTGGTTATTAATAATTTTGAATAATTATAAATATAAACAATTATTAAGACATTAGTGTATACTTATCTATTATCATCATTATTATTATACTTATAATTTATTAATAACGTTTTTTCATTATTAATAATTATTCATAATTATAAATATACATATTATTACATTTTTTTATATTTACAATAATAGTAATAATAATTATTATAATAATAAAATAAGTAATAATAATAATAATTATAGATTTTATGGTCCTGTTAAAATATAACATAAATTAATGAGTAAGATTATTTTTTATATTAGCAGGTAAAGTCCACAAAATAACTAAAATAAGACAGTAAAATCTGTCATGAAATATCATAAAGATTAACTCAGATAAGACAGATACCCACACACTTTCATATATCTATGAATTAGTATCAAAGTTGACTTTACACATACAGTTATTAAAGCAGCTTACTGTGCAGGGCTCTGTTGCAGCACTGATATGAGTATGCATTATTCATAAGCACTGAGCAAGTGTGTAAATTCCTTTAGCATGGGTGCATGTTGAAACGGTTTATGATATATCTCTCCATGGCTGATGCTATTATACCCATATTGATTCCAACTGTTTTCAATTTTACACACACACACACACACACACACACACACACACACACACACACACACACACACACACACACACACACACACACACACACACACACACACACGCACGCACGCACGCACGCACGCACGCACACACACACACACACACACGCACGCACGCACGCACACACACGCACGCACGCACGCACGCACACACGCACACACACAGCGTCAGATTGCACATCCTTGCCATATCCTCCACAGAGCATATTACAATTTATCATCAGTGTTTATCACACACTTGTCGCACTTTATAGCTCTTTGTGTTAACACCCGTTAAATTGTGCCATTTGCTATTGCAGTTTCACTCTTTCTTGTGAACTGGCGCACAAGAAGTTTTCTGGGGATTATGTGTGTGTACACTGGCCTTTCAGATAAGAGCCAGACTGTCATGCCATCACCTGCCCATAAATACTGTTAAAATCTACAGTTAAATAGTCTCTTTTACATTTACTGTCTGATACTTCTGCAGCAATTCAATGTGTGCGATTAAACATTCACTTAAGATATACCACAGTGAATCAGATTCAGACAAAAACAAATTTTGGAAGAAATATCGATGATGCATTGACTGCATTATTTAAATTAAAATTTTGAACAAAAAAGTTAGCCTTCATATTGCACCTTGTTATTATACCAGATTACTAAAAACCTGTTTTCTACCACTTTAAAAACACAGCTGGTAAAGAAAAAGCCACGTGATAAAGTTTATCCACTTTTCCACAAGCTGAGGTAAATACTAGCATACAGGCCTAGAAGGTACATGGTGTCATACACACAAATTCAAAAGATCATAACACACATGACACTAAAATGATGCAAAAACATTAATTGACATCAAATGTAAAATAAAACCCTAATGTGCATAACTGTTAAGAAGAAACATAGTTATTTCATTGAAAAACCATCAAATGTGAACATCAGAATTCTCACACAGAAGTCTGGGAATATCAATTTATGTTTCTTTCACTGTAAATTTTCAAACTTTCAAAAGCTGTTCATTTAACAGTATTTTATTTGAAATGTCCCATAAAATCTATTACAGTTTTTAGTGAATTTACTGTGAACAAATTAACAGGTTTTTACTGTAGGATTTTGGCAGTCTTTTCCAGTTAAAATTCTGATCATTTTTAGTTGCATGATGAGGGTTTCCCATCATATTGCCTGTGTAAATGCCTACATAATCATTCAGCATCATGTCCAAACACTGTACGTCTATGGTCAGATGGCCAACCTGTGGACATGTCCTCTGTGGCAGCATCCGAGCACACGACCCCGTCCCCCCCCTCCCCCCCCCCCGCCTCTCTGATGCCTGTCCTTGAGGATAACCTGGCAAGGACGCCGCTGCCCACTGTTTCATGTCTAATTGGCAGCCCCTATACCCAGACCCAAGGTGAAACTGCAGCGTGTGCACGCTTTGATTTAAGAGAGGACCATGGTTTTCATTTGTCATTGATTCTGTCCTTTGAGACGAGCGGAAGGGAAAGCAGGGCCAAATTGTGTGGGTGGCTGATTTCTCAGTGTCTTGTTCATTGTGGACGTCTCAGCATGTTTGGACTGTTGCAGGCTTGCTGAGGTGACGCTCACGGGTGTTATTTCTGGATTCCACCGAATGCTTGATGCGTATCTGTTCTTAGCCCCCCGAGAGACACTTGTCAAAACGTCAAAAATAAGAAATTCTAAATTTGAGGTTGAGCTATTTTAATCTATTTTATTTGACATCTTTCAGTGCCTTTACTTTATATCATGTCTGTCAGGTGCACGGCAGATTTGACTGAATGCGGGGGTATTTCTAGGATTTCAATCTTTAAGGGATGTGCTTCCTACATGAACATGTGTTGATGGAGCTCTGAGGAATATGTCTTGCTTTAAGTGTAAAAAGTCACAACTTTTTAAATTAATATTAACATTACATCTGTTTGGCTGTATTCAAAAGTATGGGGCTGGTATTTTTTAATGTTTTGTGCTCACTTTTTTTTTATTAATTAATTATTATTTTGAGGTAGACATATTTTTTAACAGTAGCCTATACTTTACTGTCACTTTTGATCAGTTTAATGCATCCTTGGTGAATAACAATTTTTACGAAGTAAAAATATTAAAACAATAAAAAAATAATCTTGCACTCAAACATGTTGAATGGTTGTGTATCGTGTTGTCTACCAAAAAGGTTTTCAACATTGAAGATAATAATAAGAAATGCTTCTTTAACCCCAAATCAGCAGGTTTCTTCTGTTTGTGGAAAATTTAGATTTTTAGGATTCTTTGTCAAGTAAAAGTGTCAATTTCTTACAGCAGCATGCATATGTGTTTAGCGATTTCACTATAACAAACATTGCAATATATTTATTATAGAAAGAAATGATACACCATCTTAAAATATTTCACAGATATTATTAATTTTTTCATTTGCTTTGTCTTTAGTACAATGACAAAATGAAAGACAAATATTTAATTTTGAAAAAACGTTGACTTTAAACTATGTCCCTTAATCTTTAAGGCTCTTTATACAGTACAAGTAGCTGTCTATAGGTACATTATAGCAAGCGGGTCCCTGGCAGGTGGATTATTATATTTGAGGATCTTTGTGGTTGTAAAAAGTTTTAAAAGCCCTTCCCTATAGAGAACCTCAGTGAAAGGGCTCAGGAAAACAGTCTCAGTTGTTTCCCCCTCCTAATGCAATGAATTAATTTCAAGGTATACAGTGAATCCATAACTGACTGTCCTTTCATTACAATAATATGTTTTGCGCCCATATTGTGTCAGATCTAAGTGTTGATGTGTTTATTGGTAAAAGCTGCAGAGGAATGACAGAGTGAGCTGCCACAGAGGAATCTGCCGAGGTCAAAGTCCGTCTGCGATCCAGGGGCTGTTTCTGCTGACTCCTGCTTTTCGATGGTGCTACTTACAGGCTCCTCAGACGGCAGAAAACACAGCTGAGACGGGAGGGGGAGAGGTTCCTTTCATTAACTCTCTATTCATATTGAATTTATTAATCTCATGCTGTTTCTGCAGCTTAACTAAAAGAAGCCGTGATACAGGCACTTTTCATCCATCTGCTGGTGGAGAGAGAGGAGAGGGAAAAGAGAGGGAGAGAGATGAACAGAGCGACATGATTTCTAACAGTGCTGAAACGGCAAAAGACTGCAAGTGTGTCACATTATTTAGCGGCAGGGATGTTCAGTTGTAGTTGTGTGTTGCTGGGAGAGGCAGTAGCCCTGCAGAACACCCCTCCTCGCATCAGGTGCACAACAAAAGCATCTGTCATGTCTGCATTTGTGTACAGGGGAATGTTCCTGCTAATCTCCTTTGTGTTCAACAGTGCTTTCCAGTCTTGCAGGCCTGGCCTCAACAGTGTACCACGGCGGTATCACAAAAACAATCCCGGCTCCTAATGCTAAGTAACAGGCCCAGATGGAATCTGCAGACTTTTTTTTATTCAGATGCTCTGCAATGATTTGAAGATTGACAATTCTGCAGAACATGATAAAATGTGCAAAAAAGGGCTGAGATACAAGAATACACTCCTATTTGTAAAACATTAGGGTCAATAACATGATGTTAATTTATTTTTTTGTCCATTCTATTAATTTATTTTAAAATAAATTAATAAATAATAAATGTTTATTGTCAAAAACGTCTGTGAGACTGAATTGTCCTGATACTATAATGAGCAAAAAAAGGTTTGGAATATTAGAGTATTGTTTCTTAGAAAACTAAATATTTTAACAAAACTGTAGGATCAGTTCAGGTTATAAAATATCATGGTTCGTGACTCTCCTAAATCTTAATGATATGTAGGGGCTATTTCATGCCACTTCTTTTCAAAAGTCTGAGGTCAGTAATCAGTATTAGTATTTTTTTATGTTTTTGAAAAAGTCTCTAATGCTCAGCCAGACTCTATTTATTTACAAACTAACTGCCATTCCCACACACACACACACCGAAAACCATCCCGACAGGTTTAAAATATTTTTAATAGGCCTGATTCAGGATAAGACAAAAAAAATATGGAATTAGGATTGATTATGTATTGACTCATTATTTAAAATTTGTTAGTTTTGAACAAAAAAGTTACAAATTTCCCTAGTGCTAAAACGACTGTTTTCTATGTAAGTTTGAAAATGTAATTTATTCCTGTGATGGCAGAGCTGAATTTTCAGCATCATTACTCCAGTCTTCAGTGTCACACGATCCTTCAGAAATCATTCAGATTTGCTGCTCAAGAAACATTTCTTATTATCAATGTGCTGCTTAATATTTTTGAGGAAACCATGGGTACAATTTTTCTCTTCAGAATTCTTTAAAGAATATTAAATTGGCCGCAACATTTTTAACAGTATTGTATACAAGCAGAGTTTAATGTGTATAGACTCACATGTATTAAAGGTGTAAGAAAAATGGGTTGCTTGTTATATTTTCTTAAGATTTTACCATTTCTTTATTGTGTTGTTTGTTAATAAACAAACAAGTTGCTGTAGAACATTTTGATGGATAGTTGTGAATAGCATTCATCATAACAACCTGCTGAAAACTCCCTGTATGGTTAAGTGAGATATATAAGTGAGAATATAAATGAGAAGCTATATGTTTTTTTTTCTTTCCTTACAGCAACAAAGGAGAAGGCTTTCCCAGAGTTCAGCTGAAAAGGTATTGAGCTTGACTGACACAATCTTCCACGGTTCAGGGGAAGTTTATGGTTGGAGGCAGCCTCTGTCTGTGGTCAGCAGGTCCTCTCTCTGCAAACAGAAACAGCAGAGATGAGAGGGGCAGGGATTCTTGTTCAATCCTTCAGTGTTTCTAAACAAGGAAATCCAGCAGAGAACTCAGCCAGAGCCACAATTACCCCCTAAATGACCCATTCAGTGGTTTGAAGCTCTTACCAAAATAACCATGAACCCTTACTGTGTACTCTGGTTCAGCTTGAAGAGCTAACAGGGTATTAGGCTGATTGCAGTGGTGGAAGAGCAGAGAGGTCCTTACACACTCCTCGTTCAGGGTGTCTCTGGCTGATCCACACTCCTGATGATGGGATGGGAGACATCTGGAACCAAAATCAAGCATCGTGTTTAAGCACCTTCATGAGTTCCACATTTTGCTGCCGCATTTGACCGCATAGTGACCTACACTTAAAGTTTGGAATAAGTCAGATTTTCTAATGTTTTTGAAAGAGGTCTCTTATGCTCGAAGCTGTATTTATGTGATTAAAAATACAGTAAAAACAGTAATATTGTGAAATACTATTTCAATTTAAAATAACTGTTTTTTATTACGATATTTCAAAAATGTATTCCTGTGATGGCAAAGCTGCATTTTCAGCATCATTACACCAGTCTTCAGTGTCACATGCTCCTTCATTTTACTATGATGATTTGGTGCTCAAGAAACATTTATTATTATTATCATACACGCTACTTTATTATAAACTATTACTTTAATTCACAGAGGATTTGTTAAACTGATCAAAAGTGACACTAAAGACATTAATAATGTTATAAAAGATTTCTACTAACAAAAAGTTTTCAGCACTGATAAGAACCATTGTCAATAATTGAGCACCAATAATAATTGATAATAATTGAGCCCAAATCAGCATATTAGAATGATTTCCGAAGGGTCATGTGACACTGAAGACTGGAGTAATGATACTGAAAATTCAGCTTTACCATCACATAAAAATAAAAAGTAGGCTATATTAAAATAAAAAAAAAGTTATTTTAAATTGTAATAGCTTAATATGTCACAATTTAATTATTTTTGGGGAAATAAATGCAGCCTTGGTGAGCATAAGACACTTATTTCAAAAACATTCAAAAAATCTTAATTATTCCAAACTTTTGACCAGTAATGTAGTTTATGTTAATATTTATGAATGTTAATATTACGTTTTGACAATTTTGGTATTCTGTTGGCTCGCCGTTGGATGTCTATGTGTTTGTATATTCATATGTGTGTTTGTACTGAAAGAAGCAGTCAGACCGCTTCTGTATTTACACGAATTACCCTTTTTGAACTTCTGGATCCCTCCTTGACTCCACTTTTGCTGAAAGGAGCAGGAAGGATATCACCACTTAGCCTGTATAAACAGCAGGTCTGCTGTTGAACTGTGGCCCTGCAACCACTATTGACACACATTCCACCGACCACTGATGAGTCCTGTGTCTGCTAGCGGCGTGTCTTAAATGCCCAATGTGACAATGTGTGTGTGTGTGTGTGTTTGTGTGTGGCTATCAGACAAACTTTAAAAGGAACCTGCCAGGAAGGTGGGGAATAATTAACATGAACATTTTATTTTTAATTATTTTTTAAATATTTCGATATTTTTATGTTACGGATGACAGAGATAATAACCAACGATGATAATACTTGAGAGTGTGTGAGAGAGATGTGCATGCCACCCTTCTGACAGATCTATTGTGTGTGTGCATGTGTTGACCTTGTAAATCAATGCGGCCATCAATCCAGCTCATTCTCCATTCATCCTTCCCCCTTCACATCAAAAGCCTTCATCATTTTACCTCTGACAAATATGCATTATCTAAAGTAAAATTGTTTAATCCGGTGGACATATAATTTGGTTATTAGTACAAATCTATAGACCAAAAGTAAATCATGTGAAGCACCGGTGTGGCTAATAGGTTTGTGTGCTCATCAATGAAGTTTTCATTTTCTAAATGCACTTCAGCCAGACAATCCCCACTACAATTAGAAAAGCAGCGAATGATGCTGGCATCTGATTGTTACATCCATGGGAATACATCTCACTTAAACTCTTGAGTGAAAGTAATCTCATTCAGCCAGCTGCGTGTCTAACTACGCCTAACACTCCACTGTGTATTATATTTCTTTTTGATAGTCCTCTTCACACACAAAAAATGCGGCTCTTGTCGTGGAAACATAAAAATGCAAGGACACATTCAGTAAGGCGCTCAAGTCCCTCAATAGCTATATACTGTGCAGTTACTTAACCTATTATGCTTGACCGCTTACATTGTGACTACATACGTTTCCAATTTCTTATTGATGAGTTGTCAACTGTAAATAAAAGTGAAGACTGTTTTTTTAATAATTACCACTGATCTGTATAAATCAACATTTATTTGATTTATTAATGAGCCATATAAAGCAGAGCCATATAAAGAAGCAACTGATTGATTTATGAAATTCAAGAAAATTAATGTAATGAAAATGTATCATCATGAAAAAAGTTACATAAAAGGAAATATGCATATATTTATGGTTTATAATTTTCTTTCACTCACAATTGCCTGTTGGTAAAATATTAAATTATGTTACTTTAATGTTGCAGTTTTCTATTTATTTTAGTTTTTTTGAAAATGTGACCAGGAATAAAAAAAATCTTTACAAAAAAGACTTTATTTTATTTTTATTGTATTATTATATTTAAAGATATGTAAACTTACTATTAATTGGATTATCCAAGGAGTAAAAAAAGTGGGAAAAATAATTGGTATTAAAAAATTGGTTAAATTACCACCAGGTGGCGCAGGTTGAAAGTCTGCCAGTTGTAATTGTATCTGCTCAGTGTCTCCCCTAGCGGCAGCGCCCGTCATTTACAGTGTTGTTACGCCCCTCATGACCGCCGATCAGCCAATGGGCTCCGGGAGGCAGAGTTCTCCCTGTGGCCGCCATTAGAGAAAGGAATCCATGAATTCAAATGGAAACCAGCAGGAACACAGATCTTTTACGCATTTAAATGAAAATGAGCCATTTAATGTAGGTTCTCGTCACCTTTCGACGCTTTTAACACGGAATGTTTTTCGTTTTTAAAGCGCTTTCGGTGGGGATGGAGGCATAAGAGAGCCGTTTTTAAGCTAAAACCGTTTTTAAGCCAAGGGGGAGGGGGGGAGAGTTGCCTCTTTTTGCTCTCCCTTTTCTTTTTCTATTTTAATAACACATTCCTCTATTTTACATGTAATCTATCCCCCCACACCCTCGTCGACGGTTAAGGCCGTTCTTTTTTTTAATTCTAATTCGGGCTGAACGCGGGAGGCGCGAGCGATCGAATGGGGCTGTTGAATTCCATTCCCCCACCGATTGTTTAAAAATAATTCCGTTCACATTCGACTCGAATTCGGAGAAACGTTCTTTTTTTCCCATGGAAAGCCCGATGGTGGGATGTTCGAGCGCGCAGTGAAAGGATGAGTTCTTGTTTCGTACCGAACGGGGCCAGCTTGGAGGACTGCCATTCCAATCTATTCTATCTGGTAAGAGATTTAAAAACTAAAAGGAATAAGCAGCCATTTTTAGCCACCTAGCATGCTAACACCAGTGGAGAGAGAGCGAGTAGGACCAGGGCCCAGTGTATGTGTGTGATTCAAACACACACTGCTTGTTTATTTGCTTGTTTGTAAGCTTTTCTTAAGAGATTACATGTTTGTAGTATTTTGCACCAGATGGCTTAGCGCAAAGCGACGGTGTGTTTTGATTTGACGTGTTTGTTAATTGCACGCAAGGAAGAGAGTTGGCAGAATGAAAGTTGAAGTTTATTTTAACAGCACTTTTTTGTGCAAGTAACGTTACTAATTACTCTGCTGATATTTGAAATAACGTTATATTCTTGTAAGAGATGTGTAAAACAAAGCCTTTTAGACTTCAGTTCAAACTCCACGTTCTTATGTTCGGTGGTGTTTACATGAATGTTTACACGCTACTCTACAGGCTTATTTTGGGTCATTCCACGAAAAGGTGATTTAATGTCTCTCATATGTTAAAGCAATGCGTTTAACAATGCAAACCTGACACCAGGTTTTAATTATTTTTCTAAACACGTAAACAAAAAGCCAGCAACTTTTTTTACATCTCTCTATGGCGTGTGTTTCCAATTTCTTGCTTTGTTATCAAATACGTATTTATGCTAATATAGTATTTTATACCTAGTGCATTTAAAAAATATATTGGACATAGTCTTTTTAATAAAATACCATCTAAATAGTTTATTTCAACGTTAAGTTGTCAACTGTCCATCATAACTTTTTGTGCAGTTCCACTGTGTCATATTAATGATATCATTCTTTCAGTATGTTTGTCTGCAGATCATTGAAAACTGGATGTTTGTAGAAATATCTGAATTAAATTCTCCTTTCCAATAACAAACACTAATATGTAATGACCTTGAGCCATTGGCTCAAATTATCTATATAACTAAATTCCAACATATATTAAAGTTAACAATGCAGTTTGTAAACAACACTTACTTATGTTTATTAACAATGAATTAATAGGATGAATCTTACAGAAATTGACTTACAGAAATCACCCTTTCAGAATGAAAATCCAGCCTTTTCATGTAATGGCCCTTTGTTGACGGATTTGGTGTGTTTGCAATAATCACGTGAGCCATGCATCAGATGTTTGGCTCAAAATAACCAATGTTGGGTTTGGGGTTTACCTCATGTCTGCAATAAGAGACATGGGGTTTGAAATAGATTGGGCATTCCTTGAGCTTACAGGGTTGTTTACGGCACTTTCTGCTCCCTAAACGCACGTGCACACACTTGTACACAGTCACACACTGGTGTCCCATTGACTTCTGTTGTTGTTAGATTAAGCTAACTACTATGGACCAGCCCTGCTTTTTTAGATTTGAGAACAGGCAGTATTTGTTCTCTTTATGCAGCTTTTTCATCGCTGAGAAGGTGTTGCTATATTTGACATTTTCATAAATGTGTCCCTCACTATTACAGCAAAACAAGTACACAGATGCATTCTCATGAACGGTGTCAAGGCCTTGTGGTGAATTATATAACTTCAGCTTATCCAGTTTAATGCCTGCTCTGTTTTATTACTGCCCCAGCACAATCTCTGATGTTGTATGAAGATGGGTGGCTCAACTAAGAACTTGTTTGCACACTTAGTTTGAATGTACTGCTTGATAATTTGAATATGAATACTTGCATTTTTCCAGAAGCTTGCTTGTGCTCTCAGTCTCGGAAGAGTTTTTGTTGTTGTTGTTTAGTTCCAGGTGTGCTTTTTTTTGCTCCTCACGTTTCCCCCCTAATTTCAATTACATTTGTGTTATTACATTTAGTTAAAAAGCATCCACATATGATCATGCAGAACAGCCCATCTGCATATTTCTCTGTACATGTAAGCTCTTAAAGTGTTTGACCCCGTTTTGTTTTGCTTGGTGTAATTTTAGCACACAACTGTAAGGCTCAACTGATGGGGAACTCTGTCTCACCTCAGCACACACATTTGCTGCCTCGTAACACACACATACACATCTTTTTTAGTTTTAGTGCATAATATTAGCCAGGCAGGTGACGTAAATATGATTTTGAAAACAAGTGAGGAACTTTAATAAGCATCATCGCCCAAAAGCTAATGCGTAATGAAGATTTATTACATGTTTATTCACTTTATTTTTGTCTAGTGTAGCAATAAAAATGCTTGCCAGAGATGAACTTTAATGTTGTCTGATGCACGTTTTCATGCAATACGTCGCAGATACCTTGTGGCTTCCTGAGATTGACATTTAAAGTTTTGTTACACTTGTTGGGTTAGTGGGGTCGTTATGCTTGTGAAAATCTCTTGAAGATGAAATCTTTCAGTTAAATGGATTTAAAACAGTCACAGTTTTTATCTGGAGTGCATGTAAAGCTATTTTCCAGCCTTTGGACGAATCTCCAGGGGCTATTGGTCTTCAGGCGCCGATTGACTTTTTTGAGTGGCTGAAGCAACGTGAGACAGACGCTATTGATAAGTGTCTCTTGGGAGTAAGAGCTACAGAGAAAGCATCCGATAGTTTTGGCCCGTTAGATGGAGTGGGTGCGTCTCAAGAAGGTTGTTGGTGTCACTTCACCTGTAGCTCAGCTGTTTGCTTTGATTCTCACTAGAAGCATCTGCTGTCGTTCCTGGAGGCACTCAGAGGAGTTCTTGTAACTATAGGGAAAAAGGGAGCGAGAGGAAAAAAAGATGTTGTGACAGAGGAAGTTATGTGGAAGGCCATGACCCAGCAAACCACTCAAGTTTAAGTGTAAAGTCAAAGGAGCCAGAATCCTCAACCTGCTCTTAAAACAGCACACTTTCCATTGATGTTTTTGCATATTGTGGTTGTTACTAATTTTAGACTATATGGAATTCCATCAACAACAGAAAAACTCTTTTTGGAAAATAAGAATAGTGGATTGCTTCATGTGGTTGTTTACTTTGCTCTTACATTTCAGCCAAAATCTTCTTTATGGCTTTGAGTCCGTTTCGACTTTTTTTCTTTCCACTCAGCTGTCAACGGTCTAAACTTCGACTGCTAGTTTTGTCCCATTTTTAGTTTCAGTAACAAGTGTGTAACAGCTTTTGCTGCTGTGTTTTTTTCAGTGCATCCTCTGCAGATGTTCTCTTTGCATATTTTGCTGGTGTTTGATCTGCATTATTTTCCAACAGCTGCAACAAGTTTCACTTTGTAATAAATGAGCAGTATTATGAACATGGCTGTAAACACCTGGCTTAAGCTGTCTTTTTCCATCTCTGATTCTAACTAGGCGTGCACAAGCGAGAATGACCGCTGTTAGGCTTGCCAATGGTCAGGGTTTTTAGATTATAACAGTTAATGGTTGTTTTTATGTTGATCTCTTTATAAGCGCTGCCGTCCATTTTATTAAAGCTGAGGTCTGCATGACCTGTCCTGACAAGTCAATTAAGGATGTGTATAACCTCACTGCATGTGTTATTGGTTAATTTGTGCTTGGAGAATGTGGGTATTTTAATCCCCTTCCATATTTGTGTTCCTTATTTTTCTTTTTATGTATAAAATCCCTGCTTTTCTTCATAGTAAAAAAAAACAATCCACAGTAATTGTTAAGACAATTTTATTGTAACCCATTTCTATCCATCTTATTCTTCACTGCTTGTTTGTGGATCATTAAGGCAGGATTACCTCCTGGGCTGGGATCCGTATCCGTTAAGTATTTCATAGCTCGAGTGCTGCTGGTCTAGGGTCTGTTCCAACACATCAGTACCGTTTATCTTCGGTCTTAAAACCAGATAATAGATCAGCACTAAGACTTTTAGATGCTGCCGAATATGTGTCTTTTCACTGGTGGTGAGTGGCCGTACTGACGGAAGTTAACATAATCTCTCTTTCTCACAGGCTGACTTGACAGGGATAAAATGGAAGAGGTACGTGTGGCAAGGTCCGACTTCGGCGCCCATTCTGTTCCCGGTCACCGAGGAGGACCCCATCCTCTGCAGCTTCAGCCGCTGTCTAAAGGCGGATGTGCTGAGCGTGTGGAGGCGGAGCCAGAGGCAGGGACGCAGGGAGCTCTGGCTCTTCTGGTGGGGTGACGATCCCAACTTCTCTGATCTCATCCACCACGAACTCACAGGTAAGCTGTGGAGTGCAGCTCAGCGTTTGTTCCCAAATCTAGTGAGCTGACAACCTGAAAAGCATTTTTGAGCATTATTTTTGAAAATCCATATTATCAGTCTGTACTGGTTCTTTTGTACCAAGTTGATACTAAAATAAAAGAGATGCTGCGATGTGAGGTCATAGCAACCCTTGTGTCTTTTGATGCTGTCTAGGTAGGCGGCTCACTGTGTTTTTTTGACACACAGTCGCTGACTCTAACGAATACTTCTTTTTGTTTTGCGTTTTTCAGTTTCTTTTTTCCTTTTCGCCCACTTTATCTCTATTTCTCTATCGACTGTGGTTTCTCTGAATTTCTTCCTCCTTCTTCCTCTCTCACACCCACACACTCTTTGTGTGTGCATTTTAGTTACTTGTCATCAAAATGTGCCGTAGGCCCAAGCAAAAATCTTCAGCAAACCTAGAAAGTGTGCCATTAAGTTTATGCACGGTACAATATTTTTAATGTTTAGAAGAACCGTTAGAGTGATAAAAATAGATCAAGAGCCTCTGCTTGTGTTTGAACTGACTGGTCTGAAGGTGTTCGATTCATCTTTGTAGAAGTTCTCACCTGTAGATCAGTGTGGCAGGAATAATGTGAAATGCATTTGTAATTGTGTTTTCTTTTAAGATCAGTTCTCGCTCTGCTAACCCAGACTTGAGGGTTATTGTTTTGGGTTTGTGTTGTATTGTGAGAGATGGAGCAGTGGAGTCTGTGTGATGCTGTCACTTCTCAACCGATGTGTGTGAGTGCAAATCCTTTGGTTTGATAAAGAAAACAAAAGAAAGGAATAGGAAATATCGAAGAAGTTTTGCCTCATTTTTGTTTCTTAAGCTCTTTGAAGGATGGAATAATGAGCACTGAAGCATGAGCATCATGGATGTCTGCGGAAAAGCTTTCATTTTCCACCTTTCTCTCCTTCCTAGTTTAATTTCTTTTCCTTTATGGACCAGGAAGATGGACCTGCCCCATATTTATTCATGCCTTTTGCAGTATGAAACAGAAGGAATAAAAATGGGATGTAATAGAGAAATAGGAAAAGGTGATTTCTTTTTTCTTTTTTTCATTGACTCACCCTCATTACCGTTCATTGTGCCGGAGGAGGGACAGAAATGGAGCCTTATGGGCAAAAGAATGATCAATTTACCCATTCCATAATATCACCCTCCACACAAGATATTGCTGTATTTTCCTTTCGTTTGTGGAGATGTTTGCTATAATGGCCGCATCCCTGTTGTGTCTCTTGACTTTCAGAGGAGTCAGACAGACATGTGCTTCTCTCTTTCTCTTGACACCTCTTGTTTCTTTCTTCGCTTGTTGGACTCCGGAACAGGGTTCCCACGGTCAAAGGAAACCTTGGAAATATTAGGACATTTTCTAATTGAGATTTTCAGGCCTGGAAAATGTTTTTTTCTTAGCTATGCCTTGCTCTAAAATATTTATTTACAGCTGGAAGTATTTTAAAATATTTTCCAGCTATTTATAGAACAGCTGGAAAAGTCATGGAAGACTTTGAATTGGTCTTAAGGTGTTGGGAGATCTGTTAGATGAACTCTATTCAAGTGTTAATTTTATTGCAGATGAAATCGCAGTTCATTTTATGTGAGTGCTAATCCAGATTGTCAAATGTCGCATTAAGCTGTGCACTTTTAATTTGTTCCCCTTGTAGGCATCTGTGCTTCTCTGTTCAACTAATTCAGGATCAGACAAAGTGTCAAACAGCCTGTGGGTCAGGACTAAATGTTATATTTGTGGTCGTCTTGAGATCAGCAGGGTCGTTGCCACTTGACCTTCTCTCCTTGCGACAGACGTGTGAACCTGCTGCCCGTTCGACAGCTCTCTTGACGCACACTTCTTGATGTCTTTTTCACAAACACACATGCTGTTGTCTTTCTGCTGGCCTTCTTACAAACACAGTGGAGTCCCACGGGATGCAGTAGTTTAATCTTCTAAGACGCACACACACGTAGATATATTGGCCTGCGCTGGACCACAGAGCACCTGATTTAGATCTCGACTGGCACCCTGGCAATGGAGGTGTGAATCAGTGAACAGCAGGTCCATTGAGACTTTAAAGGCGATAGAGAGAGAGTGAAAGATGGCCCTATCACTTCTTTTGTATGCTGCATTTGAGGAACGCATGTCTCAGGATATTTCAAGAACCAAGTGAATGGGCCATAATTGTCTTGCCATAATTCAGACTTTTGTCAAATATGAGACACAACTTTGAGTCACATGAGGCTCAGAAAAAAAGCTTGGAAATTTAAAGATTTGCATTTTACTTAGTGGCTCTTCATCATCATATTCTCCACTCTGTCTTAGATGTTAAGAACCTGTTTACACCTGGTGTTACTTTTGAACATGCATCTGAAATGCGTTTCTTGTGAACACTTCTCACATTTTCTCAGTGTTTTGAGAGGAAGTCTTTTAGATTTGAGTCAAGTTACCTGTATTACCCGAACTTCACATGTGACAAAGTAAGGAATATGCTCAGATCTGTGCGTATAACAGGCATTTTTCCTCCAATCGGATAGATTTTTTTTAAAGCACCACATAACTGTTGAAGTTTAAGTCCTTGTGACAGTGCAGTGATGAATTTACAGTTGAGTTGGCAGTCTGGGAATCTGCATCAGGGTGCACACATGCTTTTTTGACTAGGGCTGTGCGATTAATCATCATTGATTTTCGATTTTGATTATGAAAACCAAATAATCGAGGTAAAACGATTATTGTGCTACTGCCGCATTCCGTCCCGCGCACCTTCCTTTCCTTCACAGCAATGCGCCGCCTTTTCTCTCTTAGCCAAACTTAACATCCAAATCAGCCGAATAAGTGAGTGTTGTAAAATGCAGTCTACTGTTGCGAAGCTGTGGAAGCAGCTTATATTAAACAGTGTCATTAAAAGCAAATTAAGCTATGAACGCGAAGAGCATGCATAAGCAAACTATACTATGGGTCTCAGATTCGCACCTAAACTGTCAAATAGCCTACACACAAAATGTCTAAATGCTGTTTTGACAAGTATCCTCGTAAACACAGTCAGTTATGTCTTAAGTGAATGTAAACAGTTGAGAAAGAGAACTTGTGTGTAACAGTATATTGGATCCGTGCAGCCTAATAAATCTGAAGTCAAAAAACAACAATAAAATCACTCACTGCTCTTGAATGAATAACTTTTGTAGCTTTAATAAGGATTAATCTATTTAATGTATACAATGAAGACTTTGCATTGTTATTATACATTTGATTACTTTATTCAGTAATATGTATTATTACACAATAACACATTAATATGATGTACTTTATTCGGTTTCAGTTACTTTGTTCAGAAACATTCAGTTTCTTTTGTAGGCTGTTTGGACCACATTTACACCTGTATTCAGCACCGCCCACTTGTGATTGCATGTTAATACCAAGCATAAACTAAGAGACTTTGTCTTGGGTTGGTATCTTCACATCTTTATCCCTCCATGTTTGTTCCCTCCTCTCATAGTTTACCTCCCTCATCAGATCTACAGCTTGTTAAAGTCTGAAAATTTGCAGCAAGTGCCATTCATGTCTGCTAACTAATCGCTCCCATCCCAAGGGAAGAGCAAGTGAAGGAAGAACTTGACGGATCCTCTGAAGCCTTGTATTTAATCACAGAGCGAGTGGAGGAAAACATGGAGTGCTGTTTCGGAGATGTAATGAGACAGGAGGCCATTTGGCTGATGTTTGAGAGGGAACTTTTCCCGACTCTGAATGGAACGTGGGAGAGAACCAATCCCAGTGCTCCACTTGCTATGTGATGGAATGATCTGGAATAACCGAACTGCCATTGGAGTAAATGAGCATCTCCTCGGTAGACCATGGCCCTCTATTTTTATGTAAATGTACGATCGCCTCCCCCCCCCCTCTCTGTTTCTGTCGGTGGCACTTGCTGATGTCGGTTCTATCCAGGGGCATCCACAGAACGAGACATGAATAAGGTCTTTTTTCCCTCCTCCTTTCTGTCTCTTTCTTTCCCTCCCCTCTGCTTTTCCTCTCTCTCCCTTTTTGCCTCCCTCCTTTTTTCTTTTCTTTCGTCTCTCTGATCTTTTTTGCATAGAAATTAAGGAGCTGTAGTCTGTCTGTAAGGGTAATTGCTGTAGGGCTCATTTCTTCCTCATTTTTCCTCCTCTGACACTCGTCTGCTACACTCTCTCACTCCCTCCCCCGTCTGCCAGTCTCCCTGTGGTGCGAGTTGTGCTGGCAGCTTCTCTCTCTCTTTCTCCCCGCTCTCCCCTGTTCTCTCTCTTCCTCCTCTGGCTTTTTTTCGCGAGGGCTACCTGTTTACCGCATAGCTCAAAGACAGCTGCTGGTGATACCCATTATGCTGAAGGCTGATGGGCTTTCAGGCTATGAAATTAAGGCTCATTCCGACTTTTTTTTTTTAAACGACATGTTTAAATTTATGATGTGAGGATAAAGGAGAGCACAGTCTTTGTTATTGGAGTATTTGCTTCCATATATTGGCTTATAACGTAAAAGAATTGTTGAAGGTAAAGTGCGTTTTTTGACCACCAGTTACTCTGAACAAAATTGCAATAAATGTTTTTTTTTTTTTTGGTTTCCCACCAAAATAGAATTGAGTTATTTTAGGTATTTATTTGAATTGCCTACATAATTTTTTCATAATTTGTTTATATTTATATTAGTGCTGGGGGGTATACTGGTTCATACCAAATACCGGTGTTTATTTTTATTATGATATGAATCTTTAATATATAGCAATACCGGTCGGTGTATGTCACTTTAACAACTATCGGAATGCGGCGCGACACTGTTTGAGAGGATCACTTTTCACTGTTGAACTGTGGTGAGGCACAGCTGTATGTGTTACTAAGCGTGATGGTGAAGATGGATTGGTTAAACTATAATTGATAGCTGTCAAATTATATTACTGTGCGTTAGGGATGCTCCGATCAGGATTTTTGCTACCGATATAGCCGATTTCTTGTCATGGTGATCGGCCGATACCGATCTCGATGCTTAATATACTTTATATAAGACAAAGATAAATACAAACAAAATGGAGCAGTCTGATGCAGCCCACAAGGTTAAATTAAACATTGTCCAATAGTAAACTGTGGAGGACAACATAAACATTTAAATCACCTAAAATAGAGAAGTCTGATGTAACTTAAACCTTGTCCAATACAAGTCTGAGCAGGACAAAATAAATAAATCATTTACACTCCTAAAATAAGAAATTGGAGTAGTTTGATGCTACTCATTAGAAGGGATGGGCATTTCAAGCAAAAATAATATTCGAAAAAATCGCTGGGTATTATTCGATTATTATTTGAAAATCACACCCCTCCCCCATATGCACACACACATGCATGTATAAGCCAATCAAGAGAAAAGCGGAGTGGTCTGACGTTTAAATATATCTTAAAAACGTAAATATACATTTCATATTTGTTTTATATAATGTTCTTTTTTCAATTTCATCTATGGTGATTATATGAAAAAGGAACCGCATGAGATAAGGTAAGATAGGATCATAAGATGCCCAACATATCAGGAGACATTTGGAGTGGGTCAGTTTTTGAATTTTTTTCATTGTTTTCTCGACACATCATAGTAATTCTTCCACACCAGTGATGACATGACTGCCAAGTCATTTAAGTGCCAACGCATCATGTACCCTACCCTCTCACGTTCTGACGTCATCAAATTGTGATCGGTTTGTGAGATCGGCCAAGTTAAGTGAGTACCGATCGAGTTATAAAATGTGATTATCGGCCGATACCGATCTGTGGCCGATCGATCGGAGCATTTAAATATTTTTCTCTTATTAAAGAAATGTGTTTCTCAAACTCCATCTCTGCATGCTGCGAGTTTGTGTGGCTTGTAATGTTAATCTGGAAACGCAGTGTGTGCCATTTCACAAGATTTGTAACATAACTAATTTGTAAATCTACGCCATCACAGGAATACAGAAATATGTTTCTAAATATGCGCATTGTTGTTCATCGCGATTTCAAAATAAAAGTTTAAACTCTCGCTCTGAGTTTGCATGTTTTGATTTGCACATGTTCTTGTTCAAGAAATTACAGTGGCATGTTAGTAGCATTTCTATCGTACAGAAGTGCCCAAATATTAAAGGTTAAGTTGACATTTGAATCAAATGTTGTTTGGCCAATCTTAAACAAGGATTTGATCATGCCTTAGTGTAACAACAACTAACACCAGGCCGCTGGCGCCCTCTGCAGGCATTTGTTATTTACATAAGTTATGTTTATATAATTTATTTTACATGGGTGTATTTTAACAGTGTTGTTCAATAAAACCCATATAATCACTTACTTTGATACTTTATTTGAACCAATTATTATTGCTCGTTATATATTTGTAATAAGTCATTTTAAAAGCTTTTGATAACTTGGATCTATTTTCTATCACATTTTTATCCAATTATTCGATTAATCGATAGAATAACCTGTAGAATACTCGATTACTAAAATAATCGATAGCTACAGCCCTACACAATGCCATGATTACAGTTATCGTTGCTACATTAAATCCATGGTGAATGTTGGTGATTTGTGGATTGAAAAGCCTACTATAACTTGTTTTTTCAGGGCACAATGTTTCTCCTGGTTTAGACATCTGCGCTGTTTGATCTTATATGGTTTGTAACAGAACTCTGTGCTGAATTTGAATGTGTCCCTCTAGATCTCACTGCAATGTTGTTTATTCTGCAGTGAGTTCAAATGATTTCTCACTGGATCTCCCAGCGCTGTGTAGTAACGGTGAATGTGATCGAGATCATCCCGCCATTAAACCTGTTCTGAGCTTGCGCTGCGCTATCTATTATTTCTTAGAGCTAATAAACGTTCCGCACTGCGCACCTCAAACAAGTAGCACGTTTCGTTCCACTTTTGTGTCGTTTGATGTTTCTCATATGCAACAGAAATGGCAGGTCTTATCTGTAGGGCAAGGTGGTGGTGGGACAACAAATTCTTGGTTAATCTTTAACTTTTTGCTATGTGGGGCCACTGTAAAACTAATTGTCCCAAGTAGTACAGAAATTAAACGATGCACCTTTAATATGAGTGTTAGTTGGGGCAGTAAACCAAGTACACCAAGTCAGTCGCATTAATCCCAGGTTGACCTCTGAGACACTCCCACCAACATAATGACACAAGTTGCGATGAACACCCTTTATTAAGGATTTGTCCTGATGTCATGTCGGCCATGACTCTTAAGCACACTGGTGGTGCGCTAGCAGCTTGAATGGAACTGTTTGTCAGACACATGAGCCATGCATTTAAGAGCAGGAATCTTCTTCTGGCAAACTGTGTGTAGTGTGAACCCTCGGGCCACAGAGCTGAGCTGCTCAGAAAAGGTTTTTTGAAAACATGTTGGATCCCATCTACAGAGAGAGAACTGAGTGCTCTGGAGGAGATGAAGTCTGCTTTTGCCTTTCTTTGACATCACTGCGTGTCTGAAGATCTTTGGGGGTGGTTGTGAGTGAGATCATCCCAGCAATGTCATTTGTAAATCCTCTGCTTGCTTTGACCTTTGACCCATTGCTGGAGAGCTTTGCCTCCAACAGGAAATGATGTCAGATACAAAAGGAAATAATACAAGTTCTTTTGCTTCAGAAGGTGGGTTGTTGTCCTTCTCAATTTCCCTGACCCTTCTCTGTTTCCGCAACGCTTCCCAAGTTTTAAACAGACTTCGGATACCGTAACAGTCAAGAAATGTGATCAGACAATCACACATTGTGCCAGATGCCTACCAGAAAACAGCATGGGTCTTGTACAGACACATTCTGTTTAGTGTTAAAAAGACATTTCTAGGTCACCTGAAATTGGTGTTATTTCATTTGCTTTATTGAAGGAGAAAGATTTGGGTTGATTTACACTGCTGGTGGTTAGCTGCCCTAGCCTGGTAATACCAGACTCTGCTACTTCACTTTGCTTCGTACACAGAGTCTGGGATAGCATAATAGAGAAGTGTTTTCTCTCTCGCTAGGGGGCGCGTACTGAAGTTTAAAATCATTGGTTACCCGTAAGCCAATCAGATAAGTTTGTTTATGACGTATGTTATACGCCGACACAGCCGCATCGAACCACAGACATCATGCATCGAACTCAAATCTATGATCGAACTTCCACTGTTAACACTTGATGATGCGAGCGAAATACCCGAGTGAACATGGCTGTAAACGACTTTTTTGATCTGTGAGTGATGTAATAGAATGACTGCTGTGCTTGACAGGGCACAAACGAGCAGAGAGAGAGAGAGAGAGAGAGAGAGCAGTTCGACGATTTGGGCAAATAAAAGCCCGGGCTATTATTTGAAGTTTTACGGTATTTAAGACCTGGAAAAGAAAAGAGACACTGACCTGTCAAAAGGCTCCCCAGTTTCTCGCTGATGATCGGTAATAGTTGATAAATTAAACTTTTCCCAAAGGGAGTAGGGCCACAACATCGCTCCATTCAAAATGTTTACACCACACACTCTTCGTGTTCGGGCTTCAGTTTGCTAATGCCGGGAATATTCTCCACAACAGAGCGAATTGCATCCGCGTCTCCATATCAGCGGTCGTTTTCGATTTCCCTGACCTAATCTTAAACACGGCGCTTACCGACTACGTCACGGCTTTCAGCCCGCCCTCTGTTCGTTGATTGGCCAGGCTGTTTTCAGGCCGGTGGAAAACAGAAAGATAGGCTGCTATCTCAGACTGACTACAGGAGCGAAATGAAATTAGCGGAAGTAGGAAATCTGACGTAGTCAGGCTATAGCTGCCCGGCATAACGCGCAAAGCTCCTTTTTGTTCTTCTCACCGTTTGTGAGGTCGTGATTTGTATTTATTTTTCCTGGTAATTTTGTTGTGCCATTTGACCGGTTAAGGGCTTTGTTGCAAAAGTGCGTGTTATTCCTCTAATGACAGGGCTTTGTTTGTTTTCGTTAAAATGTGCAATTGCAGTTGTCAATAACAATCTATTTTATACCTTTACCGGTAGTGCTGGCAAACATCAGTTTACATTGTACGTAGGGGTGGTTAATCTGTCTGATTTTTCGATTCGATTACGATTATTGAAGTCCCGATTCGATTACAGTCAATTTTCGATTATTAACGATTCTCGATTAGCGATTATTGATTTTCCATTTCACAACAGTAAACGAAAATACACTACAAAGTGATTGCAGTATTAAAAAAAGTCAGCTGCTGAAATACTTAACTCTTTTATTGAGTAACAACAACTCAAAGCACTTTCTGTGTCGTGTAGTTATAACTTAAGAATTATTTGTATGTAGCTTATGTTCTGTAGAACACAGAAATGAATACATCACATTGTGTTGTGACTCATCAAGTTGAACTAATCAATAACAAATAAATGAAAGGCTTATTTCCTTTAGGAAGTAGATCAGAACCAACATTCTGTAGAAATTTGACAATTTTCTTCTAGAAAGACAAGGTGTTGTTCAGGTGGAGGAAGACTGTAGGTTGCAGTCGAAACATATCAAGGTAAAGAAAAGGTTTTCTCTCCACCTGAACACCTTTCTAGAAGAAAATTGTCCAATTTAATCATTATTTAATCATTGAACATTTTTGAACAACTTACTGTAACTTCAGTAACACCTATAGGCCTGTCATGATAACAAATCTTGCTGGGCGATAAATTGTCCAAGAAATTATTGCGATAAACGATAATATTGATGATAAAGTCGTTCTGAGACCATTTTCTTCTAAAATAATGATAATGGCATAATAATGAAGGTACACCTTTTCAAAGATCAATAAACTTTTATTTCTAAAGACTATTTAAATGAACAAAACAACCAAAAACAATAAAAGCAATGGACTCTGACTCTGTTAACAAAAAATGCACTTATAAATGTGTGATTTCTGTTCACACTGAGAATCATATCATGTACTGTGTGAGCCTGCGTCTCAGATGAGTATGTGCGCTAGTTTGTGTGTGTGTGTGTGTGTGTGTGTGTGTGTGCTCGCGTCTCATATGAGTATGTGCACGGAGAGTTTGTGTGTGTTCCGTCTCATTGAGTTTGTGCGCGAGTTTGTGTCTCCGTCTCGTTGAGTTTGTGCGCGAGTTTGTGTGTGTGTGCTCGCGTCAGTATGTGCGTGGAGAGTTTATGTGCGCGCGCGTCTCATATGAGTAGGCTATGTGCGTGGAGAGTTTGTATGTGCGCGCATCTCGTGTGTGTAGAGTTTGCGTGTATGTGCGTGAGCGACTTTAGGTGTGTCGTTGTGCATTTCATATGTATTTGTTTGAGCATTCAGCAGTATACATATATGTTTGACTACTTAATATATGTGTATGCAAGTGTTTCATATATGTGTGCGTGAATCAAGTTTGATATAAGCCCTAAACGGCGCCTCATATGAGGGTAAGAGAGAGCGCGCGCGAGAGAGAGAGGAACGAGCGAGAGGTAGTGCTTGCGCTACGGCGCTCTGCAATCAAATACGATTGTAAATAGGCTCAAACAGGCTTTTACACACCTGCTCTAACTCGCTCTGGCTGGTTACACCATAGACAGTGCGTTACACGCGCTTGCTAACTGGAACTGGGCGCGTTCGTGACGTTCAACTTCCGGTATAAAATTTTTTACAAAATAAAATAATGCAATTTTTTAAAAAAATAAATAAAAAATCGATTTTTGAAGATTTAATAATCGATTCATACTCATCCATAACATATTCGCGATTAATCAATAATCGATTTTTTTCACCACCCCTAATTGTAGGCCTACTTGAAAGTAGCTTGTGTTTGGCTTAATGGTCAAGACCTGCAGATATGTGAAATAGGTCAATGAATTAATGTTTTTACATTAAAGAAACCTGGTTTAAACTGTTTTTTCGTGAACTTGGACAGTGTTTATTTTTTAGTGTTCAGTTTTAGTAGGGCTTAGGGGTGTAAAGGTTCATATTACTCAGTTCGGTTTTTATCACGGTTTTACGGTCACTGTTTCGGTTAGTTGTCTGGTATTTTTTTTTCACAGTTGTTGGAGAATCGTAATCTTCATTTTACACACACACAAAAAAATCGTGATTCTCAATTTATCCGGAAACATGCAGGTCTTGTTTGGTTTTTATTACAGTTTCGGTATGTGCGATGTTCAGGAAAAAAGGACTACTACTGTCAAATAAAAATAAAGAAAATAAGAGCAATCAAACTACAAGCAACAGCACAAATAAATTCAGTAGAGCAAAGATGCATATAAAATAAACAGTGCTTTTCAGGTTATTTAGGTATCTAACAGTTGTTTTCAGGTACCAACATTTTTTTTATAAAATAATCAAAGGTAAACAACATTGCATATAATATTCTTTGTATAAATAAACCCGGTACTGCAGAAATGCTGCCATCGCATTTTTAAAATTTCAGTACCGACTTGATTCCGAAGTAACGGTACTTTTGACAACCCTAATGTTAAAAACAGTCCAACTATGCAAAAAATATATTTTTTTTGTAACGGTGTCTTTAGTCACTTTTGTTTAATTTAATGCATTCTTGCTCATTAAAAGTATTAATGTCTTTAATAAAAAAAAAGTATTAACCCCAAACTTATGAATGTATTGACAAGTGTTAGAAGTGTTTCATTTTCAATTTATGAAACTATAATCAAAATAATATAGGAACTGGTAGAATTGACATCATATACAGTAGATGTAGTATCTATGGTATTGTCTGTAATCGTTATTGATAATTTTCCTCATTAATCTGTTTCTGAAATGCACTTACAATTTTCAGCGAGTGCTGTTTGCTGCTTATGTTGCGTCTGTGCTACTGAAACTATGGTGTGGTCAGACTTGTTCATCCTGTCCTGATGATGCATTGGGTTTTGTACTTAATTCCCCAAACCAGAGACAAGGGGGTAGCCCTGCCTCCTCCATCCTCCATCTTTATGTTTCTCTTTCCTTAGCGTTTCCCTTACTCTTGCTGTGCTCTCCTGTCATCTTTGGAAATAGTCATTAATTAGTAATTGAAGCTCTCCGGTCCTTGTATGGCTCTGCACTCAAAATCAGAGAAAAGGAACAAATGAGAGCGAGCAAGAAAGGAAAGCCAAGGGCACAAGGAGAAAAAGGAATGGAGGTGCATATAGAAAGAGAGGGAAGTCAGATTACAGCAGAGGGTGAAGATGAGGTAGACAGAATTAAAGAAAGATGGAGATGGAGAGAAAGAGCCAACTGAGAAAATAAGCAGGAAGAAAGAGAAGAGGCTCTTGTAGCGCACGGCTCTGGCTCTTCCCTGGTCTGGCGCAATCCCCTTGGGCCAATGGTTGAGCAGACATTAATCTCTCTGTTTAATGACCCTACAGCTGATCTAATGACTCCTGCATAGGAACCTGTGGCTGTAGGGAGCAGCTCTACACTAAGGGGCTCACTGTCCTGATATTATGAGCCCATGTGTGTCTGAGGCATGATAATATGTTACTACTCACTGCTGGTGTACTGAATAATACAGTGAACTGCTGAAAAGACCAGCATGTTCTGGCCTCCTAGTTGTGGTACAGCTCTGAATTTTTCTTATTGTCTCTATATATGGAATTCATATATTTGCAATATTTTACAGTTTATATTGTAAATGTGTTAACAACCCTGTGGAATATAATTGTTTTTGCAATGCTGATGTGAAGGATTTTGCATCAATGCATAAAAAACAAAGAATCGATTTTGTTTTTTAAAAGTGTAATTAAATAGGCCTATAATATATAGTAATGTGCTATACATGTTAATTTATTGTAAGTAAAGTACTACTCTATTAATAAAAAAAATTACGTATGTCTTTAGGAGGCAAAGCATTTGCGTCTAATGTTATCTCTTACTGCATGTGCTTTTACTGCCTTGCTTTACTGTGGGTTTCTTATACTATTTTTTTGTGATACATGTATCCCTGTGATCTTTGTTCAATAAAACAAAAAAACATTGCGTCTGATGTTTCGGTTTTTACAAAAAGAACATCCATGTATCTGAAAATAAAGTGCGGGATGTGCTTTGTTAAATATGTATAATATATATAAAATTTAAATGAAAAAAGCACAGTTAATTTAAATTGTTTTCTTATATTGTACTTGTTCGACTGTTTATTGTTTGCATCTTTGTTCTCTTTTTAATTACAAAGATAACATAAATAAAATTAATAATATTATGATTTATTAATACAGTAATTATTATTAATATTATACTATATAAAAGAATTGGAGGAAAAGATGTATCGTATATATTTTGTTGGACTGTCCCTCTTTTAATGCAAATAGAAAACATTTTTAAGAAGTAAGCTCACTTCAGAACTTTAGTAAGATTTTACCAGAAACGGTTTGAAAATTTGTAGCTTATGTTATTGTTAAAATCTTGAGTAATATTAATAACTGTATTTTTTCTGTGTGCTTTTTTATTTTTATTGTATACATGTAATTTTTATTTTTTTGTAATTCAGTTTTTGTCATGAAGATCGCCATAGATGCTGACATGGCATTAAATAAAACTTTACTGTACTGTATCACATCAAGACTTTTTTTATAATCGAATTGGTAAATTCTTATTCTTAATCGATGTGAAGATTAACACCTCTGTGTTAATATAATAATTTTATTATGCATGTTTATTTTTATATTATTATTTTTTACATTTATATATTTTCATATTATGATTCAATCAAACTTTGCAGTTATTCATTAATAATAACAATAATAGGTTTTGTACAGAAATATTGGATTGGTAGAATTATAATAATTATAAATATAATAATTATTATTAATAAATAACATTTAAATAATAATAATCATATTTATTATTATTGGTTTTTAATTTTTAATTTCTTTCCCCCCTAAATGTACTCTCATATATTCACTTATATCCACCTATGATTAACTTGGCTGGACTGTGTGAACTGGGTGGTTTGTGTGTTTTGAGTCCTTTATTGTTCCAAGTCCGGAAGTCAATTCAGTTGTTTCCCTTGATAATTTGAACTTTTTTAGAAAAAAAAACACTGTCTCTGTCTCTAAAAATCAATGTCTTACCCTTACAAAACAAACACAGCCAGTGACAGTCCTACAATACTCATGTCACAACTCAAATTCCATGCATGCAGAGAGGCTGCATTTATGCATTTATTTATTATTAATTACTCAATATTATTTTGCACTCCAGCCTGAATTTGTTTATTTTTCAGGGGTGTTCTGTATGTTTTGCAGTCTTTTGAGCACATGGGTCTTTGTATCTTCCTTTCTTTGTGTCTCGCGCTCTGTGGGTAGTGGTTAGACCATAAGATACAAGGTCATAGGGAACGCTTGATAGAAACCAGGTGCCTCCTCCCCGCAGTAGAAATAGTGAACATGATGGTTTGGTTTAAAGGAGGAATGAAATGCCGTTGACGCACAACAGTAGATTTTACGACAGCTGTTTATATAAAAAGAGTTAGACGGATGATTTGCCGTTATTGGAAGTTGTGGTGACAGTGATGCCTTCATTGGGTTTTCATCATCTTAATGCCAACCTTACGCACAGGCTCACAATCTGGGAAAACACGGGACGTGTATTCTATAGCTGAGATTTCATATTAAGTATCGTATAGTGTTTTTGACTTTCATATTAAAAGCACCGTATATAGTGTTTTTGCATAGTTTGAATTAGGGATGCACGATTAACCGGTAGAATTTTGTCAATCAGTAGAGATTTTGGATAATTGTCTCTTGTGGTTACGGTCATGTGGTGTTGCAGTGCTGCACTGTTACAAAAGCTTATAGGTTTGTTATACTATTGATTATGAGGGACAATACGGGATGGAATTTTAAATCAGATTAAAGGTGAAACATCATGAATGAAACTTAATTGCCACTTGAAAAGTTCCTAAATCAACATCCTAATGAAGAGAATACGCTTAAATAATGTATAGTTGTCAGTATACGACAAGCTTTTCTTGAGATTTTGCTGCCCATCATGTGTACAGATACTTTTCATTAGGGATGGGACGGTTACCGCAACGCCTACCGCGGGTCTGAGCTTGTCATCGTCATCACTGCAAAAAAAACAAACATCGGCCTGCACGTGTGCACGTTGTCTAATGACATGGATTCATTGATTCTAATGACATGGATTATGTCTAAAAACATTGTGTCTTGCATGGATTCAAGGTTTTCTAAACAAATCTTATCAAAAGATGGAGTTGGGGAGTGCAATGTTCCATGACATAATAACATTCCATTCGTATTAGAGATGCGTGGATGGCCTATTATTTAATCCGCAACCGCATCACAAAACTCATCATCTGTCCGCCATCCATCCACACCAACGTTTTTTGACCAATTTTCAAAACCGCACCCGCCCGCCATCCGCTGATTGTTTTAAGGTCTATGAGCGATGTAAGGCGCTGCTGCCGCGAGGCTAGAAAGCTCTTGGCTGTTCTAGAAAGGAGACTGATCCAATGCAGCAAAGATATTTAAAGGCTAAAGTCCCTAGTATAGCCTATTGGCAATGTTGAATCCCCAGAATTCCGATCGGCGCACAGGGACAAAAATAAATAAATAGCCTAAATAAAACGCACATCGGCAAACCTGACCTTACCTGACTAGGCTACTGTACAATTGTATCATTGTAATAAAAAACGCAATTTGGCACATAATTTCAACATGCTGCTATTTAGCCTACAAATGAATGCCTACTGCACTTTATTTTTTTGCAAAAAGAAAGCCCGAATAAAATAAAAAGTCATTCACATTATAGGCTAATTAACTCTTCGCACTTTCATGTCAGGGTGACGACTAGGGCGAGCCTGTTCTGTAGAATTATCTCTAAATCTTGAAACTTAAGATTTAGTCGCACACTTCACTCAAATTACAACTGAGATGCTTAATAACTAACTTTTAGGGGGAGAATTTTTTTTTACTCTTAAGTCAATTCTTAGCAGTGTTCTTGTGAGTAATTTTCAGAGGCTTGATAAATACGGGCCCAGGTCTCTTAAATCCTCTGGTGATGCTTGTAAAATGGCATTGAAATAATTAACTGAACAGCAACAGCTATAAAATCCTCAATACAACAGCTGATTTTTATAGATTTATTGTAGGACAAAACACAGAGTAAAGTCTTCTCTACGAAATGCACATTTCATATGGATTACATAAGCAGAGAGTAGTCTGTTTCTTTTTCGTTTAGAATTTTGATTAAAAGTAGACATTTCAAGCTTTCTATTTATTTCTCATGTCTGTGAGGCAACTAGCCTATACGCTGAGTTTCGGTTCATTTATGAGACGAGCTGCAATGCAAGAGATTGCACCGGCGCCTCCATGTCCTGATTATATGTCTGCTACATTTGCCTCTTATTTATTAATTCCAGGCAATTGATTGATGAAACAGTAATTCAAATTGAGATACAATTTATACAAAATGAAATTCAATTTGAAGAAAGGCTTTCTACAAAACAAAACTTAATAAAGTGGTCAAAATCATGTCTGACCCTTCTTATGATCTGGTTTTACTCATGCTGTTCACTTTTCATAATCAACATAGATTAAATTAAAAAATAACATTATATTATGTAAACACAAATATGGATTATAGTTTTTTGTAATTAAGACATGTTGGAAAAGTTGTTTATCTTTCATTTCCAATGTGAACATCATAATGTATTCTCTTGAAAATGATTTATTGTCAGATCTGTGCTGAATGTAAACTCCTCCTTTGGAATTTCACATTCAATGCTAATGTATCTAAGAATATTCTTAAATAAGGAAATCTATTCAGTGATTGGTCCATGCCAAATTACTGCCAGATGAAAATTTGACTATTTCAAAGTGTGCTCGTTTACCGCTATACCACCGGAATTTCTTGCTTTTCAACCGCGGTAAAAAAAAATCCATACCGTCCCAGCCCTATTTTTCATACACGAGAAGCATGTTCAAACCCAGACGCAAGTGGTTACTGTGGTTATGAACAACAATACCTTAACATGCTAATCTGTGTGTGTGTGGACAAATTTTTATTTGTGGAAATCGGTTTATAATAGGCAGGTCCTGCGCTGCCTTTTAAGTTAATTAAGTTAAGTGAATTTGAATAAATGTGTCTATAATAGCTTACGTTGTTTAAGTGGACGCTCAAGTTTAGTATACAATGATCAAAATGCAAGGCAAGGACATTGCATGTATCTGACCTATTTTTAGTGGCATTCAGGATGGGGTTTGACTGTTTATTGATTATATAGTCTTTCAAATGGATTGCATATACAGACAGTCTCTGGGGGGTGGGATTAGACTTAGTGGGTTGAAAAATGTAAGTTTAAACGTTAATGAAGTTAGATGCGCACATCCCCAGTAAAAAGATCACTTTTTCTTTTTGATGTTGCATGAATGGGAGATTTTCATGGACTCTGAGGTTAATGTTTCTTACCTTGAATGATTCTGTCAAGAGCGTGTATCTGTGTACAGGTGAAAAGTAGCTGGCCCTGTACTTAGGCTATTAAAACATGCATGAGACAGCCAAAACCACCTAATTTTCTCTCTCATTCTCTGCTTCTCTCTCTGCTTTGACAAAAGACAAGGTGTTTCATTGTTGCCAAGCTGTTAGTCTAATCGATGACATCCTTTAAAAGTGAATGGTGCTACTTGCTGCCTTTTCAGGAGACATCAACGAATTATAGATTTGCCTTCTGGCCTGATTCCAGTTGTTCAGCTGCGTTTAGTCTGCACTTATTTCACTGCATGCAGACAAACTCTGATTGAATGACCTTATGATTTGGCCCATAATGAATCTTTTACACTTTTTGTGTGGGAATGTGGTAAAATGGTTAATGCAGACCTGAGTGAACTAGGGGTTTAACGGTTCTCTGTAAAAAATGGTGCTATCCTCCACCCATGGTTCGGCATGCACTAGCAATGCGGCTAATCTCTAATCTGACGACGCATCTGTAATATGGTTTGTCTAAAACAGACAGAGAGAGTTACGCTAATGTTTGTTTCCGTTGATAGATACGAATTCTGGCTTGTTCTACACTACTCTTTATGACCAGTCATTTACGCCGCCATCACCCGGGTGTTGACCTGAAAGCACACGTTACTTTCTGTATTTAAACTAAACTCATTTAAGACATGCCAATTTTAAAGTTCGAGTACAAGTGCTGGGAGAAGATTTGTACACACATCCGAACAAACACAAGGAAAGCTGCGTGTCAGATAGCGTATATTCAATATACTCAAATATTGAGTTCTCAAAGTCTTATGCTTGAATGGAAAAATTCACACTAAAATTATGTCAACATGCCTGTCTTGGTGAGTATCCTAGCAAGCATAGTAGGTTATGTCTTTAGTGAACATAAACAGTCGAGAAAGACAACGCATGTGTATAAGTATCAGTTTACTGGATCAGTGCATTATGTCTCAGGAATAGTAGGCTGCTGTCACTTTGTGTTTTTAATGTTAATCAAACAACAAAAGACAAGGAAATCATCATCTCTTTGACTGATTATCTTTTGAAACTTTAATGATTAATCTTTATTCAATTTACACAGTGAAGATTATATGCAATGTTATTTTACATTTGATTACTTTATTCAATATCTGTTCCTGCAAACTACTTTTAGGTACTTAACCTGAAAAGCACTATTTTATTTGTATCTTTGTTCTATTGTAATTATTTGTGCTGTTGCTTGTAGTTTGATTAGTTGTTGTTCTTTTCTTTTCCCCCCTGAACATTGCACATACCGAACCGTACTCAAACCGTGACCCTGATACCGTGATAAAACCAACCTCCTGGTATAACGATAAACTATACAATACATACAAGTGTCAAAATAATTTTTAAAGAGTATTTACTCTTATTTTGATCCATGTTCATACCCAAACTATAAAGATTTATCCCAGTACACTTTTATCCCCTGTTATTTAAATGTTTTAAATAACGATAATGTGTGGTTGAGAATACTCTTTGTTTGTGTAGCTGCTTCATATTGTACGTTTACATGGCAGGTTCTCTCTCCGGATCAGTGTGTGCAAACTTGGATTTGAATGTTGCAGTGTGATGATTGTACTTTCAAAGGTTAACCAAAGTTCTTGTTTAAAACCGTCTCACATCGCAAGCGTCAGCGAGGTGTGACCGGCTCTTGTTTTGTCACTGCCCATATCAATGAATGAGAGCGTTCTCATCGGAAGCTCGACGGCGATCCTCTCGTCCACTAGCGCGGAGCAGAGCGAGTGGTTTCAATTCATTCCTTTAGAGCTTTACATTCACGCGTGAGAGAGAAGCTCAACTTCAATGGGAATGAATAGAAAACGCTCGCTCTGCTCCGCTTGTTTCGCGCCAGTGGACTCTTGTCATTCATTAATACGGGCAGCAGCAAAATACTTGCTGTTCAGGTGAAACGCGCTGTTCATGTGAAACAGGCGTAAAAGACAGCAGAATCGTGGTCATTTAGGAATAAGATCGTGTGGTTGTTTGAATCGAGAATGAGATCGTGATCTTTTAACGATTAATCGTGCAGCTCTTAACCGAACCATTACACCCCTAGGTGTACAGCTCTATTAATGATAGCTGATGGCTGGATCAAAGTAGCCACAAACTGCAGTATCTTTTATTTAAACATTTATGCAAAGCATTTAAAATGCAGTCATAAGGAAAAACAAATAAATATGCAGTGTTGTTAGCTGCAACAGGTACAGTAACTGCGATTTAAATATACACGAGTGCATGCCATGACCAAAAAGAGGGTTGCACATAAGAACACTCTGTTGTGATTGGTTAGGAAGATAAGTTCAGCTTCTTTTTACCTGCAAATGATCAAGTGCTTTTGTGTTGTCACCTTAACTAAATGTGTGTTTAATTTATAACACTGGGGCAATTATATTGTCTCAGACGTCTGCGGTGTTGGGGAATCCTATCTGAGCTGTTTGTTACTGTTTTATCAAGTGGATTTGTTGTGTATCCATCTGCAGACCTGCGGGCGGGCGGGTAAGTGTGGGTGGGTGGTGTAATGCGTGCAGCCTCTGGGTGCTCATGGGAGCTGTGCTGCACAGAGACATGTTTGAAAGGAGCTTAAGAGCTGCCAGGTTTAAGCAGTGACTCCTAATGAGATTACTGAAGCATAGAGGCCACTGCCGAACGTGATCCAGAAACAAACCAGCGCTCAGATTTACAGCCCTTTTGGACACCATACCTGCAAATCAAGTCTGTGCAAGGCAAGATGGCATTTGCTAGAATCGGTGCATCAGATTAATTAACTCGAATCAAATAAAGAAATAAATAGCTTTAAAAGTAACTAGAGCTTCAGAAATCTTTTTCTTTTTTTAAATTCTGCAGGTGCATAGGTCTTTTTTTAAATTAAATTAATGGCCTAAGCTTTTAATTGACTTAAAATCAGCAGGAGCTCTGGATTGTTTTAAATTTAAGTGATCAGATGCAGCATTGTTTGAAATTGTCAAACATGTACATACCTGACATTTAGATTCTTTAAACTTAAGAAATGGCCCAGTCCAGCTGTTGTGTTCAGAAATGATAGAAACTGCAGGAAAGCCAACATTTTATAATATAAAAATGTTCATCATTTTTCTGTGGTTAAAGAGAGAGATGTGACCTGAAACTTCCAGATTGAATTTAGTATGGTGCGGATATGTAGCCTCAGCATTGTAGAGTGATCTTGTTTTTCTTCTGGGCAGTTAAAAATTGCAGTTATTGTATTAGTGAAGTATAGTGAATCCTTTTTTGCCTTTGTATAAAAAAGTTGTTGATCTGCCTCCTTTTTTGTTTGTGTTCTGTCATTCACTTCTGCAAATTGCTTTTACTTACGAACGTTACATCAGATGTTTGTAGACAGCAGCAGGCTGGTGACCGGGTCTCTGTGTGTTTGTCCTCTCCACAGGCGAGGATGACGGCGTGTGGGAGAGCGGTCTGTCCTACGAATGCCGAACTCTTCTCTTCAAGGCCATTCACAACCTGCTGGAGCGCTGTCTGATGAACCGCAGTTTCGTACGCATTGGAAAATGGTTCGTTAAACCCTACGAAAAGGATGAGAAGCCCATAAACAAGAGGTAAGAAATTATATTTCTGTTCAGATGTTCTTACCTTTATTTGTGTATGATCATGTTTTGATCATAGCTTTGATGCAGATTTGAGGAGATAAATCACTCTTTTGTGCAGTGGGCTGCCAAGTTTGCAAGTTTGCATTATCCATTGTTGTCCTTGCATTAGAAAAAATCTTGTTTGTGAAGCTCAGGTTTCTAGACAGAGTAATATTAGTGGATTTAGACCTGGTGGCCTCAAATCAACCATACTTCCGTTCCAGTCAGACACCAAAACGTGAATATCATTTCTTTCAACGCGTATTCACAGACCATCTCAGTGTATCCAGAGATCGGTAATTGCAAGGCTACTTGTGCTCTAAATCTATATATACTGTATATGCTGTACGCTCTTGTGTGTTTGTGTACATTAGCTTCTTGGCGCGTTTCTTGCAGGCGTGCAAGTGCTCTGTCTCCAGCGCTGGATTTCTCCTTGTCAGCATCTGTGCTCTTTGATAAGAAACTGAGACGACGTGTGTAGAGGTTGGAAAAAAGAGAGCAGCTTGGCTTTTCTCTGCCCTCTGCCACAGTTCTCTCCTCACAGCGTCATTTATTTGCGCTCTTCTCTTATCGTGCTCAAGGTCATTTATACACTCTATTAGCACAGCCAGACAGCTTTCAAGTTGGTTCAAAATAGTGTTTATTTTTTCATACTGCAAATCATAGGAAAAGGTTGACAGTCTTCAAGCTCAAAGCAAGATGTGTATTTGAGGCATTGTTTAATACTGAAATTAATATTTTAAGCCTAGATCCCTTGAATTTTGAAAGATCAAAATCTGTTGGTTAAACATGGTTAAAACACACATTCCTTTGAGATCTATTAAGGCTCTAACTGTGTCTGTGTTTTATAGCACTGTCTGTCTGCAAATCACTGTAAAGTGACAGAAAAAAGGAACAACCGCATTTCCTCCTTTAGCTCACCCTTTTTCACACATACAGACACTTCCCTTCCCTCTTTCTATTAGTAGTTTCCTTTAGATGGCGTGTTGAAGATTCGGCAGTCTTATAGATTTTCTTATTTTATTTTGTAAATTTTTTACCTCTAGCATTTGAAACCAAATGTTACGACCATGCTCGAAGTGCTGAACACGGCTTACATACTCATTAATTATTAATTATTTACTATATACTTTTAACTCTTTGTTCCTCTCTCTTATCGTAAAGTGATAAAATGCATAGACTTCGTCCATTAGATGTTAGAAGCAAAGGTATGGTGGAATTTGGATGTGGAGCTTGTAACACATTTGCTTCTCGTTTACATTATCGCTCAAAAATTTGTTAAATTGTTTACATTATTATTTAAGATTCTTGTTTATATTATAATGTAAGATTTTTTAAATTGTTTTTGAAAAGTCTTTAATGCTAACCAAGGCTGTATTTTTTAAAATAAGAGAAACGGTGATATTGTGAAATTATCATTTGTAACGACTGTTTTCTGTTTTAAAGTTTTGCAATTTTATTTATTTCTGAGATGGCAAAGCTGAATTTTCAGCATCATTACTCCAGTCTTCAGTGTCACACGATCATTCAAAAATCATTCTAATATGCTGATTTGCTGCTAAAAAACATTTCTCATGATTATCAATGTGAAAAATAGTTGCGTTGTGTGGTTTTTGCATCCTTGTTGAATAAAAGTATTAATTTCTTATAATAAATCATACGACACCTAAACTTTTGAATGGTTGTGTACATTCCAAGATGGACCTTAAAGGTTTTTTTTGTTATGCTGGTTGAAAGTCTCCTCATATCCTGATAGCTATCACTCTGTTAAGTGGTCTAAATGTATTCTTATAAATGTGTCGTCTCTGGAATGTGTAGGACCATAGAATGTTCGTTCAATCGTATCATTCAGTCCGAACGGTCCTATAGCATGTGTTCCCTGTCGGTCAATGTGTTTTTGCATACCACTGTACAGGCTGTTCACGCAGACATTATCATAAGTCATCAGCGTGTCCACGTACGCTGTGCAGACAGAGCGAGAATGACAGGCAAGCAGCAAAACCAGCAGACTCTCATTGAGGAACCCCTGGCATGCAAGAAATATTATTACACAGTCAAGTTTTGCTAACTAAACCAAAAACTTGCTGCATCTAATTCTGTTTTTAAGAATTTGTTTACATTTTGGTATTGTAATAGTACTGTTAATAACTTTACTATAAAGTTTTCTCACCGGTGCATGACACATGATGTATTGCAGTAACTTTGTCTCCGGTCTTCTGGGCTGTGCGCGTTCATGCTTTCAGCGCCATGCTTTGGACTGCGATTTGCAGGGAGGGTGGGATGTATGGTTTCAGTGCTATCAGGCTAAAGTTAGCATTTTCCTAGATGTCCTACTGCACCTTTAATGTCGAAGCATTGCATCTGATTTGGGACAAAATAATGTACATTTTACATCAGCCATAGCATGAATATAACAATCGCTTAAATGTTAATCAGTGTTTAAAAAATGTTAGTCAGTGTATCCCTTGTTAAAAATAATTTATTGTTCTTAACAATCACAATTAACCTAAATAACTTTATTAATATCCCTGGTCGTATCATGCAGGATTCGTATATGCAGAAATTTGTTTTTCATAATGTATCATCCAATCTATTGATAATGACTATAAATGTTACCCTATGTTCAAAAGTTGTTTTTTTTTTAAAGAAATTAATATTTTGTACTATGACTCTTGACAGTAAAGACATTTATAATGTTACAAATGATTTCTTTCAAATACATTCCTTGTGAACTTTCTTTTCTTCAAAGAATCCTGAAAAGGTTTATCACCGTTTCCACAAAAAATAGTTATTGTTTTGTGGAAAATGTTTCTCCAAAATTTATTATAATAAGAACTTAAGATATTAGAATGATTTCTGAAAAATCATGTGACACTAAAGACTAGTGATGGGTACTGAAACCTGTAGCCTACTTAATGGTCCTCGGGGTTAAATTACGAAAGACTGTAGTATTAATAAGCTCCAGTGTAATCAGTTCTGCTTTTAGTACTGGAGAATTTCAGAAAATAAATTTCCTGTTTATTGCTACATAAACGTTGTCTTGGAAATTTTTATTTTACCAACCATTTCTAAATTGCTATGATATTAAGACATTTGTCTATGATGCGCTTTCGCCTATTCACAATCTAGAAGTGCGATCTCTCTCGCATCGGAGTCTGTGCCTCTCGCACGCTACAGCGCGCACAACACGAAAGCCCTGCTTAATTAGTGACAGTGGCGGAGAGACCTTAAACCTACAAAAGTGTGGTTACACTTCACTAGAGTCGATACAGACAATGCTCATTGCCAAAAGTGGAACAAGACTTTTGCTTGTAAGTGCAGAAAGACAAGCAATCTGTCCAAACATCTCTCAAAAGTGCATGAACACAAAGGCCCTGATAAGAATTCCATTATAGTACCGGACCAATAAGCCATGTGATACCCATCCCTACTGAAGACTGGAGTAATGGCAACTTTGCCATCTAAGGAAGTAATTGCTTTTTTAAAAAGAAAAGTTCACAATATTACTGTTTTTGCTGTATTTTTATAATATTTTGTGATAATTTGCATTTTATGTTTTTAACCTCTTCACTGGCTTAGATTGGATCCACTCCTTAAAAACACTTTACCCATACTCGCAGCACACACATACACACTTGTATTCTCTTTTGAGGGATTACCTCACTAAACCTGTTAAACTTCAGGTCTGTGTTGTCCCCACCTTTTACTTATCCTGACGCCCGCCCTCTAAATCCTTCCGCACGGAAAACACAGACAGCCTCTGCAGCGCCATTGGCTTCCTCTGCCGCTCTCTTTCTCCACTGCATTTAAAAAAAACAAGAATTCCAGCTTGTGAATAGACCCAAACCCTTCCTGTTCTCTTCTGCGTTGTGTTGTCTTGCATATGAGCAAAAGTGTCTTGTGGTTTCTCTATAATTAGAGGATCTGTGTGGAAGGGAGCTCAGAAACTAGGCTCTGAGGAATGCCAGGGAACTTGTTTTGTTTTATTAGATTTTTTTTATTTATTTATTTTTAAATGGCTAAGACACTCCAGCCATATATAGCTCGGTGTAGTTTGTGTGTGTGTGTTTGTGTAACCATGCTCATTCACTAGGCGGTTCTCCCATTGGCTGGCTGTGTTGTCACACGGTGCTGCTCTGTAACCAAACCCAATGTGTTTTAGCTGCTTACATCATCCTTCATACAGGTCAGAGCTGTGATCGTGCGCACTCTCTTTCTCTCTTTCATGGTGGGTGTGAGCAGCAGATCTGTTACCATGGCTAATCCACAGATCCAGTGTGTTCTTTTATGGGCAGTGCTCGCAGGGGAGCCGGGTTATGCGTGAGCCAGTGCAGAACATGATGCATTCCCTGAACGTCACTGCACGTTACTCAACAACTATTGTGGTGTAATGTCGCAGTCATACTGTAAAGGGTATTAAAGATGCATCTGTGATTTTCTATTTGCTTAGCAAGACAGTGGAGGAGACCGACTGCGGCTGCAGCACTGAATATATCCATCACGATACCTACCTCCGTAAAACCACAGACATTTCTGAACATCTGTACACACCCACAAGTCTCATGTAATAAAATCATGCGCTTGCATAGGCACAAAATCATTTACATGCAGAAATGCATGCATGGTCTCCCTTGAGATACACAGCTATGACAAACTACTTGCTAGGATGTTTTATAGGGGTTTGCACACAACTGTCACAAAGCATTCACACACCAGCAGATGCAGCAACGGGATTCCACAGAGAGCGAAGCGGCATGTGATCTGGTGTGTTTATCTATTATGAATGAACTTGCTGTATCTATACTGTAAAAGGATGAATTTCTCCACACCAGGTCCCTTGTTTCTTTGTCTCCGTCATGACCAGACCCACACAGAATCTTTCTGCAGAATTGGGGCATCTGTCATTTGCAAAATTCAATTAATCCAGTCCCCCAATTAATACTTGTTAATTTATTGAAATGAAAGAGATGAAACAGAAGTAGCGACAGATTTTCATCTGTATTGTCATCCAAGTCAAACAGATTATCAGAAAATAAAATGATTTAAAGGGTAACTAAACACTAAAACAACTTTTTTTACTTTATTATCTGTGAGAATGGAGCTTCATAAATGCTGTTCATTGATTCGAGTACATTTTTTGACATTTGGGTATAAAGTGTTTTAATTTTCAAATATATGATGTAAAAACGTCTGAGTGCTGCCCTCTTCAGGTTAAACGGAAAGCTCCTGCAGTAGGGGTACTCTCTGACGTAGAATACTCGCTGACGTCACTCTGTCATGCCCTTGGTGCGAGCTCACCTCGCCCTTGGCAGCCCCTGGTATAAAAGCATCTGGTTCCGTCAAACCTACTGTAGCGAGTCAGGAGTTGGAATTACAAGTATTGAAAACGATCAGGATAGATACTGTATATATTAGCATCTAGTTAGCATAGCATTTATATAGTTATTTAGATTATTTTGTGTAGCCTAGGTAGTTAATCTCGCCTATCGCTCCAGTGTGCAACCTGCATTTTACGTGGGATTGCTTCTCCAACGCAATAGAGGTGGAAATGGGCTTTTCCACACAGTTCGCGCTGCCAAACGCTGCTCTTCATACCTGCATGAACTCCACCACCGCAGCGGCGTCATGATGTGAGTGACCATATATTTTTAATCACAATTTATGTTCCTTCTTATTAGGCTAAAGTTAATCCTCTGGTGTCGACAAACGTGCCGGCGCGATTTGCTGATTATTTTTTTCACATAGCAGCAAAATATATTGAACGTAATAGTAATAATAATCCTGGAAAAAATTACCTCAAAATGACTGAATATAAGAATAATCGGATGCCGATTGCGATGCGGGAGTCAAGACCGCAGTTTGAGCTGGTGTCCACAGACAATTCACCCTCCTCCACTTCAGGTGAATGTGGGGGAGAAAAGTTCTCGACTTCAAATGACTGCTCTGTTGCATCACTCAAGCTACTTGCGTAACTCCATTTTAGCTAGTTTGACAGCAGCTGTCACTGCGGGTCTCAGGTGCACGCCCCCCGCTCAGCCCCGCCCTCGGTTCGTCGCCTCTATCTCCGCTGGGCTCTGCCCACTTTTCCAGCATTTTTCAAATATTGCCAGTGGGCGGAGTCAGGCTTTGACCAGGGGTTTAGTTACCCTTTAAGTCGAGACTTGGTTGGAATGGAGACAGATCTGAGGGCAAGCTTGCAGTTGATTATAAGAAAGGGACAGTATTGATCTGGACTAAATGATTATCCAGCATAAGAAGTCCGGAGTACAACACCAGAGAGAAATCTGTTGGTTCACTGGAAGTTCCAGTTATGATGTTTTGATTAAATATAAAAAAGATAATTACGGCATTTCCGGTCTGTGTAACTTCTGGTAATTTGATTTTCTATTAGTTACAATAACGTTTCTTTATACTGTATGGCTGTTGCATATATTTCTTGCTAGTATACATCTCATAAAGAGCACAACTGCACACTTTCTCTGGTCAGCATCATCACAATCCCTTGCATTGTTTCCTAAAAACAGCAGAATAAACTTAAAATACTCCATCAGTTTTGGTCACACAGATAAGATTAAGATATCATTCAAAACGTTAAAAGGTCTAACAACAACAAAACGTTACAAAATGCTTTTGTGAAACAGAGAACAGTGTGTGTGCTTTTTGCCATCTCTCTCCATGAGCAAATTTTTTAAACGTGTCTCAAAAATGAACCGAAACTAGGTGAATGCTTGCATCACAGACATGAAAAAGATATATATATATATATATATATATAGAAAGCTTGAAATGTTTACATATTTTTTTGATTATGCAATCCACATGAAACCAACAAGAGTTAACCTACAGTTGTTCCCGCCTGTGCTCATTATCATACGTGCGAAGCACAGGCTATGGTAATCATCTATGTTAACATGTAAACGTCCCCGTCAACTCCATAAAACAAAGCACCTAGCTTCATCTGGTTATACATTTTCATTGTTTTTGGAATAATTCGCACTTTGAGGAATAAGCCTTGAATTTACCTCAGAGAAAGAATGCGATGCAACTGCAAGATTGAGTTACTTGCATTAGTTAAACCTAATGAGACAAACCTACCAGTGATCTGGAATACCGATAGTAAAGGCATTAATATGATGTTTTTATATGGGGTGGGGTTTTCTCATGAAACACAAATTATTGTATTATAAAAAAAGTGAAAAGTGAAAACATGTTGCATCTGAGGTTTTTCTTAAATAGTGAGTGAAAGTGAAAGTGACACGTGATGGCCAAGTATGGTAACCCATACTTGGAATTTGACCTCTGCATTTAACCCATCCAAGTAAGTGCACACACATTAGGAGCAGAGTAGTGAGTAGTGAACACACACACTGCAAACGTGGATACACACACCCGGAGCAGCGGGCAGCCTTGAGTGGCGCCCGGGGAGCGATTGGGGGTTAGGTGGCTTGCTCATGGACACCTCAGTCAAATTCCTGCCGGTACTGGAATCAAACCAGCAACCTTTGGTCACCAGTCCAACTCTGTTACCATTAGGCCATCACTGCCCCCAAATGGTAAATGGACTGCATTTATATAGCACTTTCACTGACCCAATGGCCACACACTGCAAACGTGCTGGTCACCAAAGCGCTTTACATATTGCCTCACATTCACCCATTCACTCACTCACTCATACATACACCGAAGGCGGTGTCAGCCATGCAAGGCGCCATCCAGCTCGTCGGGAGCAGCTGGGGTTAGGTGTCTTGCTCATGGACACCTTGACACTTGGTCAGGTGGAACCGGGGATAGAACCACCAACCTTTCGGTTTGTAGACAACCTACATGAACCACTGAGCCACTGCCGGCCCTGAGAATAGGCCTTCTGAGAATAATGGTTTTAATGGTTATGAATAGTCAACTCTGATTTGTCAATAACACGCATCGTTTTTTAAATCTTTTTTAATCTTGTAATCGCTGCTATAGTTGTAGAAGACAAAGCCGCAGGATTCTCGTGAACGAGCTTGGCTCGCCTGTCACGTCTCTCGTATTGAAAATTATTTGAGATTGCGCTTGCTCCGTATCCCATGTAGTACAGAAGACAGGGGAGGGTTGACTTGGGCCGCCCACACATTCAAAACTAGTTTAAAGCATAAACAATTTTTTTACCCATGAACCAAAAATACAAAAAACCTCTTAAGTCTTGTTTTTCCATTTTTTTTAAAACAAAACTTAAACTAAAACCGAATTCGAAAAAAAAAAGTTAAAAAAGAAAAGAAAAAAAAACGTTTCTTTTTAAGTAGAAAATCAAATTACCAGAACGTACACGGATCATTTAAAAAATAGATGGGGTGAATTTCCATTTCATGGCAATTTTAAAGATTTGGATCAATTTAATTCTTTTAGCTACCAGTCAGAGTTTAGTGCTCAGTTGAACACATTTTTACCACATTGAACATAATTCTGGAGATTTTCCCCAAAAATTAGAGCAGTGAAAAAAATGCATGAGAAAGGAACAGTAGATCCCATGTGTGCGCACACATTTTGTCCTTGTTTCATGTTCAAGTTCAAAGGCATGTCCAGATTACGTCATTATATCGTCTGATAACCATTTTTCTACACTTCACTACTGGACAGCTTCAGATAAACACACTGTAGTAAGTCTGGATCATTCAGGGTGGGTCCAGAAGATTGCTATAAATTTAGAACCCTTCCCAGGCTACAGCTCCCAGCTCCTCTCTGCTGCTTCCAGAGCTCAGTTCCAAGAGACTGATGTGAGATTCCTGACATTCCAGAACTTCTACTCTCTCACTTCCCATTCCTGTTCTCCACTTACACCCTTACTGACACTACACACTGGTCATATATCAGTGGTGAATGCTGAAATTTCAACTCTTTTTTTCCATTTTTATTCTGGTATTTCTTATCTCTTCATTCTCCTCTATCTCCTCTACCTCTCCTCAGATGCTCACTGCAATCTGGCCTTGACCCCGTAGATTGACTTCACTAGAAGCCCCTTTCTTTGCTCTAAGGAGTGTGTGTGGAGGGTGTCGGCAGTGAATAGATTTACAATCTGTTCCAAGGTCTCCGGTCTGGCACCTCCCCCTATTTTCAAAAAGCATGTTTATGAAGGAAAGTCCCTTGTCCTATAAAGTTTAATTTTGAGGATGGAATTTATGGGTGGTATATTGAGGAAGACAGGATGTAATGGCTCATTTTGCAGGGTTTTGTTGACTCAAGAATAGGGCTGGGCGATATGGACCAAAAGTAATATCCCGATATATTTAGGCTGAGTATCGATATAAAATATATATCTCGATATTTTTTGCGCCCATCTGATACTTTGAATCCGAACCTTCTCCAAATTACTGAGCCACTGCTTTTTCTTTTACTCAGACCTGTAAAAGGAAAATGGTGAAAAAGCTGACATGTTTACGAAGTAATTTGTTTGTTGGTGGGGTCTGGGGCATCATCCTCCATGAGACATAATGAAACATTCTGGTGCATTCTGACAATAAAATATTTTGCTTCAAGTAAAAAATAAATAAAATTGACAGTTTGATTCCATATTGATTAAGTTGGGCCTATCAGGTACAGTAAATAACAAGAAAATCTCTCTACTAATATTAAACTAAACCATAAGCAACCCCAGTTGGTACATCATTCTAATATTAAAGGTTAAAAATTATTTATTTGTAAGCTACTTCCATTTAAATCGCACATAAGGAAGTTTTTATAATAATGTTATAATATATTTTTAATGACAATATGTTTCTACTTTTAAATGGTGTCTGTCATAAGTAGGGCTGGGACGGTTATCGCATTACCGCAATACCGCGGGTCTGAGCTCGTCACTGTCATCACCGCAAAAAAAACAAAAAAAATATCATTGGCCTACACATGTGTGTACGTTGTGTCTAATGACATGGATTATGTCTAATGATATTGTGTCTTACATGGATTCAAGGTTTTCTAAACAAAACTTATCTTCAAAAGATAGAGCAAATCCGATCTTTCGCGAGGTGGGGAGCGCAATGTTCCATGACACATAATAACATTCCATTTGTATTAGAGATCCGCGGATTGGCTATTATTATTTCATCCGCAACCGCATCACAAAACTCCTCATCTGTCCGCCATCCATCCGCACCAACGTTTTTTGATACATTTTCGAAACCGCATGCAGCGCTGACTGTTTTAAGGTCTATGAGCGATGTAAGGCGCTGCTGTCGCGAGGCTAGAAAGCTCTTGGCTGTTCTAGAAAGGAGACTGATCCAATGCAGCAAAGATATTTAAAGGCTAAAGTCCTTAGTATAGCCCAGGGCTATTCAATTAGCTTCATTCGAGGGCCGGATTATTAAATCGAAAAGTTGAGGTGGGCCGATGGGTTTAGCTTATTTATTGAAACATAACAGTATCAATAAGTAAGCTTAGGTATACATAAAAGTATTGTATTTACTTGGAAATGTGGAACCCAACAGTATGCAGATTTATCAGACCATAATACATAACTTATTTACACCTATGTACAAATATATGAATTATACAAGATCATAGCTATTGGTAAGAATTATTTTATTAATAATTATTATAGGCTTAAATTAAAATACAGTGACAGTGAGATCATAGGTAAAACCATGCATGGCTACTCACTCACACTGTATAATAAATGCCTAAACAGGTAAAAACTATACACACAATTAATTATATATTTCTCTAGCCCCCTAATAAATCTGATGCAATATAAATGACTATAACATAGTATTCAATATAAATATTCCACATTTCTGCCCAAACCATGGTAAATTACTACAGTACATTCATGGTAAATGTTTGTAAGGGTGGTGATTAGGGATTTAGTCTTCTAACTTCGTTCATGGCACAAAGTTTCTGCTATTTACCTCATCAGTCGTGTTGGGAATGTTGAGGCTGTTTCATCCGATTTAAAACTAGTTAAAATCATTGAGTGATTTGTGGTTTGTAACAGACAGATGTGTCAGACTGAAACGCTTCTCACTGGATGTCGCAACGCTGTTTAATAATAGTGTCCCGGGACTGGGAGTAAACGCAACTCCTTTAAGCTTGCGTTCCGTTATCCACTGGGCCGCGCTGCGTAGTTCAAAGTAAACTAGTGAAACAACGGAAAACAGCAATATTTGTTCTCTATTTGTTGTTACTGACCGAGAAACCGCTTCAGATGATTCAGTGACAGAACGGTCCGAACGAATCCGAATCGTTTCAGACCGTTATGCAAGCGCGTTTGGCCAATTCATGGAAAGGAAATAATTGAACCAAAGAATGATTAATTCAGGAATGATTGATATAGCTGGTTCAGTCGACAGAAATACGGGACACACACATAATAACTGCTGAAATATTTGGACTGAAAGCGTTTCTCAGGTCAGTCGGAGCACTCATGGTACACACACAGTGCGTATAGCCGTACAGCTGCAGGCGCCACTGTGGCCAAGCGCATTTCTAAACAAATTTAGCCACACCGCCAGGAAAAGAAGAGGAGGGAGGTTGGGGTGCCCTTGGGTCGGATGGAGATGATTGGCGGGCCGCCAATTGAATAGCCCGGGTATGGCCTATTGGCTACGTTGTATCCCCAGAATATCAGCAGTGAACTCCGTCTCCGATCGGCGCACAGGGATAAAAATAAATAAATAAATAGTCTATAACGCACATCGGCAAACCCGACCTTATAGCCTACTAGATATCGAAATTTTATCAAGTAGGCCTAGCCTATAGCCTACGCCGAGTTTCTATTCATTTATGAGACGAGCTCCAAGAGATCGCGTCGGCGCTTCCACGTCCTCCTGATTGTCTGCTATATTTGCTTCTTATTTATTAATTACAGGCAATTTGTAAATGAAACGATGATTAAAATTAAGATACAATTTATACAAAACGAAATTCAATTTAAAGAAAGGCTTTCTACAAAACAAAACTTAATAAAGTGGTCAAAATCATGTCTGACCCATCTTATTTAGGTATTTAAAGCGGTTTACCGCAATACCGCGGGAATGTCTTGCTTTTCAACCGCGGTTAGAAAAAATCCATACCGCCCCAGCCCTAGTCATAAGTAAATATATTTTATTTTGAAGCAATATTCTCATCAGCTTTTATATACTTAAATGTGTAAAAGTTGTTGTTTTTACATACTTAAAAACACCAGGGTGTTATTAACCTTTATAAAGGACAATTTTTTAAACCTTACTAAATACATGCATTATCTTTTATGTCAAATTCTTACATTTGATCAAATTCAGTTTTAATAATAAGGGCACTGCAAAATTACAACTGTAATAATTTTATGAGATTGATGTAAAAAAAAAAAAAAAATCAATGATACCTTTAAACAATAAACCAATAGGTAGCGGCAATTGACCATCTTAAATTATTCATTGAGTCATTCATTAAAACGGTTCGTTCAAAAAACTGAATCATTCAATAACAAAACACAGCGCTTAGTGTTGCTTTTCTTTTGTAACTATTTTCATCTGTGATATAGAACAGAACCAGTCAATATTGCGTCTTAATTGTAAGTGACTACATAGGCTACTTGTTTATTAAACTATAAATTCAATGTAACATTTGCAATCGTGATATTACAGAACAGCCGTTAGTTGTGTTATGTTACTTAACTATATCATATATTATAAATAAAAAAACTAAATTTTTACCTCAGTATGTTTCTTCTGTGAGTTTGTATGTGCTGTTATGCTCATTTGTTTTGATTTCTCCACTAATGTCTCTCACAAATAGACAGGCAGCGCAGCTTCCCGAAATACACTATCCATTACCAATCGCTGTTTACACTGACTGTATAAGATCTGAATAATTCTCGCATTTCGATCGGTCGGGCAAGTAAAACTCTTTTACTTGAAACTTTTTAAAAAATCCACCTTTCCCGGACAAGCAGACAAGTGTTAATGTCGAGCCCTGTGTTCATTCTCGATGTTGTTCGTGCAGTAAAGCGGAACAGATGATCAGGTCCCGCGCACGCGCCGCCGTTAGCTTGAACTGAGGCGCTACAGTGATCGAGCAGAAAAAGATCGCAACAGCTCGAGAGACGTCTATGGTCTCACTCCAGTCTATATAAAATTAGAAAATTGTTATTGTGAAGTTTATTGTGCTTGCAATTTCACCCCTCAACCCTCCGGGTCAGCAGCTTGCTTTGATCACAGCGCAAATTTGAACTATATTGATATGTGATATGATCTAATTCCATATCACATTTAAAAATATATCGATATATTTTTTATATCAATATATAGCCCAGCCCTACTCAAGCTGATCTACATCAGCTTACACATTGCTCTTTAAAATCAGTCTACATCATAGTTGTTTTAAAAAAAGTCTTGATTTTTGTAGATTAGAAATTACTTGCTTTACTTTTTGAAATCCAAATACAGTCTCTAGGGAGCACCTCTAATAATTGTTTTCTGTTTATTAGTTTTATAAAAACTAAAAGCATAATTCAAAACCCATTCCTGTGTGGCTGTTGTGATAATCTTTGTCAAGATTGAGAGTCTCTATGGCTTGGAGCCAATCAGGTCCTCTTTTAGTTAGAACATTGACTTTGTATTTAGTGAAAGCCTGTTACATAAGATCAATAAACATTTAATTAGCATAAGTGACTGTTGACTAACTAACATTTTGTTCGAGAAACGTCTAGCTGGGTTTGTTCAGCTGTTATTATGAGTCAAACATTTAAAGCATGCAGAATATGAGCTCTTGTCGTCTAATCTAGAGGATTTTTAAGTTCTGTTATTGACTTTGCGCGCTTCGTTTAAAGGCCACACATTATGAATGAGTGAGAGGATGTCCTCTGTGTGTGTGTGTGTGTGTGTGTGTGTGTGTGTGTGTGTAAAGGCTTTGTGTGGAGAATCTTTGATGGATGCAGTAAACCGTGTATGTTTGTGTGTTAACTGCCATTGCTCTGTGGTCGACTTCTTTAATCTGAAGGTTTTCAGAGTCTCAGTTCTCTATTTGTGGTAAACTCATTGCTGTTTGTAATGCACTTCAATACAGTGGCTGTCTTCCAGGGGTTTGGTTTGGAGAGAGGCTGTGAAACGACATGTTCCTTCAGTTGATCACCTGATCTTGCTACTGCTATTGGTCAGGTGACGGAAGACACATGTCTGAATTTGTGATGTTTGTCCTGACAGTCTTTACATCCTCTCTCTTGTTTTACATTGTTTAACACTCCAGTATTATTTTAGTATTAATTATATACCATTGTAGTGTTTATTGTTTTTATTAGTTTTTTAAATATTTCTACTTCTACTTATTTCATTTTTAAATTGGAGTACTACAATTATTCTTCATTTAGTTGCCAAAGCAACTTTTCATCTAATAGGCAAGTATTTCATCTAATATTTCTATTTTATTATTATTTTGATTAAGAAATGACTTTTTAATAGTTTTAGTATTAGTTATCAAAATCAACGCACTCACATGACTGAAGCAGGATTTATCCTGTAGCTCTTTGAACATTCTGCATGATAAGACTTAAATTGATAAGTTAAATGGGATTTATGTCGGATGCTTCGACAGAGAGGCGTTTCAGATGACTTGGCCACAGGGCCGCTTACAGCACCTGCTTGCCTGTGCCTGGGTGTGCTGCATGTGTAAAGTCGTTGAATTGAGATGCGAAGTGTGTTTGTGGGTTTTGTTTGTAGCAGTTTGCTACGCCCTGACCAGAGCCACTGCTTTCAGGAAGTCAGTAACAGCCCAACACTACAACAACTGTGGAATGTTACCCCCTCGTTTTCTTTTTTTCTTTCTCATGCTGTTTTTCTCACCACAGGCTGTTCTTACATTTTTTTTTTTTGCTAATGCTCTTTTTCATTCTGCTAATTTTCCCCTCTAAACCTCATTGGGTTAGCTGTTTGGGATCTCTTTTCTCTTCTCTTTCTTCCTTTCTTGCTTTTTTAGATGAAATCCGCGGTCACGGTCATCATAATTAGCTAGTGTCATCAGGAGTAGCTGGTGTCCTGAGTTCTATTTTTGTCATCGGTTGACTGATGCAGGGACCATAAAACTGTTTTGAAGTTATGTTTGTTAAAAATACACTGCTATTCAAAAGTTTGGCGTCTGTAAAATTTGTTTAAGTCTCTTATGCTCATTTGATCAAACATATACTACATACAGTAATATTGTGAAATATTACAATTTCAAATATTCAGCAGCCATGACTCCAGTCTTCAGTGTCACATGATCCTTCAGAAATCACTCTAATATGCTGAGTTCAATAGAACAGCATTTATTTGAAAATTTTATTTGAAATAGAAATATTTTGTCACATATAAATGTCTTCACTGTCACTTGATCAATTAAACGTCATTTCTGAAGTATACATTTCTCAATTTTTTTTTACTGACCCTACACTTTTGAACTGTTTATGTATTTTTTTATCTAGTTTTTCTTTGCATGTGTGTGTCAAAAAGCACGGCCAATTGCAGAATCATGAGTACAACCATAAATTCCCTAAAATGTGAAGGCGAAATAGTATTTATTTTCTCATTTCCAAAGACATTTTTTTATTTTCATTTGTTGGGAGTTCATTTTGGACTGGTGTGAACTCAAGCAGGAACAGTGGTTACAGGTCATGTTTTTGTTTTGGGGCTGGTCAGTGATGCACACACTGATTGTTCTGTCTGCCGCTGAATAGAGAACTTCAGGAGCATGCTGTTATTGAGCACACTCTGTGTGTAGACCATGTGATCAAATCTGATAGTGCAGCAGGATTGAGCTCGCTCAGAGAGCCACCTTTTGTGTGCATTGTTTTTGAGAAGGTTTAAGACCTGTGCGGCTAAAATAAGTCAGATCGCAGTTGTGCTAATATCTCTACAGGGGGCAGCCTGCTGTAAAACATCCTCCTCTAGCAAGACCAAGAGCTGTTGTAGTGCTTGGGGTCAGTGTGGCAAGTTTACTCAGTTTAGGCTTGATGTAATTGCAAATCAGTGTCTCTCTGTGAGTTAGTGGCCAATCCTCTTCTTGAGTTCTCACTCTAAATGCAGATGTTTGGCAGGTGTCCATATTAATGGCACACTGCCTGTTCTGTGTTTTAGGACAGACTTTTTCAGGTTAATGACCACAGTTATAAAGCTGCTCACAGTGGGTCTCATTTATCAATCTAACAAAAACGAGCGCAGATCTAAGCGCAGAAATCATCTTATGACAGGGTCCACGTGTGATTCATGAAACATTCGTATGCTGCCAATCACAATCGTACGAATGATCGTAAGTTGATAAATGTGGCTGCTGAATACAACCGTCATTTGAATATATCGCCCCTAGGTTTTGCGACATGGAGAAATATAACTCGGCCAAGAACAGGAAGTAATCTTTATGAAAGAGAAATTGATTTTACTTCAAAAACACCTGTTATCCTCATAATTGCAAACAATTACATTCATTTATACGTATATTAAATACTGATAAAAAACACAATATTTTCAAACATTATAAACACCCAGATTTGTCATACGTTCATTTCATAAATGAGGCCCAGTAACACTGTATGGGACAATGGCTGGACCAGAGACGCATCCGTAAATACTTTCTTATATGTCCAGAATAAGTGTTGTGGAACTAAATCCAGGTGCACACCGCACGATTTAAAATAGTCCTTTACGATGGTGCTTGTCAGATTGTACGAACATGATCCCCTCTGAAAGCCATGTCACACTGTAGGATCTCAGTTGTCAATGTCAGACTGTTCGGCAGTCAAGACACGTTAAAAAATGGACTCATGCAAGAAGACTCGTCCAGGGTTTTACATCAACCCATGACACGTTTGGTAACTGAGTGGAATTTACATGTGGGAGATAGAAATTCTGGTTAGCAAACAAAAAAAATATTTACCGTTTATTTTGATCATTGCTTTTCTGAAAGGAAAAGCAATGCCACACTGCCACACTGCAGGACTGCGCCTTAACTTCAGACAACTTCTGATATTTCGGAGGAGGTAAGATTTGATTGCAATGGTCATTACTCGGCTGTCTGTGAACATGTCAAACTAGCGATCAAAGACTTTGCCCTAGGATCAGAGGAATTGTTTAGGATTCACAAAATTTGTCAAAATCGTGCAGTGTTAACCCGGCTTTAGATGTTCTGGGTCAAAAAATCTGAAAAGCAAGACTGTGATATTCTGTTCTCTAGATGAGTGGTTTACAAAGTGTGGGGCACACAGATACACAGATAGTGGCAAATAAGCGCTCTGCCTTTATAAAGCAGCATCAAACGGCAATTACACGGAATCGTTATTCTTCAGACCGTTGACTTGTCACTGTTGAAACAAGCCCAACATAGAAGTTGCTCACCATAAAAAAGCACCTCTTCAGTGGACTGAATCACAAGCTGCTATACGTTGCCCCGCTGCTGTGCGTGTTCCGGTGAGAAGACGAACAAGAAGCTGAGCTTGTGAGGCGCAGTCAAAATTATATTATATATATGCACTTTCATATATTGTTCATCCAAAGCATCACTAAAATATTTAAATAACTCCAACTATGAGCAATAGTAATAGCAACAATTGCTGTAGCAAGCATAATTAATTCATGCAGGAACTTTTTTATTTTACAAATGTTTCATTTTAAAGCACAATGCAGTGACATTTCATGGAAATACAAGTGGGTTTTTCTGGTCAAGTAATTTTGCCAATGGACTACTTTTGCTTTAAGATGCTTTAATGTCTGCGATGATTCCAGATCAACAGAGCAACCCTAATGAGCCGCGGAACAAAGGATTTTAAGCACATATTAGGAAGCTGGTGTAGTTTGGACTTATTTTCACAGAGCTCAGGCTTTACAGAACTCCGAGTGTGACTAATGTAGAAGAAGTGTTTTTGTCCTTTTACGTTTAAAGAGCCTAATGCATTCATGAAGAGAAGAGTCAAACGCGTTGTAATCCTTGAGGTCAAAGACCAGAAACTTGCATCTCAATGATGTGTGATGTTTCTAACATGTTTGAAATATTGACAACACTGTTTTTGGATACAAATGAATCAGATTTTTTTCTCAGGCCTGTAATGATCACATCAGATGGCAGTTAAATGATTCACAAGATTTCAGATGCTGATTAAATATGACTCATTCTGTAAATACATGCAAAATCCAATCAGATGATATGTTCTTAGTTGTTGTTGCGTCTCCAGTTAATATATAATTTTTTCTCTTTTTGAAGCACAAGTTGCTGCTTAACTTAAGCACCTGTCTCTCTCTCTCTCTCTCTCTCTCTCTCTCTCTCTCTCTCTCTCTCTCTCTCTCTCTCTCTCTCTCTCTCTCTCTCTCTCTCACTCAGAGAACACCTGTCTTGCTCCTTCACGTTCTTCCTGCATGGAGACAGTAATGTGTGCACCAGCGTGGAGATCAACCAGCACCAGCCCGTATACCACCTGAGCGAGGAGCACCTGACACTGGCCCAGCAGGCCTCCAGCCCTTTCCAAGGTGATAGAACACTCTTTACTTGATATGGTTTTTCACCCCCCCCCTCCTCTGCTTTTGTTTCTCCTCGCACTTTTACTCTTTCCAGCTTTTTCTTTCCAATCAAATTAGATAAATTTTATAATTAGTAAAAGCCTAGTGGCATCCTGACTGCCCCTCCTTATCTAAAAAAAAAAAGTAAAATACAGAAATGGTGTTAAAGACCTTTTCCTGTTGTGAATACTTGGGGAAGTGTTTTTCATTACCAGTAACATGGGCAGGGCTTGACGTCTTGATGGTAACTTCTGCACATCCTTAAATTTCAAAATTGAAACAAATGATATGATTTGACATTTTTATTTTTATAGCGCAACCCTTTAAGTACAATAGAAAAGTGGAATTAACTGGTTAAGGCTGTTAGTGATGGTAACTGTGTGGAAAATCCTCACTTTAGAAGATTAACCATCTAGAGACGGATTGGGCGGTACCGCCCAAAATGGCATACTTTTACAAATGTGTAATTATCTTTAAAAACTATTAATGATAGAGAGGTGTGGTCTTCTTTGCCGTCTTCCTCAGATTCCGCTGAAAACAGTGATCTTACCTGGCTTGTATACATACTTCCTTGTTGCGCAATACCACTACGTCAAAGGCCAATGAAATCGATGTTATTTGGCAGATTCATGAGCAACAACCAATGGAAAAATTGCCGATGGAGGAATATTTTTCTTACCCAATCAGAGGAAGGTTACCATGACGTATTCTAGCAAATCGGAGGACTCTGTAGCCTTGCAAGCCTAGTAAGGGATATGACGCAAACAGCGTTGAATGGCAGAGTCAGAGACGACAGAAAGCGAACGGACGCGTCGAGTATAAACAATTGGCTTTACGGAGCAAGAGCGCGCAGAGATATGAGAGAGAGACCGAACAATTATAATATATATATAAATATATATATATATATATACACACACACACACACACACACACACACTCACCTAAAAGATTATTAGGAACACCATACTAATACTGTGTTTGACCCCCTTTTGCCTTAAGAACTGCCTTAATTCTACGTGGCATTGATTCAACAAGGTGCTGAAAGCATTCTTTAGAATTGTTGGCCCATATTGATAGGATAGCATCTTGCAGTTGATGAAGATTTGTGGGATACACATCCAGGGCACGAAGCTCCCGTTCCACCACATCCCAAAGATGCTCTATTGGGTTGAGATCTGGTGACTGAGGGGGCGATTTTAGTACAGTGAACTCATTGTCATGTTCAAGTAACCAATTGGAAATGATTCGAGCTTTGTGATATGGTGCATTATCCTGCTGGAAGTAGCCATCAGAGGATGGGTACATGGTGGCCATAAAGGGATGGAAATGGTCAGAAACAATGCTCAGGTAGGCCGTGGAATTTAAACGATACCCAATTGGCACTAAGGGGCCTAAAATGTGCCAAGAAAACATCCCCCACACCATTACACCACCACCACCAGCCTGCACAGTGGTAACAAGGCATGATGGATCCATGTTCTCATTCTGTTTACGCCAAATTCTGACTCTACCATCTTAATGTCTCAACAGAAATCGAGACTCATCAGACCAGGCAACATTTTTCCAATCTTCAACTGTCCAATTTTGGTGAGCTCTTGCAAATTGTAGCCTCTTTTTCCTATTTGTAGTGGAGATGAGTGGTACCCGGTGGGGTCTTCTGCTGTTGTAGCCCATCCGCCTCAAGGTTGTGCGTGTTGTGGCTTAACAAATGCTTTGCTGCATACCTCGGTTGTAACGAGTGGTTATTTCAGTCAAAGTTGCTCTTCTATCAACTTGAATCATTCAGCCCATTCTCCTCTGATCTCTAGCATCAACAAGGTATTTTCGCCCACAGGACTGCCACATACTGGATGTTTTTCCCTTTTCACACCATTCTTTGTAAACCCTAGCCTGGTTAAAACTAGTGATCGACCGATATTGATTTTTTATAACCGATACCGATACAGATTATTTGCATGTGTATGTGCCCGATAACCGATATGCAGAACCGATATTTATTTACTGTTATACTTCTGTTTTTGGCACAATTATTACAACACAAATGAACTGAACAAACCATTTTATTTATCACAATCACTCCCTCCTTGCATACAAAAAAAACCTTTATATTTATACACAAATAAATAGAGCAGTCTGAGTCCAAAAATTAAAGTGCACTGTTACTAAGTGTCTTTGTTTAAAAATAAAAGCTTTGATGAGGTAAATAATAAAGCACAAAAACTATTCTAACATATTTGGCTATGTTTAATTGTTTTCATAAATGGTAAACTAATCAAATTACAATAAAAACATTTATATTATTACATTATATAATTTATATCTAAATTATACATATCATTTATAAGCATCAGCAGCAACAATGTTAACAATAGGCAAAATAAATGTTAAAAGCATAATGTTTTCATATGGAAAAAATAATTGACAGGGGAGTCATATCACCTTTGCAGAAATGTAATTCATTTTAATCAGTTTTAGAAGGTTTATGTGCCGTTTAATAGGTTTAAACTAAGAGTGAGGAATAATTCACTGGGTAATATTAATTCACTGCATAATATTAGCTGGAATAGCCTATAACATCAGGAAAGTAACAAACAAAACAGCATATACATCATTGCATTTTCCAACTAGTATGTTATTAATTATTATTAATATTTTTGTCGGTCTAGATCATGAAATGCTTTATGACAAAGTGCTGTTTATCTATGCATTTACACATAACTATAACATTAGGCTATACGTTACTCAACCGCGATCGCGCGTGCAGATAATAAATAATTAATTTCCACAAAGCGGTATATTTAGATGTGTATTAGCGAAATAATTGCTATATAGTAAATGATAATATAATCTAGGGTGTTTAAACAAGATAATCTTGTCAAAAATTTCATTCAGTGGCCGTGCTCGAGCATTTCTGATCATCAACCCAGTGAGTGCTCAGCAATATGAACGAACTTTTTTTTCGAGACTAATGGTGAGCAAATACAACAGATAGAGAATTAAATTCAGCGCTTTTATTTTCACCATGCACTCATTCATGTCTGTTTTATTTAATTAGTGTAAAGTTACGTCTTTATTGGGGCAGGACATGACGGATTACGCTACGTGGCTCAATGAGTTCGTCTCAATTTTTTAGAACCAAGCTGCATAAATAAACTATATCAGGCATTTATGTCTCAAATCTCATTTCTGCATGTCTGTTATGTTAAATAAAGTTGAATAATTAAAGCAAAGCAAGTAGAACATATACTTTACCTGTGCACAGAGTTGTTATTGACTGATCTCCTCAGACGCGGGCTGCAATGGCGGAATTCTCAAAACGGCCACAAGATGGCGCCGTTTATCGGCAAATCCGATATTACAAAACCGATTCCCGATTATGGGAAAATGCTTAAATATCGGGAAAAATATCGGTAAACCGATACATCGGTCGATCACTAGTTAAAACCAGACCCTTCTCAGTCATAACTGAGTTAGGGCCTGGGGAAGGTTCATTCACAGCTCATTTCCAAAGAGGCGTCACCAACGGACGTCGCTCAAATGCCCTGGAAGCAATTGCATAGACCTTAAAACCGATCAGATCGATCATTATCTTGTAAAGCCCGCCTCAACGTTTGTGATTGGTGCCTCGTTTTGGAAAGATTGGAAATGAGCTTGAACGGGCTCTTCGCCAGACTAACTTGCAGAGCAAATCTAAATTTGCCAGAAGTTCGTCTGGGTTTTCCCAGGCTATGTAAACCCTAGAAATGGTTGTGCGTGAAAATCCCAGTAACTGAGCAGATTGTGAAATACTCAGACCGGCCCGTCTGGCACCAACAACCATGCCACGCTCAAAATTGCTTAAATGTCCTTTCTTTCCCATTCTGACATTCAGTTTGGAGTTCAGGAGATTGTCTTTACCAGGACCACATCCCGAAATGCATTGAAGCAACTGCCATGTGATTGGTTGATTGGATAATTGCATTAATGAGAAATTGAACGGGTGTTCCTAATAATCCTTTAGGTGAGTGTATATATACATACAATTATAGCATTATTTATTGTTTTAGGACTTTTATGATGGCAAGCAGTAAACGATTTATGGTGGAACAAGCTCTGGAACAATTACTGGAGAGTGACAAGGAGAAAACATTGCTTAGAAAATTCTAAGCATTCCTAAGAAAAACGCTTGGCACTATTTGTAAATAAAGTAAAATTTTTCATTGTTCTTTACACATTTTATTTAAAAATTACACGTCTATCAAGCAAAGGCTTTGACAAATATATTTTTTGTTCAAAAACTGTTCACTATTGTTCGTTAAAATCGAATTTCCGTTTTTGAAATTCTCGAGTTTATTGTACATTTTCACTCATACTTCCTTTATAAACATATTACATGCGTGCTTAAATTAGCTTAGGGTCTTCTGAATCCATAGATACCAAACACACAGTGTTCCATCTCCATTACATAGTTTATAAGCCCCAAAATAAAGAAAAATTGAGAAAACGGACCAAAAAGGGCTTAGTCCCCTGAGGGTTAAGGCCTATTTAAAGGCACAGTATGTAAATATGCTGCTATAGGATACTTATTCAAAACAAAGGCGTAATTTAATGACGCTGTGAATGAGCGTTGGAATCATGGCATAATAAAACGAAATAGCTGCAAGTGTTTTTTTATTTCTACTCGTACAGGTCAGTTTATTCGACTAATTGAAATTGTGGGGTAACAGCCCTGTTTTTACTGGGTATTTTCAGCATGCCGGGAGTCGGAGCCACCATATATTTGGGGAATATTTGGGGTGTTATTATTAATGATTTATCTGTGCACATTATAATTTGTTTCTTTAATTCCTGTGCCTTCAAAATCTTCTGTCAAAAACCTTAACTTCCCCTCCTCTCTTCTCTGATTTCGTCTGCACTTCTGTGATGGCTGGGTAAATAATCCTCATTTCCAGCAACCTGTCACTCACATGAGATCGCAGCAGTTAGCAAATGACAATGGTCTAACCATCCAATGAGTTCTCCATGGACAAAATCAAGTCCCATCCTATGTTTTTTTTCTTGTTTGAGAAGCCGTTTCACTTGGATAAACATCACAACAGGGGAAAAAAACAATTGCTGACTTTAAGACCTTAACTGGATTTTTAAAGCCCTCAGTTGCACTTATGTACCCAAGGACTATCAGTGGGAAGTATTGCTTGTGATGCTCACTTTTGAATGGATTTCATTTAGTATTTTGTAGTTAAGCTTGGCTTGAACGCTGTATTGACCAATCTGCTCCCCAAACCATGCACTAGAATCACATCTGATGTTGTTTTGCATAATTGAGATTGTTTGCGTTCCCGCAAATTAAAGTTTTAGAACATAATTCATCCTTTTGATGGGAAATAACCTTTGCAGTGACTCAGGAATGTGTGATGTGTCAATTGGAACCAGCTGACCTTTTTCTCACTCGCCTGCGCTCTCTGGATCTCCTTTGGTCTGCTGCTCACCGTTTCTGACAGTCTCGGATTAGTGAGTGTGCGAGTGTTGCGACTATGACCTCATAAAGAGCAGTGAGAGGGGTGTAATGAACTCATAGCTCACTTAACTGAGCAGAAGAGAGAGAGAGAGACTGGTAGTGTACATATTGCTTGACAGAATAAATGTGAGGTGAACAGTGTGATATTGGAATACATTTGTTTGCCTATTTGTCTGAAAATTGCTTTATATCGGTGTGATGCCCCCAATCAAATGCAGACCAGAGCAGCAGACCTCTCTCTAATGATGGCGACATGCGGATACGTCATCTTTAGTAGATTCAATGCTTCGAGCTCTCCTGCAATGCATATTCTGACCTTCCACCCTGACACCTGCCTGAAGAGCTCAAAGGCGGGCTTCCTTTCCTTTCTGTAAATATTTTGTGATTTTCAGTGGAGTCTTTTCTGATGCACTGCGACGAGCTGGGGGTCCAGAGGCTAAACAAATTCCGGCCCCGTCACCTTGGCTCAATCAGGGAGCTGTCGGATACTAAAAAAGCTATTTTTGCATGGAGAGACATTCTGCAAACAAGCCGTGTTTGTTTTGTTAGGTCTGGTCAGCTCGGTTTTTCTTGAAATAATGCATTTTGGAGGCTTTTGTCTTCCAGTGTTGATAAAGGATAATGATCGCTGTTAAAGCGTGTAGGATTAAGCCACTGAAACCCATTAAAGATGAATCGTGCCACCTTTCCATTTGTATAGCCCCCCTCCCCATTCCCTCTTCCCATACCTCTTCCGGATGGACGGAGGTGTCCTCTGTCATTGTGGCTTTTATGGATTTGTGTGATGAAGGCCATGGAATGAGCCAGCTAATGGAAAGACACAGGATGGATTCATCCCTCCCCCCTCTCCCTGGAAGCTTAACCCCCAAAATGTGAATCAATATATCTAGTACAGTATGAGATTTTCTTGGGAAAATTTGTAACTACCAACTTCTATGTTTAGTTGTTTTTTTAGGCATGACAACAGCATGTAACAGAGCTGCTCTTGAGAAACTAAAGTGTTTTGGTAAGATACCAATAGGGTGAAAACTGATGCGGTTGCTTCCATATTTGTGCTTCACCTAGTCTTGCTCTCTCTCCATGTCTTTTTCTTTCATTTTGTTTCTGTCTCTCTCCCTCTGAGTGACCTGTTTATTTAAGTTGGTTTATGGTCTCTGAATGAGTGCTGCTTGGCAGTAACTGGAGGCTGTGTTGATATGAAAGGGTTTAAGAAAGTGTCTGAGAGAAAGGAGGAAGGAAAGAGAACCGGCTGCAGTGGAGGAGTCATTTAAGACCACAGTTAATGAGGAACAGAAGTGGAGAGAGCGCTTGAGAGGGAGCCAGGCGGGAGTGTTTGTACAGTGTTCCCCGCTTCATAGACTCATTTGCTTTGGCCCTGTTCTGATTACACGCTCTTCACTCTTCATGAGTTTCTTCTACATATGCTGGGCTTTTTACATCGGAAGAACCAGCAACTTTCCAATGACAACTCCAGATAAATGCCCCTTGATTTTACTTTTTAGCAGAGGTTCTTTTGGCTTAACATGTTAACCTAAGTACTTACATGATAGGCAAATTGCTTAAGGGCAAAATGGTTAAATGGTTATCATCTAATGCATGTTACATGATCTTGGTCATTTCTTTTGTTCACCAGCTAGTGTTACAATTATAATTTTTTTTGCGGGCTTTTAGATATTATATAATTACAGTTAACAGTTGAATAGTCTTTTTTCCCCTTGTGTCTTTCACATTGTAAGCTTAAAGGTGCAGTGTGTGATTTTTAGCGACATCTAGCGGTTCGGCTGCGAGTTGCACTGAGGGCTCAGCCCACTGCTCACCCCTCCCTTTCGAAGAAGCTACGGTGTCTAACATGGGACAAACATATCGTCGTCTGAGACAGCAGAGAATAGCCTAGCCAGAGTAAGCCAAGAGTGTGTAACATTGTCACTGTTTCTGTACACCAGTCCATTATATACCACACCATGGATAAAGTTTACAAAGCCATAGTCAGGTGAGGATCAAGGGTCTTAATATATAATATAATAATAGTAATCAGCTGATTGTCTCACAAACGTAACCAGCACATTTCCCCCCGCATAGCAAACCCATAATAATGCAAGGGAGAAGAACCACATGAAACTACAGGTCCTTCTCAAAAAATTAGCATATTGTGATAAAGTTCATTATTTTCCATAATGTAATGATAAAAATTAAACTTTCATATATTTTAGATTCATTGCACACCAACTGAAATATTTCAGGTCTTTTATTTTTTTAATACTGATGATTTTGGCATACAGCTCATGAAAACCCAAAAATCCTATCTCAAAACATTAGCATATTTCATCCGACCAATAAAATAAGTGTTTTTAATACAAAAAAAAGTCAACCTTCAAATAATTATGTTCAGTTATGCACTCAATACTTGGTCGGGAATCCTTTTAAATGACTGCTTCAATGCGGCGTGGCATGGAGGCAATCAGCCTGTGGCACTGCTGAGGTGTTATGGAGGCCCAGGATGCTTCGATAGCGGCCTTAAGCTCATCCAGAGTGTTGGGTCTTGCGTCTCTCAACTTTCTCTTCACAATATCCCACAGATTCTCTATGGGGTTCAGGTCAGGAGAGTTGGCAGGCCAATTGAGCACAGTAATACCATGGTCAGTAAACCATTTACCAGTGGTTTTGGCACTGTGAGCAGGTGCCAGGTTGTGCTGAAAAATGAAATCTTCATCTCCATAAAGCTTTTCAGCAGATGGAAGCATGAAGTGCTCCAAAATCTCCTGATAGCTAGCTGCATTGACCCTGCCCTTGAAAAACACAGTGGACCAACACCAGCAGCTGACATGGCAACCCAGACCATCACTGACTGTGGGTACTTGACACTGGACTTTCGGCATTTTGGCATTTCCTTCTCCCCAGTCTTCCTCCAGACTCTGGCACCTTGATTTCCGAATGACATGCAAAATTTGCTTCCATCCGAAAAAAGTACTTTGGACAACTGAGCAACAGTCCAGTGCTGCTTCTCTGTAGCCCAGGTCAGGCGCTTCTGCCGCTGTTTCTGGTTCAAAAGTGGCTTGACCTGGGGAATGCGGCACCTGTAGCCCATTTCCTGCTCACGCCTGTGCACGGTGGCTCTGGATGTTTCTACTCCAGACTCAGTCCACTGCTTCCGCAGGTCCCCCAAGGTCTGGAATCGGTCCTTCTCCACAATCTTCCTCAGGGTCCGGTCACCTCTTCTCGTTGTGCAGCGTTTTTTGCCACACTTTTTCCTTCCCACAGACTTCCCACTGAGGTGGCTTGATACAGCACTCTGGGAACAGCCCATTTGTTCAGAAATTTCTTTCTGTGTCTTACCCTCTTGCTTGAGGGTGTCAATGATGGCCTTCTGGACAGCAGTCAGGTCGGCAGAGTTACCCATGATTGCGGTTTTGAGTAATGAAACAGGCTGGGAGTTTTTAAAAGCCTCAGGAATCTTTTGCAGGTGTTTAGAGTTAATTAGGTGATGAGGTTAATAGCTCGTTTAGAGACCCTTTTCATGATATGCTAATTTTTTGAGATAGGAATTTTGGGTTTTCATGAGCTGTATGCCAAACTAATCAGTATTAAAACAATAAAAGACCTGAAATATTTCAGTTGGTGTGCAATGAATCTAAAATATATGAAAGTTTAATTTTTATCATTACATTATGGAAAATAATGAACTTTATCACAATATGCTAATTTTTTGAGAAGGACCCGTATATGCAACTATATATTTTTTCTAACAGGGTAGTAAAAGTTTAGCTGGCTAAATATGAGCTGTTACTGTGGCTGAGCTGGTTAAAGCGTAAAGCCTTGTTTAAACTTGACGCGTCTGCATGAGCCCAAAGGTTTTGTGCGGCAAAAATGGCATGATTGTAAGAGCGCGCGCGCCTCCGCATCCCCTATACACCATTTACTACACACAATAGGCTTTTTTTCTCTGATTTTGAAAACTCTTCGCGATTGACTTAAAATGCTTCCAAGATCGACTTGTCGACCGCTATCGACGGGTTGGTGATTCCTGTAACGTTACTGTTTTACGGTCAATGACAAGAGTACTAATCAGCTGTCTTACGAACGTAACCAGCACATTTATCCCCACATAGCAAAGCCAGAACACAGCGAGGGAGAAGAACTAAGTTACATGAAACAATCCAACTACATATTTTACATCACTGACAAGGGAAAAAATTTTACTCACGGTTTTGGTTTATGGCTAGTTTCTAGCTTTCTGCACCTTAATCTAAGGTAATAAAAACATTACGGTTTATTAAGTAAGTTCTTTATACACCACTGAAAACATAGTTATGGATGTCATGTTGCATTTCTGTTAATAGATGATCAACATTTTTACACTTTGCACCTTTAAAGGGTTAGTTCACCCAAAAAAATGAAAAGTGTTCGCTGATCAATCAAAAAATTTGGACTAAACCACTTAATCATATGGATTAGTTTTATGATCTCTTGAAGAAGCATCAAAGGGGTAGTTGTGTAGCTGTCAATGGAGGTACAGAAAGCTCTGTTTTAATAAAATATCTTCATTTGTGTTCTGAAGATGAGCGAAAGTCTTATTGATTTGGAACATGCGTGTGAGTAAATGACTTGGGTAAACTATCCCTTTGATACACAAAGCTTTCCTTTCGTTTGTTTTTTGGTCTTTTGTACATAAATATTGCATAAAGTTGAATGACACAAAATTGTTAATGCTTAAATATGATTTCTTACATAATGTGTATTTATTAGTATTAGTAATAATGTTACATTTATTATATAGTTTAATTTTAGGATTGATAGATCTTTCCATTTGCACTGTTTTTTTATTTGAGGAGCAATCTCTGATTGGGATGAAACAAACACAATGATTATGATTATCTCAATCTTAATTCAATCAGATAATCGTGACCGGCCTGTGTTTCATATTATTGCCCTTTATTTCACTATCGTCCAGTGTCTCTTGTGTTCTGTACGTTGTATGTATCAATAAATCTGGTGCAATTACTTTTAATTGTGCATTGTCCCTGTAAAAATAAACAATAAAATGAAATGAAATGAAATCTCTTCTTTTACTCTCCCTACAGTGATTCTGAGTCCATTTGGACTGAACGGGACATTGACCGGCCAGTCCTTCAAGCTGTCTGACCCTCCGACACAGAAGCTCATTGAAGAATGGAACCAGTTCTATCCCATCAGCCCGACCTCCAAGGAGAGCGCAGAGGACAAAATGGAGGACATCGATTGGGAGGACGACTCCCTGGCAGCAGTGGAAGTGCTTGTTGGTGAGTTGGACCAAAACATATTTTACTTAAAAGTCTTGTTAGGTAAAGTCTTAAACTAATTATATTGCGGAGGCTATACACATATGCATGTACAAGTTTGCATTAGGCTTGCTACGATAATCATTGTTACCGGTGTAACACTGTGTTCAGTCGCAACACCGGTTTCATCACTTGCCCACCGCAGCAATTTTTTTTCAGTTTAAAGCATTAAAAATATTTCACGCAATTAAAACGCAGTTTTGTCACTCATTGACTAGTGTTGTATGATCACACTTCTATTAATGCAAATGCTTTTAAACCATTCAAGTGCGACAAGACAAAAGAGACCTGTCAATGTCTGCCTGTCTGTCAATGTCCTCCCTATGACACACACACACGACACACAGAAAGACTCGCATCAGTATCGAGTTCTCTTTTGGGCTTGAACAAACCATAACACACAAATTATGCCAAAATGTCCGTTTTGTCGAATGTCCTCATGAGAGTGCATTCCGCTATCTTTTAACACATCTCCGGCGAATGGCTTCTTGTTAGACCTACCGTTTTGTGACTCTTTAATGTGTAGTGTCAGATTGCCTCAGTTAAAGCTGAACCAATCATCTCTTCCTTAGTTATTCAATTAAACATGAATAAACATGAATGAACATCAGAAGGACTTTTGTTTTAACCGCAGAAAGACGTCAGTATACACAGTTTTTCAAGTTCAAATCCACAGACGTTAATCTTCTAACTCCTAATTGCTTTCGGACAAAAATGGCGGATTATGATTGCTCAAATCGCCTGTCATTCAAACTCCCTGGGACGGGTGAATTGATGCTAATTCGTTGTCACAAGTCGATTACCGGTGGGAGATTTTTATCACCGTCACATCTCCAGTGTGCATTTATTAGTTGTTCATTGTGGTAATGCGTGGGATTTTTCTCCAGGTGGTGTGCGCATGGTGTATCCTGCATGCCTAGTGTTAGTCCCGCAGTCAGACATCCCAATCACTGTAACACCTATGGGGTCGTCGCACTGCACTGCTGTCTATTCAAACGGCCATCAAGTGCCTGCTTCAAACCGTGACCCTGCCATCTCTTCAGTGACCCTGACTCCTCCCACCTCACCAGAGGAAGCTCAGACAGGTGAACATGCCCCTATTTTAACTCAAACTCATACCCATCTCATTTCATGGGCGAGATCCGTTTCACTCAAACTTTTTTTTCTTCTGTAGTTCACTCTCACTCGGCACAGAAGTGGATGCGATTGCCGATGGCAGTGGATGGATTCAGTGTTGACAGCACCAGTCACCATGGTGGCAAGATTCCACGGAGGATGGCCAGTCAGGTGGTTGAGGGCGTCTGGCAAGAGTGCAACATCAACCGAGCTCAGAACAAGTAAGTGTGCTCTGACATCCTCAGATGAGCTCAGAGCAAATCTTACATCAGATAATCCCATTTCACAGTCAAGATAAATCAAAGACAGAGCCAACAATGCACTGCTGAAAACTGGTACAATGCATATCTGAGCCTCAGAATGTCTTATCAATGATTAGTTTAATAAAGAGAAAATTAAAGCAAGTACATGCGTTGGTGCTAGTTGTTGCTCAGGGAACTTTTCACAACTTTTCTGTAAGGTGTTTGTTTTGAATTTGCACAGATAGCAATGGTTTGTTTAATCCATTTTTTGAAAAAACAATTTCAGTTTTTACATGTTCACTTTCTGCCATTTTGGAATTTTGCAATTGTTTAAATATTAGCTAAAAATGCAATAATAGTCTGTGACCAGGTCTGGCTTTACTCCAAAAGGTCAATGTGTGTCAAATATATATTTTTTCCTGTGCAATAATTGTGAAATTTTAATGGTGTGTGTCTATACAGAAATTGACTTTCAAAACAAAATCTACCCTGGGAAAATGTAATTCAAGTAAAACTTACAACTACTAGCCTTGACGAAATACCATGGATTTTGTGATTTAGAAAGCCATTCAGAAGATGCAGAGTTTGATTCCAATCTTGTTTCATCGTGTCTCCACAGGCGGAAATTCTCCACCACAGCCTCCAATGGGACCAACGAGGAGGAGACGCTGATGAAAGTGGGCGCCTGGGACTTTGTTGACTCCACACAGAGATCAAACTGCAACTGTTCAAGGTACAAACATGCAAACTCACTTAGCCTTATACTCTTGTAGGCTCTCATTGTTTAACCATCCCGCACTGCTGCTACTAATCGCTTTTCAGCTCTTACAGTGTTATATGTCACTCTTGAAAATGACAGGCATTACATTTGTCATGGAGTATTAAATAAGCTCTTTGTAAAAACCAGAGGAACTGGTTTCTGAGTGATTGTTTTAAGCAATTCTCCAGACTGCAACCAAATGGTTGCATTTTGCCACCAGTGCGTATATTTTGTTAGAGGTCACACTGATTGCATATGAAAGGCATCAAACGGCAAACAAATTGAAAGCGGAACTAAACGGCACGATTGGAGATCCAGTGAGAAAGTGTTTGATTTTGCAGCATCGCTGTAAGATCTACTCAGAAGGATTCAAATTCAGCGCAGAATTCTGTCATAAACCATAGATAACAGATCAAACTGACTTGAAAACCAGTAGAAACATTATGCCATAAACCAACAGGGTATAGAATAGGGTGCACAATTAATCGCAATTAAACTGCACACGATTTGGCAAAGTCTGTGATTATTTTATGCGCAGCTTGTTAGTGTAGCGCGGCTGATCGGTAGTAAATGTTGCTCCATCTGAACACCAGAAGGCGCTCTTACGCAGACACGCCAAATATACCCCGCCGCAGAAGTACAATAAAGCACATCATTCCAGGAGATCCCTATCATACTATCTGTAGCTGAATAAACAGAAGATAGAAACGCTTTGATTAAATATTACTAATAAACACACAACTGCCTTATTCTTTGTAAGAAGCCACATCATATCACAGAAGGATGCTCAAGTGTCGTTATGAAGTGAGTTTGTACTAAAACCGTTTTATTAAATGTTGTCTTTTGTTGGACAAGAGATTCATAAATGCTTCTCATGTTTGGAAAAATGTTTGATTCGTGTTGCTTTTTCAAATGCACGTTCTAAGAGACTCAAACTCACAGGGCTTTCAGATTGAGCAGCGTTTACAGAGCCGTACATCAATGACAAGCTGCGCATAAAAAATAATCGTAGCCTTTGCGCTTTCAAAATCGCGATTATCCAAATCGGTTTTTGGTGCGATTAATCGTGCAGCCCTAGTATAGAAGGCTTTTCAGTCCACAAATTACCCAAATTCACCATGGATTTAATGTACTAACGCTAACTGTAACCATGGTATTGGGCTTGTACAACCTTTTGAGAGTGAAATCCTATAATATTATGTTTAAAATTACCTTTGCTTTAAAAATTCCCCCAGCGCTACTAAATCAGGTGCTGGTGCCACCATCTGTAAAACTTTGTGGCACCGGTGCTATTGCTCACAAATGTTAGTCTGCTGCCCTTTTAAAGGGCATATTGCAGGTTAGAGGACCCAAAGAGTCAATGTATAGAAAAATAATGTAGGAAATAGATTTTCTTTAAAATATACTTATAAATACGCTACATTGGCTGCTGTCGTTTTTGTGAGAAAATTTTACTTCCGCATATGAAAATGGGAGTGATGTAACGGGAGGGAGAGCGTCTATTCAAACAACAGGAAAACAATGGATCGCAATGACATTTCGGACGTTGAGGAAATTGTTCATGCTCGTATGACGGACCACAGCCATACAATTGTGAGCCTGCTATGCTGCCAAGAGAGCAGGGACAGGCCAGGATTAATGTTAGACAGAACAACGGTCAGAGGAGACACACTGAGGTGTGTGTGTGTGTGTGTGTGAGGAGAACCAGTGGAGAACAGGACAGCTGTCTTGGTGAGAGACCAGTGTTAGCTTATAGATATATACATGTTTGCTAAGGATATACACTTTGCTCACAATGTACAATTGTACTTTTAAGAGTAGATTTAAATGTGGGTACTTTTACTTTAACTCAAGTACATTTCTAATGAAAAAACTGTACTTTTACTTCGTTACTTTGGGCGACGTTTCTCTCGTTACTTTATTTTTAATGCAATAGCCTACATGTTGTTAAATGCGTAGTTTATTCCAAACGCTCTGTATCTTTTTTATGGGCATGAGCGATGCTCAATTCACAAATGAATCACTGAGTCGATTCTGTTCAAAGACTTCATCAAAGAAGTTGACGATGCATTCGATTTCATTTCATTCAGGTAATACATTTTACCAAACAGATTATTACGGCCCGATAATTACAAAGTATGACCTTATCCATTTTTTGGACATATACATTAATTTATAGGCTACATTTAATAAGCTAACATTGTCCACAGTTTATGAAACGAACACCCGCCATCCCGCGGTAATGTGTGTGTATTGCGCAGTGGCATCCGAACTCGACTTGAAAAATGCCTTTGCCTGCCTTTGGCACAGTTAACCAGTTTTAAACATGCTTGCAGAAATATACATTTGATTACATTTTGGAGAACAGACAGTAGAAGATCTGTCGATGTGCATTTGATCGTTGTTTGTGTTCAAATGTTCAGTAGCGGTCATGAGCACGACGCAAGCACATGAGAGTTTCTTCTCTGTGTCAATGGTTCCCTTTACATGCCTTTGAATGCAAAACTCTGCAGAGTCACTTTATTTCGACAGTGTCTAATAATCCAAATGTAGTTGTAAAAGTTACTTTTATACAAACCAAAGGACAGGCAATGGTTTTCGGGCTACAGATGGCAGAAATAATGCTAGTTTCTTCTGATTTTGTTGCAAAGATAGCCTATCTAATTATGATGATAATAGTCACTTAAATTAAAAATATCTAAATAATATCATGTGTGTGTGTGTATATATATATATATATGTATATATATATATATATATATATATATATATATATATATATATATATATATATATATATATATATATATATATATATATAATATATATAAGGCCTATATGATCTGAAGTAACTATAACTACTTGTAGTTTTTTCATCGGATACATTTTACTTTTACTCAAGTAACTATTAAGATTATTACTTTTACTTTGAGTAAACATTTCTATAAGTACTTGTACTTTTACTTGAGTACAGTTTTTGGATACTCTACCCACCTCTGGGGAAATGCGAGGCAATGGTCACAGCTGAGGAGAGTCATTGCTGCAGGGAGGTGGATGCACCCAGGCACTAAAGATAGCACCGTCCTTTTTTTTGTTAGGAAACCTGTGGACTCGATGTCCTGACAGGCAGGAGTTTTTGCAACTTCCACAAACACAATAATTTACCATGACGATGATGAATTAAAATACAAAAACTACCGACCGCTCTTACTGAATACCAACCTACTCAGCACTGAGCGGACGCGGAGCACACGCATAACTCCCTCTCGTGACGTAAAATGACACGATGATAAAAAAAAGCATTTTTTACGAGCAGTCAAAGAAACTCTCATTTTATCTACTAAATTGGTACCCTTATGTCATTTTAAAACATTTTTTTTTTTACCTGCAATATGCCCTTTAAGTGCTGTCATAAGTCTCTGATGTAGAGAAAAAGTGTACTTGCTTAGATATTCTGTGTAGTCTACATGTTTTGATTGTGTATATGTTTATGTATCAGGCTGTATCTAGTATTACAGCTCTGTGTATTGCTGAGTTACATCTTGGTCCCTCCACTTGCATGTTTTTGCATGGTTTTGTGACTTCTGAGTATTTTACGCTCTTACATGAACAAGTTATATTAATGGAAGTGATCTGGAAACAAATGCAATTCCCATGTGGTTTGGTAGTATAATTGTTGAAAAAAGTTATGCATTTTATTGTAACACTCAGCATCATTACAGAGCTCTGCGTGTGTATTTGTTTCATAATTAAAGAGGGTGGTAATTAATTAATGTTTGAGTGAAGTGTGGTAGGTTATTGTTCCTTGCTTCATGAGTGTTTGTGATATCAAAAACAGATTACTATAACAAATTACAAGCAAGAGAACAAATTAAAACAAAGAAACAAATTAAGTAAACTGCTTGAATTTTTAATAAATGTTTTAGATCGTGAATTGTGTATTAAAAAAACATAAGGCTGTTATCTCATAGAAGAGTGCAGTAATTTCCACTGAATAATGTAAATAATCATTGTTCAAACTGATGCTGGTTACATGCTACAGAAAACGATAACTTGTTATAACTTGTGTTTACAGATTAGACAGTAGCTGTCTCGCTGCCCAACTGTAGTTATTGTAATAGATACACACTCATATCGTGGCATGCTGTGACAGGACTTGAAAGGAACTGAGATTGACTTTCACTATCAATGTATTCCAATAATATCGGTGCTGTTGACATGCCTACTTCAGGTAGATAATGGTTTTGTAAACAAGAAGCAGCAAATACATGAAGGAATGATCCTAAATACTATCTGTGGAGCATTGCAAGGAACGTTAACACTGACTTAATGTTGCGTAGTGCTGTGTGGTCTTGCTGTTAGTCGTCTTCTCTTTTTCTTCATTGAGTAGCTGTGCAGTTCAGGCCAAGAGAAGGCCAGGCGCTGTGGGACTGTTGTCATTTGCCAAATATGTTTTTTGGAAGAGACCCAGCTTGAGAGGTATGATGAAACTCGGAGTCCCCCCGTGAAGTGAAAATGACCATGCAACGACTGAGATCCTTTCTGCTTGCTTAGCATTCTGCTTGTGTATATGTGTGTGAGTGACTGTGTGTTGTTGTATGCTTACATGTGAAATTGTTTTGAGTGTGAGAATAAAAGGGTATAATTTTACCTTTGAATCCCTTGTGGTCTGGTCTTTTTTTTGCTGTTAAGTTTGGTTGTACCGGTAAATGTTTATCTGAAGAACTGTGTGAGACCAGTGTTTACTGCACATGATGAAAATTAAAAAGAACAGCTGAACATCAATACACAAATAAAATATATAGTTTAAATTATTACTGCCTATAGTTATTTTTTTTGAAATAAATAAAAAAATGCTTAAAGACCCCCTGTGCTGAAAATCAAGTTTTTAATGTTGTTTATATGTCTGTGGTGTTTTCAATGTGCTTTAAGACAAACCATGTGCAAACTCATAAGTCAGCAGCATTGCTGAGTATTTGCTCCTTAAAACTGCAGTGAAAAAAAGACAGTTTCAAAATCGCAGTTTGAAATCGCCGATGAAACCGTAACATGGTTTTTGTGACATTAGAAACACATTATTAGCTGTTTGATAACGTAGTCAAGCAAAAGGCTAATCATATTAATTACCGTATGGGTCCGATGTTGTAGTGAGCGATACAATAAAGCATTAGCTTTCTGTTACATCGACTTGTATGCGAGTTGAACGAGTGGAACTCTGAGCTGGTGTGAGTGAGAGGAGGCTGGATTAAATGCATATGCATTGTTCTGCATATATTAAATGAAGCAAGGGCGTAGAGTTACATTCAAGCTATTTAAGGCAGGAAAAACATAAATATGTAATTTTGGTGATCAAAGAAGAGTTTTAAGGGACTACAGGGGGACTTTAAAAACACAATTTTGATTTAATTTATACTTGGTTTTAATAAATAGAACATTACATGGTTAAAATGAAAAGATTTTATAGACTTGTATGTGGTTTTGTCTCTTTTAGATTTAATTAGGAAAATGTGAAAACATTAAGTGTAACTGGGACATGAATTTACATTTGATTTATATTTATATTTATATATATTGATATGGTGATATATATATAAACATTACAAAACTGAGGAAGTCTGTTATGCTTACCAAGGCTGCATTTGTTTTAGCAGAAATGCAGTAAAAAAAATTCTGAAATAAAATAAATACAATTTTAAAGAACTTTTTTTCTATTTTAATACATGTTAAAATGTAATTTATTCCCGTGATGGCAAAGCAGTGTCTCATGATCCTTCAGAAATTATTCTAATATGCTGATTATTTGGTGCTTAAGAAATATTTCTTCTTATTGTCAGTGTTGCATTTCGCAAACAATTTTAGCTTCATTTAAAATAGAAATCTTTTGTAACGACAAAAATGTCTTCCCTGTCACAAAAATGTCTTTTGATAAATTGAATGCGTCCTTGCTAAAAAAGTATATACATTTTTTTTTTAATCTTACTGACTCAAAACTGTAGTTATAGGTCACATAAGACTATACTCTCACCATTACAGTTCCAACCTCAGTTACCCTGTGGTTGCTTTTGCAAATATTTACATTACATTTATTCATTTAGCTAAATTAAGTTCCTTGACCCCTAAACTCCTCACACTACACATGAATTACACATTCAAGCATCTCTCTCAAATACTAACTTTCATACATATACCACACTGATAGATTTCTGAACCAAACTGAAGTGTCCTGGCTTTGTAACATAAGTGGTTGTTGTGGAAGCTTTGCATTTTTAATGGAGGGATAAAAATGTGTTGAGATTCTGTGGCGGTTGAGATGGTGACTGCCTCTGAAGAACAACATTATAAATGAGAGACACTGTAAAAGGGATCCCACAGGGAAACTCTGACAGCTGAGGGGCTTTACATATCTCTGAGAAAGTGTGGACACACCTTATCAGGTCGGACAGATAGGATGGGAGTGCTTGTTAAAATGGTTGTTTCTTAAACCTATCTTTGGACTCGACAAGCAGAGAATCTTTATTCAAAAGTTTTTAGTTTTTTCAAGGATCCAATAATAGTTTGAAAATATTAAATAATGAGCTAATTAAGAAGCTGTTACATTTCTCAGTTACGAGTCTCAAAGGCCTATTAAATCTAAAAAAAAAAAAAAAAAAAAAAACTTGTGAAAAGAAATGAAAAAAATTATGATTTCTGGTAATAGGCTTTCTTATTAATTTTGTCATCAGTTCATAACTCATGTCCCTGTTGAATTAAAAATATATTTCTTTCTCTTATCAGGCACAAAACATTGAAGCAGAGAGGAGGCAGCACACCTGGTCAGCTGCCCAGTGCCGGTCAGACGCAGCAGCCACCCATCAAGCACAAAGCCGGAGAGAAGCCCGAAAAGGGAGACAAGCAGCAGAAACGCCCTCAGACACCCTTCCACCACCGCAACTCAGTCTGTGAAGATGTTCCCATGGAAACTGACGCTTCTGCAGGCCAGCGCTTGGCTCTTAGAGGTCAAGAGGGTGGACGATTTCCTGTACTCCGCCCATCTGATGTGAGCACTGGCTCAAAACCGCCACAGCTACACAGCGGGGGCGGAGCTACCGTGGGCAACAGTGGCCCGACGGAGATGGTCGGTTCCCCTCAGCCACCACCACTGAGCCCTCACCCCTGCGAACGTGGCGAGGAAGCCTCAGACGCCATTAAAAACCCCTCCACCCCACACAGCCAACATTTTTACCCTCCTTCTGCAGAACCATGCCTCCAGAAGGGCCCAGATGACGCCCGTTTGGATCCCCTTACCCAACCTTTTCCCCCTGCATACTCCGAGCCCTTGGAGCCAACCCCGTACATCAGTGCAGCAGTCAACCAGGATGACGACGGGAGTCATGCGCCGTGGAGATTCTTCAACCTGCCACGTAGGAAAGATGCAGAGTTTCCCACGCCATCACTACCAGGAGACAAACTCAGAGAAGAGGTGCTACTCGGAGCTGAAGGGATTATGTCTGCTACTGAGTGAGTAACAGGTTCTTTATAAGCACCGCAAACAATTTCATACACTTATTTGAAGGTAAATATGATTTCTGAGCTACTGGATTCGCCAAGTGAAATAGCAAGAAAATAAATATTTGAACACTTTTGTCTTCCATAGGTTGACCACTGACTCTTTGAGTTAAATAGGCTATGCTTTATGTAAATTACCCTGTTATGATTGGCTAAGATGTTCTTGAAGGCGGGGCAGCTTGCAGTGACATTGACATGACGTTAAGGCCTAGTATGGTAACCCATACTTGGTATTTTTAACCCATCACACGCACACACACACACACACATTTGGAGCAGTGAGTAGTGAGCACACACACTGCAAACCATGGACACAGACACCTGGAGCAGTGAGCAGTCATTTTCCCAGTCTGACTCTCTAAACATTAGGCCACAACTGCCCAACTGAATACTGAATAGATGTTGATATGCAGATTTGGCTTATGTTAATTTACTCATTGCTCTGATAACCTTCATAACCTAATTACTTAACAAACCATTTTTGCAGGTTAGTATAAATGGGCTCTGTTGATTGGGGCGAGATCTTTGCCTTGTGATTTTTGGCTGTATGGCTACACACCTTTTCAAAACACATTTTGTTTACATTCTCATACTCCCTGAAATCTCAAATAATGCAATGAACTGAAAGTACATATCTTTAGGATTTAGAGCTCTCCATAACCTGTAAACAGCCAGGAGGATTGTATTGTGCATTAGTGTTATGTGAAAATGGCTTAAGTAAATGTGTTTCTGAAGTGACAGCAGGACAACCCTGTGGACCCCTTAATCCCCTCCGCTCACGGCCCTTTTGTTTGCATCAGTCAGAGTTTGTTAGCGAGAGCCCTCAATACCAAACCCCAAACGTTCCCGTCTATTCGTGCAGTATGTGTTTTGAAATAGCTGTGATGTAGCCTCGCGCTCCCCCACCTCTGCACAGTCGCACACATAAACACTCTCGTTCTGTGTAGAATGTTCTTTCTCTGAGTGCACACACCATGTTAATCTCTCACGATGCGCCCTTTTGACATCATACTTCACTAATGTGCAGGCCCAGCACTGTTGTGAACTAGGAGATTATGTGTCCATCTCACACGTGCATACAAACACTCAGGGGTTTAAGTAGGGATTTAGAGTAGAAATAAGCAAGCTACAATTTTAAACACTAGCTTGTGGACCTGAAGGAAAAACAAAACGGAGAGAGAAATTGGGGGACTGCTTTTCTACACACTCTGTAAATTTAAGGGACCTTTGCTTAATATATTATGTACAGTACTGGTCAAAGGTTTGGGGTTGGTAAGATTTTTTTTATAAATATTTTGCTTACCGGAGCTGCATTTATTTGATTAATAATATAGTAAAAACAGTAATATTGTAATATATTATCAATGTTGTTTTCAAGATTATTCAATGAATGCACATTGTAATTTCTTTAAAAAAAAAATGTTTTAATAAATATTACTGACGCTAAATCTTTGAATGGAATCATGATAGAGAATCCAAAGGTTGTTATTGAAAAAAATTATTATTATTTACTAAAAAAAAAAATGTTATGAATGTGAAATTCATGATTTACAAATGGAATAATTTCAGTCACAGACTGATTTTGATTGCTTGTCAGTCAAACAATATCTTCCTGACAGATTGGGCAGTAATAAGCTAGACTAGATTTATGCAAATTGACTAGATTTAGGTCAAAAGTCACAAGAATACAGACAGGATGTGTGTGAAATGGAAACTTACTGTTGTTGCAGGGTTCATTTTTTCTATGGAACAGTTGATGTTAAAATAAATTAAGGATGAAATAAGGATTTGTTCAGGTCCACCATATGCTAAGCCCAGACTTTCTTGCGACATGCACCTACCCTACAAACTTCCAGGAAGAGCACCAAGGGAACTTCGGCTGGCCTCCCTTGTGGCTACCTAGACTTAAAGGCACAGACATTTGACACCGGTGCCAGTGCTGTTTGATGACAGTCTCCAACTAAGCCGTGACATGTTTACTTGTGTCCCAAATTTCTGCTAAAGAGTAAATCTTATCTGCTTCTCCAGAAATGTAAATCAACAAACGGTTTCCCACACTGCTTCCAAAAGACATGAAGTTGTCATTGTTTTACTGCAGTTTTCTCTGTATTTGTGCTGATATGCATGATGATTAAAATTATCGTACCAATACAGCGGGAAGTACATTCATTACTCTGGCTGTAACTTTGTATAAAAAAGGGAAAACTTGTTTTTTCGTATGGTCCACAACGTCACATCTATTAACATGAGATAGTGTTAGTTGAATCTGTTGAAGGGGGAACATTTGTTGGTCGCACTGATATTTGGCCCAGTTTGGGAATGTTTTGACACGGTTTTTGAATAATGTTAGTGTAGTATGAACTTCTCTAAACCGTTGGATGAGAGATACTGAAAGCAGTGCCTTTATGCCCCTCATAAATTTACAAAGCTGCAGTGTTATGGGAAAATAAAGTGTACACATTGCTCAGCATTGCCATCGTCTTCCTGGAAGAATGCTTGTTGATGGAATTACGTTAAAAAATATGTGCTCCTTAATCCTTCACTAGGAAACATGGCTGTTAGGAAAATGTTGTTGTGGTGTGGATGTTTCACACATATCTGATGCTTACATTTTGTTTTAGTTCCCTTCAACAGTTTTAGGTGTACTTTAACATTTCAAAAGTGGTTTTCATCTGTATTGTTTCCACTGTAATGTTTTTTTTTTGCCTGGAGTTGCCTAAGGTCAGAAAAAGGGACAGTGCTGTGGGTTAGAGAGCTGTCTCTGTTGGCCACAGTGAGATGTAATGGTATGCAGTGCAATCCCAGGATGCACTTGGCTGCTGTCCTCTTGTGTCCATTCTGCTGTTACGGGCCTAATGTAATCCCTGTGCACTCTTGGGCCTCAAAATGGGTTTAATCTCTGGCCAGCGCCACTGTGCACTCACTGTCACCCCCCACCAGAGCTGCAGTGGTCGGATCTGTGTGAGAAAACAGTGGTTGGTACCATTCAACAAACACAGAGGGATTTTACATAACATATATACTAGTAGTCGACCGATATATCGCCACGGCCGATACATCGGCCGATATTTGGCTTTTTTAAAATATCGGCATCGGCCGATAAGTTTTTCTGATTGGCCGATGTGTTGGAAGCGGGACTTTTATTTTGACGGCTCTGCAGACTTTTATTTTGACGGGCGGCGCTGAGAACACCAGCACCTGAGAAGAGAACGGCAGCACCTGAATCTGATCATACAGCGCTCACTCACATTCTCCGTCTCTCTGTCAGTCATATCTAATAGTTTGTTAGACAGAACCGGTGGCTACAGAACTGGTAATCAAATAAAGTAAATGGTATGCGAAAAAGTAATGCGTTTGCTTTTATATTATTTGTAACCGAAAACAATCAGGCTAAAATACTTTCTCATTTACCGTCAACATTCAGCAAATGCGCTTCTACATAATTTAAACAAATCTCTGAATATCTAATAAACATTTAATTTCACAGACCTTGAAGATTTAATCGAATCCAGCTGTGATATCTTGTGAAGTGTGCATTTGTAGCCTGCATAAACGTGTTACTGCGAGTGACGGTCGGTCCGTGCGAAGTGAGTAAATGCGAACAGAAGATCAGCTTCACAGGAGACGCGATCGAAAAACTTTAAATCCTTCATTTTAAAATATGCTGTGCTATATCCAGTTGCCCACTGTGTCATATTCATGTCGTTTTCACTGTGTGCTGTATGTAAAATTAGCGTTACCTTGTCAAAAGTCAAAGTAAAAAAAATATGATTATCAGTGCGCATGAAATTACCAGATTACTGAGTGCCCTGTTACAGTGTTTACTTCCTTTTTACTCACATATTAATATATTTTTAAACAATTACTTTATTTGTGAAAAATACTGTAATAGGATTGCAGATTTAAGAAGTTGGCATCTAAAGTATAGGGCCTAAGCATATTTATTTTAAATATTTTTAAATATTTATTAAATTGATCTAATTTATTAAATATTGATTTTTATAAATATAAAGTGTGTGTGTGTGTATACAGTGATGTGAATAAGTTAGGACACCCATGCTAAAGTTGCCTAAAAAGAGGAATAAAAAATCATCTTTTGGAAATTGATCTTAATGCTTTAATTAAAAAAATGAGGATAAATCCAACCTTTAAAGACACCGATTTTCATTGTGAATGAATAATGTATCATAAATAAATAAAAGTTCTTCCTTAAAATACAATAAAATAAAATAAGTCAGGACACCCCTATGTTAAATTCCCATAAAGCAGGGCAGATTTTTATTTTTAAAGGCCAGTTATTTCATGGATCCAGGATACTATGCATCCTGATAAAGTTCCCTTGGCCTTTGGAATTAAAATATCCCCACATCATCACATTCCCTTCATCATACCTAGAGATTGGCATGGTTTTATTTCAGTTAGCCTAATACCTGGTTTGATTTGCATTGAAAGATGATCTTATGGAAAGTGCCCCATGCCAATCTCTAGGTATGGTGAAGGGAATGTGATGATGTGGGATATTTTAATTCCAAAGGCCAAGGGAACTTTATCAGGATGCATAGTATCCTGGATCCATGAAATAACTGGCCTTTAAAAATACAAATCTGCCTGACTCTATGGGAATTTAACATAGGGGTGTCCTGACTAATGCAACCTGTATTTTAAGGAAGAACATTTATTTATTAATGATACATTATTCATACACAAAGAAAATTGGTGTCCTTAAAGATTGGATTTTTCCTCATTTTTCTAATTAAGGCATTAAGATCAATTTCCAAAAGATTATTTTTTATTCCTCTTTTTAGGCAACTTTAGCATGGGTGTCCTAACTTATTCACATCACTGTATATACATATGTTTGATATATAAATATAAATATCGGCTTTATATCGCCATTGGCCACCCTGCTCTCTAAGATATCGGCATCTGCCATCAAAAAACCCATATCGGCCGACCACTAATATATACACAAGCAGAGACTTCAGACACTGAGGTGTGACATAGGGCTGGACGATTTTGGCTAAAATCATTATCACGATTAATCGAATAAGTTACCTCAATTACGATTATTGAACGATTATTTTAAAAAAAAATGTCACTGGCAAGGCTTATACTGTCATGTTCACAGTTATTTTCTCAAATGAAAGTGCATAATCCTATCTTTGTGATTCTAAAATAAGGAAACACACACAGATAGCTTTTAATGCTTATTTATTAAATATTTCAAACAATTTAATCAAACAAAGCATACAATGCTTGAAATAAAAACGTCTTAAAGTAATTTAAGTTTTAATGTAAAAAGAAAGTTTCCTAAAAATGTAGAAAATAAAGAACTTTTAAAAATAGTTATTTTTGTAAACAAAATAAATTATTGTAAATATTGCCATCTTAAAAGTAAAATATAACTTGTATAAAACTAAAAAACTAATCCTTTTCACATTGTGTAGCATTTGTAAATGCTTGTGTTATCGAAACCAGCTTTGTGGAGGCACTTGTGGCTGTGAGTTTGTCAGTATCTCTCTTTTTTCGCGTGTTTCTTTGGTACAAGCAGCTCCTGTTGCTGAGTTGACTCAGTGTTTGAGTTCCCTTTCACACAGAGGTTCCGGAAAATACACGGATAAAGTGGCCCGGGATTTCACCCGGGTTCGTTTGACTTTGGTTCATTCACACTGCCAGTGGTTTTCCGGAATCAGAGAGTGCGTTCACACACAACCAGTAAAGACACGTGACATGTCTCAGCGGCGTCTTTAGTTTGCTTATGAGCTACGATTTCTCTCTCGAGAAACCACGCTTGAGCATTTTTTTTTCTCTGATTCGAATATAAACTAGCGCATTACGTACCGTCATGCTGGCGAACGATCCCGGCTGAAGTGCCATCATGACACGGCATTGATTACGGCTTTTGTTCACACAGCGCGCGTTCCGGGACTGAACACGGCAATGTTACTATGTCCCCAACCTGGCATCAATCCAGGGTCGTGTTTGTTCTGGCAATTTCCCGGGATCAACGCGCTGTGTGAAATGGGCTCATGTTGCTTCAATGTTGCAGACTGGACGGGGCGGAGTTACATGACTAGACACGTGGTAATATGTTTTAAGGGGAAAGTACATTAACACACAGTGGGCGGAAATATTAATAGGATTAAAAAAAACGAAATAACCGAAATGGTTAAATTACGTTGGTTATAGGCTCTGAATTTCGGTTTCGATTATTTTTCGATTAATCATCCAGCCCTAGTGTGACATGACTTCGGATTGATAGAACTTCCTTTTTTGTTTTGTTTTTTCCTCACAGAGTTGCTGAATAATTTCTGGGCACATGGACATAAAAATAGGGCTGTTCTTTTAAATGGTCAATTCGTCTTAATTAGGGCCGGAACAAATTATTATTTTTTTCAATTGATCAATCTATTGATTTGCTTTTTTCGATTGGTCAAATAATCTAGCAAAAAAAAAAAATTCTCCTCACGGTTAATCTATTGAATTTTTTTCCTGAATAGTTAATTAAACCTTTGGTTAATTAAACGATAAATAATAAACAATAATTTGCCAATAAATAATAGCCTTAGCTAATCTATGTATGGACTTTTACCTAATTATACCACAAAAGATAAGGTTTATGCAGTGTAGACCTAATTAGGAAAGGTGTTTACGAGGGCTGCGTTCAGTCACTTTTTGGGATTTACAGCAGCAACTGCTTACAAGTTGGTTAACCATAGTGTGTAGTGTCGAACATGGTGGTGTCCATAAAACCGCAAAGTTTTACCAGGATCGACGGAGTGTAATTAATTATGTGTCCAATCGAGGCGCAAGTTCGTCCATTAGATATTAAATAGCCAACAGCAGCATTAAATGCTTTGTATGTAGCAGAGTTGCAGAGAGTATGTTTGAGCCGCGCATCTCGCTGCCACGGCAGCTCATAAAAAAACAGCAGCCATATTAACCACAAAATATGCGACTGACATCTCTATTCTTGTGCTGTGTAAAAATAATTTAATCTGCGTAATAGATTACATCAATGCATCGTTCCAGCCCTAATCATGTAGATAGCATTATAATTTTATTCATTATAATCAACAGTGTGAGTTTTTCACTTGCATTTTCAACAACAATTGTAACAATTCCCACAATTTTTGCAAGTTCACGCAATTTCATCGCATAAAATTGCATAAATATCCGGCATATTCCATTGTATTTTTTTAAGAAAACGTGCCGCATAATCAAGGATCTTTGCCCACAACAATCACACAAAAACTCTGATTTATGTCAAATGATTGCTTATGATTTACTTTTGATGAATTATGACAATGTTGACTCGATGATGTTTGTATTGTAATATGTTTTAAATGCTTGTAAGAGTGCATATTTTAGCTCCCTCATATGTTTGAATGAGCAACTTGAAGCAGTAAAGAAATTTAAAAATAAGTCCCGTTGTATTTTGGGCTTGTTTGTAATAAAAAATAAGTCTTGCATTATGCAGATCATTCTTTTTCTATCCACTTAATTCAACAAGTCTTAAAATTGCGACCATTTTGTGCTCGCATATGCTCCCGAAATTTAATCTGTGTGACCTCAACATTTATTTGGGAGCATTTGTGCAAATGCAAATAATTGTTGTGGTGCGACCTTTTTTCTAGAGATGCATCGGTCGACCGGTGTGGTGAAGAGATGAGTCCCACCGTAGGACCCAAGCAATCCGATTGGTCCAGAGCAAGCGTGCCGCACAAGCCCTGAAAAGTGAAGCCAAAGCGTCTCGATCGCCCCCCGGTGATTGGTCCTAGTATAGCTCATAAACCCCGCCTCCCCGTGTTATTAAATGGGACGTGAGACCAACTAAACAATTAAATTACACTACATATATCTTTTTTCCAAAGATAGTTTCTGTCATTTACTGTAGTTTTCATCACGATGATGTAATTTCAAGTGTTTGTTTTTAAAATAAGCTTGTTTTTAGTTAGTTATTTGATGCTATAAAAACGGTGCTGTGGCGTACATGATTGACAGCTGTGATTGACAGGTTCTCTGAGCAAAGTAGTCACTGAAGCAGCAACTGACTTTTTTTCGGTATCTTTGGAGGACTGAGGAGATTGGATCTTTAAATTTAATATCTAAATTTCTATAATTAATTATTTCACACCGACATAATGGTTTGTTCTGCAGCAGAGGCGCGTGCTTACGCTTGATTCAGCGGGAGTGAGGGCGGGACCAGAGTGGGACGTTGATTTCGCGGCTTTACTTCCTGCTAGCAACTGCGCATGTCTGGTCCCGAAATCGCAACTGCGCAGACTCAAGTCCCAAGATGTCAGCGCCATATCGGGACAATGGCAGCTTCACTTCTCGCCAATGGAAGAGAACGAAGGGGTGTCGTCCATCTTTTTTTACAGTCTATGGTCCAGAGCAAGTTTTATGGGTAATCGCTTAAGTGCCTGGTTACAAATACGACAGTCACTTTATTATACAAGTCGTTTGATCTACGTAATAACTACCATTCATTTCTTTTAACTTACACGTTTCAAATTCTAGTATGTCACCGAAGCTATTTAAAGTGAAATTAAACATTTTTCGTTGTTAGTGTTTTTTAGTTAGCTTGCATATGCAATTCATTTACTATATAATAGCTGTTTGTCTTTCTGTAAAACTGTGTGCACTGTAGGCTTGGGCGGTATCCAAATTTTGATACCGTCAAACCTCCTCCCAATTTTACCGGGGTATACGGTATTACCGTGACTAATTAAAAATTATGACATAAGGCTCAGACAGCGTCACCAAACTGTTGGCTTGTGTCTACACCGTTCAGAAACTGAATACCAGATCGGGCATAAAAAACACACAAAAAAAAAAATCAAGGCCAACCCGTGCACGTTGTGTCTGATCCCTGTTGACGGCATTAAATGTAATATGAGCCGGAGCCCTATTTAGACTCGACTATTTTTAATACGTGGGCCGTTATAATATGGTGGCGCCAAATTATTGTTTAACCCAGGTGCTGAGGGGGTGGTAGATATAAATACTATTTATAAATGAGCAAAATGGGACAATTAATAATATTTAATTATTTTAATTATGACAATTGTATTCATTTTATTAATTCATTTAAATTAAATTAACAAGCAACAAGCAAGAAGTGCATTTGTAAATCCGGTGACACGCGTCCATTGATTTTTATTAATACAACTTTTCTGTCAGTGCTGCAAATATTAAGTTGACGATCGCCATCTCCGTAGTGAACGCGCATATATAGAGAGAAATGCACATCATGGATTACATAATCAGAAGGTATAGGCTAGCCTTTTTCTTTTCGTTTTGAATTGTTTCGTTTAAAGAAATTGACGATTGATATCTGCGTGGTGAACGCGCGTATAGAGAGAAATGCACATCCTGGATTAATCAGAGAGTATGCTGCCTATATTTCTTTTCCTTTTGAATTGTTTCGTTTAAAGAAATTGACGAATCGCCATCTCCATAGTGAAGGATAGAGAGAAATGCACATCATGGATTAAATAATCAGAGAGTAGGCTAGCTTATTTCTTTTCGTTTGGAATAGTTTCGTTTAATTTGATGATCGCCATTTCCATATGAACGCGCATAGAGAGAAATGCACATCATGGATTAAATAATCAGCGAGTGGCCTATTTCTTTTCGTTTTGAATTGTTTCGTTTAATGAAATTTCAAGCTTTATTTAGATATCTGTCATGTCTGTGAGACATACATGTGAGTTTCGGTTAATTTATGATGAGATTTCAATGCAAGTGACCGCGGCGCGCCAGCGCACGATCATGTCATGATTATGTTGTCTGCTATATTTGTTTCTTATTTATTATTGGTTGATAAAAAAAAAAATATTAAAATTAGGATACAATTTATACAAAACGAAATTCACTGTAAAGAAAGGCCTTTTACAAAATGAAACTTAATTAAGTGGTCAATGTCTGACTCCCGATGCATCCCATCTTACTCGTGCTGTTCAGTTTTCATTATCAACGTTAAAAAAAATAACATTATAATATTTTAACAAATATAAACGAATGCGCTTATTTAATGAACTCGGGGCAAAATGCATCCTCGCAGCACTGAGTGGGTGGTTGTTTCGGAGATGCGACATTAGGTTAGAGGTGTTTCCATCTCTCGCGGTCACCTTTTTTATTGCAACATTTACAAATTGCCTAGTCAGTATTTACCGCCTCTCCCTTCTCTCTCTCTCTCTCCTCCACACTGTCACTTGATGACAACTACATAAGCATTTTTGGGCATTGAATAAATTATATTTATTTATTATATATAAGTGCCGGTAATGACGGTATTGAAACTGATACCGTTGCTATTTTAAGACCCCGCGGTATACGATATTACCGAAATACCGCCCAACCCTAGTGCACTGTGAAAAGCGCTATTCATATAAATATATTACTTGATGGGCGTTATCCCACTAAGGTGTGACTCATTTCTCTGGCGGAACCATAGACTGTAAACTTTACAGTGTAACTTTACTTGTACAGTGTAAAGGGTGGAACTCATCTCTTCATCGCACCGGCTATAAATCGGAAATGGTCAGTTTGTGCTTTAAACACACAATCGGCAACCGGCTGGTTTTTAGTTTAATTTTGGCTGAACTCTATTCCAGACACACACTGCATTGCAATAATTTCCCAGAATGTCATTTGTGTGAAAACATTACGAAGTGTGTTAAAAGGACGTTAACACAGGCCAGAGACGCAAAGAGGAGAGCGCAGACATGGAGCAGAGAAAATACCAGGCACAGCAAGATCACTGTTTGCGATGCGAAATATATGATGAAAAATATAATTATTGAAAGGGGGTTTATATAAATGTATCTCTGAAGGGAACTGACTGACTTAAGAACTTTTCCTCTTACCTCCGTATGAAGTAGTGTTTATAAGCGCTGCTAATTAATAAACAGCGGTACCCAAAGAAACGCTTCTTTTCCGTAAACGCCACCTGCTGTCAAAGTGAATTTACATTTTTATTCATTCAATCAGTCTGGTTTTGTTTTGTGCAGGTGTGTCTTATGTAGCACAATTTTACAAAGCAAAAGTCAGTCATTCTCTATTTGCTCTAAGTCTTGGAAATTATGCAATTTAATTTAAATAAATAAAAAACTGCTCATTCTACATGTGTGTTGCATCTTTGTTTGGATAGTGATTAAATGCTGTGGTTACCTATAATTTTAAATGGCTACAGATGTATGTTTTTTAAGGCCAGTTTTCCTGTTATACCGCAAATAAATAACAAATAAAAGAGCAGAAGGAAGGGGGGGGGGGGGGGCAGAAATTGGGGGCGACTCTTCAACTGGCATAGGAATTGGCAAATTTGCTTGTTAAAAAATAATGGAATCTACAATTAAAAATCATGATCGGGGCATCACTTTTGTTTTTGTTTCTCAACAAAACGTGCTGTTTTTAAATAAAATAAATCTTTTAATATATATGAATTGTAGTTGTGGTGCTTCTTATTTTTTGGTGGGTGCTCCTAAACGTTGGGAACACCAGTTCTAGTAAAAAAGTTAATTTCGATGCCCTGTTCAATGTTTAGAATATACATAATTATTAAATGCAGTTTAAAGCAGAAATATTTAAAAAGTGTATTTTCAAATAAAAAAATGTTGTTTGTAAATATGTCCGCGTATCCCTTAATTAAGAAAAATGATTAAATACAACTTCATTGTGCCCCATAAAGTTCTTAATTTTTCAAATTAGGAGCATATGTGGTCCATGGGTATTATGAAATGAGTATTAATTTCTTTGAAAAATAATTATTGCCCACTTGATCTGGATGATATATTTACCTTCTGCCAGTATATTGGTATATACCATGCATTGTATATTATTTTAGTCACGGTTTGACCTATTTTTCTTTTTGCCTTGGCCAGGTCAATGGTTGCCTCCAAAAGGCCGCTCAAGGTCTCAGATGAACGTCTCCAAACGTACCTGCAGCGACAGAATCAGCACCTGGCTGCAGCCATTACAGGCAACGACCATGAGCCTGAGGTCGACCCCTACGCTTTTGTCGACGGAGATGTTAAGTTTACCTTCTCGGATAAGAAAGACAAAGCAGGAGGAGATAGAGAATCGGGGAAGAAACATAAGGTGAGCGACACTTTTTGCAAGAGATATAATCCTATAATGCATTAGTTTTAAGGCTACACTAACATTCAAAAGTTAAGGGTTGGTAAGTTTCATTTGAATGTTTTTGAAAGACATCTTATTCTGCAATTAACTGCATTTATTTGCCAAACATATGTACGGTATTGTAAAAGTAAAGGTGCTTTTCTCTTTTTACATGCTAGTTTCAGTTTTACTTGGAAATATGCAATGTTATGTAAGTAAAATGGGCTGTGAATCCTGTTTCACATTGACTCTTTTTCCCTGTAAAAGGAATTTTAGATGCTGCAGATTCTCCATTGGCAGTGTAGCGTGTAATGTGGTGGCATCATGTCTGCTATCTTCAGCTCATGGGAGATTCCCATCTGAGATCTGAATCTGACACCCTCAAACGTGGAGGAGAGAGCATGAATAGAGGGGGCGAAGACAGTCTCTCCCATTCCTGTTGGATTTTCACACATACTTTCAGCGTCTTTTTGTGGCAGCTGCGGAGGCTGAACAAAAATCAGCTTTGTCCTTCTGTATTCTGTTACACTATCATATTTTAAGAGTTTTTATGGTACCTACTCTCAGAATTACACGTCATTTGTGTATCTTGGTACCTTATAGCCTCTTTTTGCAGTCACAGGAGAGGTTTAAGTAATTTGGGCCATATGGTACAACAACCTCATTGCTTATAGCGCATGTGTATCTATGTTACGTATAAACATACACCGCGGCGTTAATTTGTTTTAAAATACAGTCTACATAGAAAATTGGCTTCGAAACTCCTGTACTCCACCCCAGGGTTCTGCTATCGATTACGGGGCGGAGTGATTTGCATGTACAGGCGTTTATTACGGAGTTGGTCATTAGGATGTGAAGTGTGTGTATGGAGGAACAGATTACACTCTTTATGCAGAGAGACGGCCTGCAGCGTAATGAAATTATGCATGGCGTAATGAATCTCCGCATAGCGTGCGGCTTGCATTGTAATGGTGGCTCTGGGAGGTGCAGGTTGCGTGAGGGGCAGGTTAAGGGTCTGGGGTGGGTTTCTAAGGTGCTGAGGGGAAAGCTGTTGTCCCATTAGCCTATATTACAATGTTATTTATTATACTGTACGTGGAAGATTTGGTTAATTTGGTGGCAAAGTATAAGTATATGCTTCCACCCTTCCTCCCTCCCTCTCTTTGGTTGTCTCCTGTTTCTCTCCTTGGCGCTTTACTCTTTTACCATCACCTTTTCTGATTGGTCACTTTCTTCTCTGTAATTAATTAACGTGATCAATAACTGATGCACTCTGGACTGTTTTATTGTATTTTATGGAAATGAATCATTGAGTGCTCAATTCTTAAATATTGACGACTTCACTGAAAAAATGGTAACTTGATGTAAAAGCATGGTAAAAGATGGTAACTACATCTGTATTTAGCTGCTTAATAGTCCTGAAGTGTCAACTAGTCTCTCCCTTGTGAAGGCCTCCTTCCCTTTACCTCTGTACTGATAAAACGTTGTCGGGGTAATTCCGATTCACGTGGCTATGCGGAAGCAAAACACCAAAAATTCTCAGAGCCACCAGGCACTGTTATGTGCAAATACGCGTCCGGATCGCATTCAAGTTTTTTTTGTTAGAACGGTGTCGTGTTAGCGGCCCCTAAGTTAATAACTAATGATCGTTGTGATGGAAGTGAATCAATCAAAACTAACTTGAGCTGGACAATAACTTTATTCTAAAGCTGCTGTAAAGCCAAAACAATCTCTGTTACTTTAATTTCCTATTATCACTGTAAAGCTGCTTTGAAACAGTCCATATTGTTAAAAGCACTATATAAATGAAGGTGACTTGACTTGACTTGGTTTTACTCAAGTCAAAAATATTACTTAACATCACCTAATCAACATAAATACATTAATTTATACCAACAAAACTATTTTTATGGGTTAAATAGTATAGAAATAGCTCTTCAAGGTAACAGTTGCAGGTTGCCACTTTTTAAAGTGTATATGTTTTGTTTTTTCTCAACTTACTTGCCATTGATATGTGCCAGAAAGTACATTTTGGACCCTGCATATATAATCTAACATAACCTTTGTGCATCTGTGGCTTATATATTTCATTTTTAAACATTTCCTATTTTATTTTGCTCTCTTGCAGGGAGAAGATGGCAGTGCTGCTCTATCAGATGGTAAGGATTGTCCTGTTACACTCCAGTGACTCTCTCATGAACCCTCTCAAACCCTGAGTCCATTTATTTTATTTGAAATAGGTTCCCTGTTGACAGCTTGGGCTGGTTTAGTGTATTGTTGCCCATAAAGGTTAAATGTGTTCGCTTGGTGAGGGAAAGGGCTTGTCCTCAAGCCCAGGCTGTGGTTACGCTAGATAAAGCTGGAGAACAGGACCGTGTTAAGCTCTCTCTCTTTCTCTCTTGCTCAGATGCTCAGCGGGCTGCGGCCAATAACCGGGCCGCTTCCACCAGCCTCATACATGATTCAGACCTGGCAGTCTCCATCAAAGACCTGGACAACCTCTTCAACTCAGATGAGGATGAACAAACGGTCAGTATCAAGCCGTATTTCTGTTTTCTTTTTCTATTATGTCTCCCCTGAATGACTTTTTGTCACTGTGAATTTTTCTCACAATCTGACGCGAGGACTCAGAGTTCATCGCCATACATTATTAGAAGTAGAAATATATTATATGTACTCAAAATAATTACTGTTTAAATTGCCATTGCTTTGCTATTGGAAAATAAGGGTATGTTGTAATGGAAATGTATTTTCTTTAGAGAAATTGCTGTAATTTGAATGAATCATAGTTTTGATTTTTGCCTAATTTGTGTATTTCTCCATAGCCTGGAGCACGGAGAGCTGTAAATGGAGCAGATGAGAAGTTTGGCAGCAAGGAGTCGAAGCCAGCCACACTGGACCCTGTCTCCTGTATAAGTGAGTACAGTCTCTGTCTCTACAAGTATAGAAGTTTTACTTCATCGTTGAACTCTGTATACTGCTCCCTGCTGGCCACTGTGACAACTTTTACATCGCACGCAGACAAGCAGGGACATCATGCATATATTTATTTGAGAGGGAGCAGCATATTCATTTTCTATTGCAATTGGAAAAGTTTTTTGTATAGATTTTGACAATTATTATTTTTGTTTTCCACAAGAATAAGTAGGAAATAGGCTTATGAGATGGCTTGAAACAACATACTTGCCATGGATGTACTGCCTCATGCATCTTCCTTCTATCCTTTCACTTACATGTCATCTTTCTCTCTGCCCATCCCTCCCTCAGGCACGGCTGATCTACACCAGATGTTCCCTACGCCTCCGTCTTTAGAGCAGCACATCATGGGTTACTCCCCCATGAACATGGGCAGTAAAGATGGCTGTATGGAGCCTGGCTCTGGCCTCAACACTCTGGATGGCTCTACTGTTCTGGGTGGCCAGTTTAAAATCGAGGTGGAAGAGAGTTTTTGCAGCCCCAAACCTTCTGAAATCAAGGTGAGATGCTGTGTGCAGTACAACAAGTTTCCAGCGTCAAGTCATTTTTCTGTCCTTACAGAAAGCGAAATGTTGTGCAGAATGACACAATCACAGCCAATCAAAATGCACTTCATGCTTAATATTAGGATTTTTGTTTTTGCAGGGACTGTTCTAAGATCTGTAAAATTGTGTTGGAATTTGCTTGTGTGCATTTTAGGGGTCAATTTACTTTTTTTTCCTTACTGTCAACCGAAGTTTGTTAACCATTAACAGACAAGATTATGTTAAATTAGAATTGCATTAAATTGGAATAATAAGTGTTTGTGACCCATTAATGGTGACAACAACAAAAGAAATTCCCAGGTGTTTACATGTGTAAATAACAGCATGATCGTATTATCACACACCTGCGGCGCTTCTGTGAATGGATAAAAACATAATAAAATCCTATGTAAAAAAGGAATATATAGACCTATACGCAAAATATATTTCACTTCAATAATTAACAGATTAACAAAATGAAAGAGAAAACTGCGACAAGTAATGTATGCTGAGATTCGGCTCATTTTTGTAGTGTGCCTCCAAAACAAGTTCACGGAGAGTAAACCAAGATGGCAGAAGCTGCATAAAGATGGCAGAAGCCGCAACTAAAATATAGCCTATAGGGACATAGTATATATAGTGTTATAGTGTTTATAATGTTTAAACACTTTGCATTATTTTACATTATTTCTGAATGTGATATATTTTTCTCTCAAAAACGCAATTTTAAATGCGTAGCATATTTTTTTTAACAATGCAGCAAACGGTTTAAAATATCTCGAAAAATTAAAAAAAATACTTAAATGACTTTTTAAACCATTTAACTGATAGTATTGAACTAAATCAACAACTGACTTCAGCGGAACATCAGCGGAAATGCATCATTTTCCTGTTATCACTGTAAAGCTGCTTTGAAACAATCTGTATTGTATAAAGCGCTTTATAATTAAAGGTGACTTGACGACTTATTAATCGGTCAAAGTTCTTACTGTCGGTTAACAGTTAACCAGTTAATTATGAGCATCCTGAGTGCATTTACTCTTTTGAGTGCGTCTTGTGAGTCACTTCTATTTTTTTGCTGAAGAATATGGACTTATACAACAGCGGATTTAACATTTTGTTTCTTTCTCTCTCTCTTCAGGACTTCTCATTTGTGTACAAGCCTGAGTTTTGTCAACCGTTTGTAGGCTGCTCCATGTTTGCCCCCCTGAAGTCTTTGCCTAGTCAGTGCCTGCCCCCTATCAAACTGCCTGATGAGTGTGTTTACAGGCCCAGCTGGACTGTGGGAAAACTGGAGCTACTCAACTCTGTACCTGCTATGTCCCTTTTCAGCAAGGATGGGTGAGTTTCACATCTGGGGTGACCCACAAATTCATTGAACCTACTGAATGAAAAACACAACAGAGCCAACAACCTCAGCCATTATATATATCTTTACACAGAAATGTCTGGTTCATATTTCGTCTGGGTGAAGGAATGAGCTGTGCAGTTTCATGTAACTACGTACTCAAGAATGCGTGACGCTCATGGTATTTTCAGTGGCTGCCGTCTCACAATATGAAGACGTGAACACATGAACATCTCTGAGAGAACGCTTAATGTGCATTTCATAATTTTATTTGAGAAAAACTATTGTCAAATACACTGAAACTCTAAGGTCTTCGCTACAACCCGTCAAAATAAATTTTCGGTTTAGCCTGAAGAAATTATCACCCTACTATAGTACAATAGAATGTACTTATCATAATAAAAACAATAACTTAAAAAAAAACGCACATTTTTAAAGGGATAGTTCACCCAAAAAGGAACATTTTGTCATCATTTACTCACCCTCATGTTGCTCCAAACCTGTATGAGTTTCTTTCTTCTGTTGAAAACAAAAGAGGATATTTTAAAGAATGTTGGTTATGGGATCAAGTCAGTGGGTTAATTTATTATTTGATTACATTAAAAGATTAATTAAATTGTTAGTTTAATGCATTCAGTTGATTACCATCGTTTTTGATAATATTTTGTTAAAGATGCACCATTTTCTTATGGCCGATTCCGATTTCTGATTTTTTTGTAAGTGTGACCTGCCGATTCCGATTTTCAATTATGATGCATTTAATTATAGAATAACTATAATTGACAGCATATACAAACAGAAATCTACTTTTCTTCAATGCAATTTAAAAAAAATAAAAAACAAACAAATAAAAAGACAAACAATAGCACAAATAAATGCAGTAGAATATGAAATAAAACACAAGTTTTTCAGGTGGGTATACAGTATATTCATGTAAGAAATACTACAGAAATTAAAGTAATCAAATGTAAAATAACACTGTATAGTCTTTATTGCGAAAATTAAACATGGATGAATGCTTACAAGTAATTACAAAAGTTATTCGGTCAAGATCAGTGAGTGGTTTTCTCTTCGTCTTTTGTTCTTTGATTAACATTAAAAACACAGACAGCAGCAGGAACATTAGACTACTGTCACTTTAAGAGTTTATGCACGGATCCAATATACTGTTACACAACTTGCGTTATCTTTCTCAACTAATTAGGTTCCAAAACTTACTGTTTAACATAATTTTGTGTGTATTTGACCGTTTATTAAGCACAGTAAGCCACTCATTTTGGTATTTGCGACTCACAAAGTTCTTGAGACTGAGAGGCGGCTTGTGAGCGTCACTTATATAGATCAATGGTCCGTTCACTTTTGGTGTAAGCGTGAAACCTGCTGGGATTAGTAAAATTATGCGAAGTACAGACAAGTGATGAGACGAGGGAGTGTGAGGAGGCAGGTTATTCCCTGTGCCACTGGCAACAAAACGGACCAGCTTGGAATCGTTTACCGGTCTGGGCCGATCATGCGGAACAACTTGACTATTGATTGATTTTGAGTATTGGAATTAGAAGAAACAAAACAAAAAAATGGTTTGAAGTTTGTTATAATAAAGCATTTGTTCAACAAAAAACCCACCCTGTTTTCATTCATTTAATGGTCATTTTAACTGATGATGCTGATAATGATGATAATAATAATAATAATTTATTGTTTAATAGCGTATATACCATGAAACCGTGATATGTTTGGAGACTATTATCATACCGTGAAAATCTCATACTGTTACAACCCTAACTGTAAGTACTAACTCATGTTCTGTGCAATCAGTACACACCTTTTGTTCTTAGTAATGGCAAATAGAGAATAAAAGCGAAGAACAGGTGTTAACTGTTAACACTAGTAATGAGGTTGTCAAATCCATCTGTTGCCACTTTCCTTTTATTTTCTTAAATTTAAAGCTGGTTATTCCAGAGCTTCTTCACTGTCCTCAATCAAACAACTGTCATCTGGATTGCTTTTTCATCTGATGTTTTGAACCTGTTTTCAACTCAACTACATTCTTTTATTCTATTAGGCTGAAGTTAGGCTTGAGTTACGCTGCTTAAATGCATTGTGTTTTTATACTGCAGCAATATCGAAGCAGATGAAAAAATAATCCAATAAAGTTATTTTCATACATTAATCTCAGAGAGCAAAGAGAACACTGTGTTCTTGAACATCATATTTGATGTTAGTAGAAATTCAGTGAAATCAAGAGAGAGGAGGGGGTAGTGTTACGAATGGTCGTTGACTGTGATAAGTCTGGTTGTAAAGTCTACGTTTAAGTCAGTTCAAAAGCCCTTTAAGAGCTAGTTAGGCTTCTTTTATAACCCACAGCAGCTGGGGGGGAGAGGGCCGCGTCTTCAAATGGGGGACCTTCAAACGCCTGCCTGTTTTTAAAGGCCACCGGGAGCCACACTGCATTCTCACACACAGACACACACACAGTCCATGTGGCACAAGCTGTGCTTTCATTTCTTGCACAGCTGCCTGTTGGACCGTCTGTCTAAAAATAGTTTCTTCTCCCTCCCCCTGGAGGTGGTCTTAGGATACAAGTACAGTACTGCAGCTCATAATATATGTCCACTGTGTTATATCCAATAATCTTTTATGTTGGTGAGAACAGGATTGATGAGACATTTTAAATGTCGCTCATTTGTTGTAGGGCTTGATTTCAGTGATGCCCAAATTACCCTCTTGTCTTTTTTCTGCTTTCTTCACTCTAGTGAAAACAATGCTATGGAGCAAGAGTACATCCAGACGTATACACCCACTCAAACTCACACGCCATTCTTGTCTAACAGCGCCCCGCCCAGCAATAGTGGCACAAACATCCTCCCGTCTCCTGCCACTCCTCGTTTTTCAGCTCCTACCCCTCGTACCCCACGGACACCCCGGACGCCCAGAGGCCCAGCCAGCGTACAAGGTTCCCTCAAATATGAGAACTCGGACCTGTACTCGCCAGCCTCAACACCCTCCACCTGCAGGCCGCTCAACTCTGTGGAACCTGCGACGGTTCCCTCCATCCCCGAAGCCCACAGCCTTTACGTCAACCTCATCCTGTCGGAGTCTGTCATGAACCTGTTCAAGGACTGCAACTTCGACAGCTGCTGCATCTGCGTATGCAACATGAACATCAAAGGCGGCGACGTGGGCATCTACATCAGCGACCCCAACATGGAGGCCCAGTATCCCTGTGGGTGCGGCTTCAGTGCCGTTGTCAATCGGCGCTACGGTAATGGCTCCGGCCTCTTCCTGGAAGATGAGCTGGATATCATCGGACGGGGTTCGGATGTGAGCCAGGAGGCGGAGAAGCGCTTTGAGGCGTTACGGAGCATGTCGCTGGAGAAGACAGGGGGTGGAGGCAAGGATCGAGTCCCGGACGAGCTTATCTCTCTCCTGCAGGATCAGTGCACTAATCCCTTCTCCCCCATCCTGGCATTGGACCCCGAGGGACTGTCTTCCCAAGGGCCAGGGGGCGCCACTGTACCACCATGTGTGCGTGTGGAGGAGAGGGACTTCCACAACGATTGTTACTTGGCTCTAGAACACGGGCGGCAGTTCATGGACAACATGTCCGGTGGGAAGGTGGATGAGACCCTGGTGAAGAGCACGTGTTTGCACCATTGGGCCAAACGCAGCGGTAAGAGCTTAGAGCACTTTCAACGTTTGTTCACGTCTTTTTAAAAAAAAAAAACAATTCCTCTCATTAAGCTGTCTCATCTTAATTATCACTAATAAAATCACAAAAAGAGGAAGACAATCACATATACAAAATATAAAATAGCCATAACAACTTGGTCCCAATTGACCCTACTTACTTTCATACACATTCCTGGGGCCGGTTGCATAAACCGCTAAGACTAGTCTTACGGGTTAGACACCAATTTTTTTTTTTCTTTAAGACTGTTCATAGCTTTTTTTAAATCAGTTACATAACAACGTAGATTAGCCTAATTTAATACCGAAAAGTAAAACTGACATCCCCAGACTAACTGCTAGTGGGTCACACTAGAACTTAAGACACTGTCTTAACATAATGGCTATGTTTATCCTTCCTTTTACAGATTTAAGAGTGTTGACCAAATATTACCACTTATGTGTTGTTCTAGTAATACATTGAAATTTCGGCAGCCAAAAATATTTTTCATTTTGGACAAAAGTAGTTTTGGAGTGTAAACTTTTGCACTTGTTTTTTGGTTAAATGAAAACTTAATATTTGGTTATGGTGTTTTTCATAAAAATATTGTTTTGGTGCATTACTATATTCTACTCATGTTTATATATGATTGTAAATATTGAATATTGACTATATAGACATTATTGTCTATATTAATCTCTCTCTCTCTCTCTCTCTCCCTCTCTCTCTCTCTCTCTCTCTCTCTCTCTCCCCCTCTCTCTCTCTCTCTCTCCCTCTCTCTCTCTCTCTCTCCCTCTCTCTCTCTCTCTCTCTCTCTCTCTCTCCCTCTCCCTCTCTCTCTCTCTCTCTCTCTCTCTCTCTCTCTCTCTCTACAGCGGTGGATGTGAGCGGGCTGTGCTCTCAGGATGTGTTGAGAGTTCTTCTCTCTCTCCAGCCTGTTCTCCAGGATGCCATCCAGAAGAAGAGGACCGTTCGCTCCTGGGGAGTCCAGGGGCCTCTCACATGGCAGCAGTTTCACAAGATGGCTGGAAGAGGGTCTTACGGTGAGCAACAAGGGTACTTAAAAGACTAAAAAGGCCAACACAATTTTTGGAGGGGAAATGTTCAAAATCATTATTGTTATGGATAATTCTGTATTCAAGATTGTTAATATACTTTGAAACTGATGTCAGGGGAATCTTGGTACCGCTCTCCTGTAATGGTTATGCAGTATGCAATTAATGCTGCACATGCGTGTTGCAGGCCATCGCACTGGTGCCAGTATCAATTTTCCTAACTGATAAGCGCTCCCATTTTTGATGCATATGAGAAACATTAAACCGCAAACGTGCCAAAAGCGAAAGGAAATATAGCTGTTCGTTTGAACCGCACCACAGACCATTTATCAGATCAGTTCAAAGCACACCACAGCGTGAGCTTAGAGCGAATGCATTTACTTACTGACCGTTTCAATCACACCACCACTAAACAGCACTGTAAGATCCAGTGAGAATTGTTTAAATTTGGCACAGAGCTCTCCCATGCAAACCACAAATCAAATGCCTTCTGATTTAAACTAGTTTAAAGCCAGATTAAACGGCGTTGAAAACAACATTGAACGGAAAACAGGAGTAACATTGAGTCACAGCAACACGGTTAGAAGGCTTTCAATCCACACGTTTCCATTCACCATGATTTACTGTAGTAATAAACCATGGGATTGTTTTCATAACTGAAACCATGGGATTGTGGTAGAAATGTGGGATATTCATATAAAATTGTATTATAATTGTTTTTCTTAACAAATATCAAAGAAGTCAATGTTAGTTTTAGTTGTTAGTTTTGATTGTAGGAGAAAATGGTTAATTTTAACGGGTTTAAACTCGTCTTTGTCTCAACGTCACAGGATGTGACTTTTTTTTGTACAATAGTACGGCAATGACTCATCGGTGTCTCATAATTATTCATGAGACTGCGTGTCCTTATCCGATGGGAAAGACGCCACACTTAATTTTTCGCGAAAGCAGCACACGTTGATTTCCTAGGACAAGCTCTTCAAACAGTGAGAGACCCATTTATGGATCAAAAATGGATGCTTTGTAAGAGTTTCTGCGTCGCATAAGTTCTTTTCAGTAGATCCTTACCCTTTGACACAAACGCAATTCATCCACACTGTGTAACCGCTCTTTACGGTCCTTTAACCGATCAAATGGCTTATTACAACCACGTAGTCTCAAAGTTATCAAAGATGCAACAGCGTGCATTTATTTGTGCACTAAATCATAGCTGTCACAGAATATGTATGTATTTGTGTAATTTACGTTGAGCTTAATAAACCATGTGTATGTTGTGTTGCGTGTAATGGTAATTTGCAGCTTGCATTTGTGGGAAGCTTTGATGCTTTTAATGAGAGCGAAATAAAATTGTTTGAATCAGAAGCCGTTGCTGTGTTGTCAGCCTCCACTCCACGGCTCACAACGCCCACTTTTGTAGCATTTTTCAAACTGTGGTGAGAACTGACCGATGCTGAAACAAATATGACCCTTTAATTTGTGAAATGCTCACTTGTTTGACGTGTTTGTCATGTTCTGATGATAAAACCACAATTAACTGTCTGGGTTCTACAACTTTCACTCAGTACCAAAAATCTGTCTTTAAACTTGAAAGAAGTAAATATTTGACATTTATCGTGATAATTATCGATATTGGCTGATATGAATTTTTTTGTGGTGATAATTTTTTTGGCCATATTGCCCAGCCCTACTCTCCTGTCACTCTGACTCTCACTTTATTTCCTAATTTGCTCCTCTCCAGGCACGGATGAGTCTCCGGAGCCTCTGCCTATTCCTACCTTCCTGGTTGGGTATGAGTATGACTTTGTGGTGCTGTCTCCCTTTGGCCTGCCGTACTGGGAGAAGCTACTGCTTGATCCCTTTGGCTCACAAAGAGATGTAGGATATCTGGTCCTTTGCCCGGACAGCGATGCTCTCCTCACCGGAGCAAAGAGCTTCTTCAGAGAGTTGACAGCGGTCTACGAGGTGAGGGAGTTTGTCAATCTTTACTTGAATGTTCCACTGAGATTTTTGACTGCCACTATTAGGGATGGGAATTGATAAGATTTTATCAATATCAATGACGATTCTTCTTATCGATCCGATTCTTTAACGATTCTCTTATCGATTGCACTGTATAGAAAAAAGTAGTCATATTCTTTTTCGGCAAAAAAACAAGTGGTTTTATTTGTTTTAAAGCTTACACTTGAGTAAGCAAACTGAATAATGAATAAGATTTACAAAATAAACAAACACTTATGTAAATACAAGCATACAGGTCAGAAACTATTCCTCCTAAAATAGAATTAAAACTATTCTCTATAAAAACGGATGGAATAGTTCCATAATACAGTGTTTTCGTAGAATATGCCTGTTATTTGTAAATCGCCGGCCAGTGATATTTAACATGACATTACCCTGTTCAACGGAGGTTACAGTGCTGCTAGCTTGGGCAGTTGTACACAGCGGATCAAAAACACTACATTCCTGCAATTTAATATCATGGGTAGATATATGCTTAAGCATGTTGCTTGTATTTGGACCCTTACACAAAATAACAGCCTTGTAGTTAATGCAAACAGCATCATTTTCGTCCCGTTTAGTAAAATAAAGCCACGCTTTAGATCCGTCTCTTCCCCTCCATGATTCCCTCCTTTGCTCAAATGGCTTTGACGTCATGACGCACAGATGCATAGGACGCCGTGCTATGGTGCCCGATAAAGGACAAAAGGGAAAGTTGTGAGTGCACGGTCTGTATATTATGGCTGGGACTCGGAGCAGGAGCATCGATAAGAGGAATCGTTAACGTCGAGGGCATACAATATCGATGGTTCATAAAACTTAGAACCGGTTCTCGAGTCGAACCGGTTTTCAATTCCCATCCCTAGCCACTATCCACCTTATTTTTCAACTAAGAAGTGAGCTTTTTCCAGTGAATGTGAGACTTCCTAATTCATTAGCCGCTATAAGTTAATGACAAAGTGCAGTAAACTGTAAAAGTATTTGCGGAACAAACCAGTGTGTTTATGATTACGATAATAAACTAAAATGATATAATAAAAAGCACATTTCAACATCAATCAGCATTACAGAGTGTTGCTGTACTGCCAAAATAACTGTAACTGACTGACACTGGAAGCTTTGCATGTTCAAATTAAAAATGTTCATGCCCACTCTTATGTTATAAATATTGTTGATAAATACAATCTAACTATCCAATAACATGATCCACTTTTTTTAAGTGATGTACCAAAATGGATAGTTCATTTTAGTTTCTGTGTCCACTGCATTTCCTGGCTTCCCTGTACTGCTTTCTTATTGGTCTCTTTCTGTTTCTGCCCAACAGTCTTGTAAGCTCGGTCAGCATCGACCAATCTCCAAAGTGTATGCTGATGGCATTGTTAGAGTAGGTGGAGCTGCTGCCAAGAAGCACTCAGAACAGCCAGTCAACGATTGGTTCCTGAAAGCGGCTGGTGGCAGCAGTGATGCATTTGCCAAGCTCAAGCTGTTTGCGCAAGTCTGCAGACATGACCTCGGTAAGACCATCTCTCTCTCTCTCTCTCTCTCTCTCTCCCTTTCTCTCTCTCTCTATTATTACTGTTGTCATGGAAATAAATCAAACAGTATTTCTCACTAATCTTTGTTTTATCCCTTCTGTTTCTTCAGCTCCATACCTCGCTACACAGCTATTGGACAGCTCCCTCCTCATTCAGCCAAACCCTATCCCTTCTTCCTCCCAATCATCTTCCTCGCAATCCTCCTCCAACTTACAAACCTCAATGGTGTCCGGAGGCTCCGCCCTCAACAACAACAACGCTGCCAGCAACAGTGGCTCAGGCCTGTCAGGCAACACCAATAACACCTCCTCCTCCTCAGGCCCTCAGGGCAGCAGCATCCAGTCTGCCAAGCCCAGCTCGTTCCCTCCCTATGGAAGCATGGGAGTCCAAGGTAACAGCTCCCAGTCTGGGGCTCTGGGCCAGCAGGCTGTCACCCAGAACTCGAGCCTCTCTGGAGACAATTCAGCCGTCAACAGCCAGACTCAGGGGCCATCTGAACCACCAGAGAGGTACGCAATGTATTTATTGCTTTTTTCTGTCTTAATAGTGGCATCAGGTATACATTTACCCTGAAATTATGATGCAACTCGTAAAAGTGTTAATATATTTAGGTTTTGTTTTAACAGCACATTAAAGACCCTTTCTTTTCCCCATTTTTTTTTCAGCACTATGGAGAGAGAAAAGGTTGGAGTTCCCACAGACGGCGAGTCCCACGCCATCACGTACCCACCTGCCATCATGATTTATGTTGTGGACCCCTTCTCATACGAGGAGGCGGAGCCAGGGACGTCACAATCAAGCATGTGGACGATGGGACTCCTCCGCTGCTACCTGGAGATGCTGCAGGTTCTACCAGCTCATATACGCAACTCTGTGTTTGTACAGGTAGATACAATCGCTTTACCTGATACTCTACAGTGGACACATCTTTAAAAGCCAATTTAACATTTCACAATGATCTTTGGATGGATGCGAATGGAAGTCAACGGAACAAAAAGTCTAGCCCAGTGGTTCCTCAATAACTTCCAAGGGGGCCTCAAGATGACTATACATTTTTTAAGAGAAAACAAATATTAAAATCAGCTAATAATCTATACGTTTTAATTTTAATAAACTGCCTCAACAACTGAAACCAGGGTTACCATGGTTTGGAAACACCTGGGTATATGTGGAAGCCTAATTTTAAGAATGTGATTTTTAGATCTGGAAAAATTTATGTAAAATCTTAAAACTCCATGGCCATTTTATAATGAATATACATGTTTGTATTTATACCAAGCTCTAAAATATTTTATCAGATTGTGAAATTGAATAAAAAATATTCTGATAATTATCTTTCATCTCTATCCAGTTAATTTAAGAACAAGAATGAAAATTCATTGTAATCAAAAAAAGTTCAGAACCACTGGTCTAGTGTGATTTTATTGCTACCGTTTCTTTCCTTTTTGACACCAGAAGAATTTATATAAAGATAATAGTGAAACGAATCACTGTTTTACATCTGTGTACTTTGTGTTCTTAGATTGTCCCCTGTCAGTACCTGCTTCAACCTGTGAGGAGTGAGGAAAGGCACCTCTACGCCCAACACCTCAAGTCTCTAGCCTTCTCTGTCTTCACCCAGTGCAGAAGACCCCTCCCAACCTCCACCAATGTGAAGTCACTGACGGGTTTCGGCCCCGGCCTTGCCCTCGACACCTCCCTCAGGAATCCAGATGTAAGTAAGGGTCCAGCAGTTTGATCGTTTGATAAATTCAGAAGCATTTGCCTTTCCATTGTATGGGACAGAGTAGCTCAGACAGCCACAAAAATATCTTAAATCTCAAAAATATAAAGTGTTCCTGTTTTAAAAGTTAAAGTGCTAAAGCTCTGCCAATACCTTAGACTGACTGAGCTGTTGCTCTGCCATGTTAAAGTGCCAGTTCCTTGTGTGAAAATGAACCCCCTGATTTGAGGCTCCCAGAGCCTGTGGTTCTAACCTCCTCCATAGAGCTCCTGCACCGTCAGCCCATTCAAGCTCTATAGTGGTGTATGAGAACCCGGTGACGTGTGGAGACTGTTACACTGACCTCCCTGTCCTGGAACAAAACCAAAGGGGACTCGAACAACCCAACAGTTCTCTTTCCATTATCTGCTTGGGCAGCTCCATGAGACCTCCCTAATGGGATCCAGCTTGCATGTTTTGGCAGCGAAATCCAAAAGCTTCACTTGCTCTCCTTTCTTCACCGAGCTATTTGTAGAATCCAATTTTCTCGCTCCACTCACTAGCACTGTTTCTCCCACCCTACTTCCTTTCCCACTCACAAAAGAGATGACTACTTGGTGGGGTTTATTGATTTTATAAGAGAGGAAAAATCTATTGATATGTGCACAGGTATGACCACCATTAGTCTGAGGTTGATGGCTCGACCTTAGACCCTCATTTTGTCCTCCTTGCTGTTTTTTTTAGGGTGGGGGGGCAACTTGAGTACTATCATTATTTTATTTTGACATTTGACTTTCTTGCCACAGAGACCAGAGTGTCTGCGATTGTACACGCCACCTTTCATCCTGGCCCCAACGAAAGACAAGCAAACAGAGTTGGGTGAGACTTTTGGAGAGGCGTCTCAGAAGTATAACGTCCTTTTTGTGGGCTACTGCCTGTCACATGATCAAAGATGGCTGTTGGCCACCTGCACTGACCTGTACGGAGAGCTGCTGGAAACCTGTATCATCAGCATAGACGTACCCAACAGGTGAACTACAACTTTACCAGTATTCAGTAGCATAGTGGGACATATAGGTGGCGCATTAACTGCCATATAGGTGTCATATCTAAATATTACTACCTTAGACAAATGAAAGACCTGACACCTTTGTAACACTTTTATTTTAATCTCCATAATGTACCTCCTAAATTTACACATTTTGCTAATTTCTAATCAGGTTTAAAATATGTATTCACAATTGAAGGACATTTAAAATATATTTAAAGCCTTTGTGTTTAGAGGTTTTATATAATTTTCTGTTTTTGTCATCTCAGAGCAAGAAGGAAAAAGGGATCTGCCAGGAAGCTGGGCCTACAAAAGCTTTGGGAGTGGTGCCTGGGTTTGGTTCAGATGACATCATTACCATGGAGAGTGGTGATTGGCCGACTTGGACGAATAGGTCATGGAGAGTTGCGAGGTAATGCCAATGTAATGCTTTTAGACCTTTAGCCTTGACGATATTCACAATACAGTTGGAATTGAGTTGTTATGCTACATAAATGTTAATATTGATAAAAAAATTAAAAAAATTCTCAAGGAAATTCCTTTAGGTGGCACATTTCAAGCTAACTGCTCAATCAGCATCCTGGACCGAAGCAAATTAGTCTTATAATGCATAGTCACAAGATTTGTTAACACTGCAGTGCAAACATGGACATTTTTCCCCCATGGGAGTAAATTTATGGTTTTCTTTTCCTCTTTAAGACTGGAGTATTTTACTGAGCAGAAGGAATCTGCAGTCAGTGTCTCGAAGGCTAAAGGAGAACTGTAGGCTGTGTGGGATCTCAGCAGCTGACACTCCCAGCATCCTAAGCGCCTGCCTAGTTGCCATGGAACCCCAGGGCTCATTTGTCATCATGCCAGGTAGAATCACACTTCCTGTTTCTCTCCGTATGGTGCGCATGTTGTCGTCCTCATTTTTATGGCTAGTTTGTTGTGTTAGCAGTAATTAGTGTGCATAGGTAGTTCGGTTTTGCTTCATTTGTGGCACAAAAGGGACTTTTTTTTCTTCAAACTCTCTAAACAAGTTTCAAGAACATTTAAATGCATATTAGATCGGAATAGAATTAAATACTTGAACAATGAAAACGGCAGACTTCAGCTTTAAAATATAGGCCCAGATTGCTGTAGTCATGCGTCTCTTTTCTGTGGATGTGAATGATAGCATCAGTGTGTCATAACCCATGTGTCTGCTGTCCCTGTCTGATATACGCTTCTGTCCTGTATGTGTCTCGATCTCATAAAACACTTTTCTACATTCCTATTGATTCCTGTGCTGGTGTGATGATACTGAAGATCGATGGCTTTATTTGACAAAAGCTTTTTATTCTGTCATAGTATCAAGATATATTGCATCTGATGGATTTTGCCCATCACTCACATAGCTTTGAGCTACAGGTTTTTTTTTAAAATACTAGGATACCTATGCAAGGAAAAATCTTTCTTGTTCGTATTGAATTAAACTTATTCAAAGTGAATTTCAATTTTAGACAAACCTGATTCACTGATGGAAATAACCGCTAAGAATATTACTTCCATCCATGAATCCTGGTTTCTCTTGAGTTCATTTTCAGTCTGTCATTTTTAGTCTTTTTTTGTCTCTTTTCTTTGTCCAGACTCTGTGTCAACAGGCTCGGTGTTTGGCCGAAGTACAACTCTGAACATGCAGACGTCCCAGCTGAGCACCCCGCAGGACACGTCTTGCACACACATCCTGGTGTTCCCCACCTCTGCCTTTGTGCAAGTCAACAGCTCCAACTACCCTCACGAAAACATTGACCTTGCCTTCAACGGCGGCAATGGTGAGGAACAATACTTTTTTTCCTACACTCTATTTTACTTGGTAGCCTGTTTTTCTGCCCCACTTGGAGATGTTCCAATATGAAACCATTGTACCAGATTTAATGTCATGTTTATACAAATCCTTATCTCTAGATGGATCGGATCCAATCGGTGGCATCTTTGACCTCCTGGAGCAGGAAGGTAACGACCTGGTTGATCCTGACATCATAAACATCCTCCCTGCCTCACCCACAACGTCACCAGTTCACTCACCTGGATCCCAGTACCCCCATGGAGGAGATGGGAGCAAGGTAACTGAGAGACAAGTCCATTTACCACAAATAAGGAACAAATAATCGGAATATTCTCTTGCAAGACCTTGTAAAGGTTAATGACATGAACTTTGAATTGAAGACACAATGGATAAGATTAATTGATAGAATAAAAGATTACTTTTATCAGCTTTTTAAGGTTTTAAGTGATTAACTGAGTAACTGACATCTTCGTGTCTTTTCATCTTTTTTCAGGGTCAAAGTACAGACCGTATGGAGTCTCACGAAGAAGCTCCCAATATCCTCCAGCAGCCATTAGCTCTGGGCTATTTTGTGTCCACAGCTAAAGCAGGTCCACTGCCTGACTGGTTCTGGTCTGCATGTCCTCAGGCACAGAACCAGTGTCCCCTTTTCTTAAAGGTAACTGCTCTACTCATAATACAGAAATGCTTCTCTTGAGAATTTGTACAATTTGTAATGCAATATTTGTATAAATCACATTTCCCTTGCAAATCCTGATTCATCCCCCCAAAATTACTGCATACAAGTGCAAAACAATCATTTTTATCTGGCATTAGACTCTATGCAGAGTGATTTGCCCTAAATATTTTGTCCAGAATGTCATTTTCTTGTTGACTTCAGAAAGCAGAGTATTGCCTCCTTGTGATACTGCATCCATCTACCTGTCATGCTTGGTCCAGGTCACATGAACTTCTGTTTTCCCCTCATGCAGCATTTATAGAGAATCCTACAATGAGGGATTTTTAATAATTCAGTACTCAGGAATTGGGCCAGACTGCTGTTGGTGTGTATAAGAAAAACAAAGAAAGAAAATATATTATATATATTTTATATAGAAAGCTGATATATGTAAACGTATATAGAGAGAGGAAATTGAACTCACAAAATGTGTTGACATGATTTAAGCCAAAGCATTTGATTTGATAAGCAGCTGTTAGTGTATTGCTGACTTGTTGACTTGTACATAATTAAAAAGTCTGGAGCAAACTGTTCCCTAATTAAGGAAATTGTAAACAGTGGTATGAATGTCTCGTGTTTACTTGTTCATGGGCTTGTCAATTTAATTCATAACAGGCCCTGACAATGAGAGCTTTGTAATTCAGCTTTGTAGCTTGTTTTGGGTGGGCGTGGATTAATAGATGTTTTCGGCTGAACATTTCTTCTTGCCTCTCTCCTTCCCTACTCCAGGCCTCTCTACACCTCCATGTGTCTTCAGTGCAATCGGATGAACTTTTGCACAGCAAACACTCTCACCCGCTGGACTCCAATCAGACCTCTGATGTTCTCAGGTAACGCTCCTCTAAGCGTTTGAAAAGCTATCTTCTAGTGTATACAATACAATTTAATGATAGCTAATATTGAATATGCCAAAATGTTTCTCTTTCGCAGATTTGTGTTGGAGCAGTACAACGCCCTTTCCTGGCTGACCTGTGACCCTGCGACCCAGGACCGCCGCTCTTGCCTGCCCATCCATTTTGTGGTGCTCAATCAAATGTACAACTTCATCATGACCATGTTGTAACACTTACAGAGCAGAACTGAGAACAGGACCTTATCAGGGAATGAAAAAAGAAGAGTGAAGAAAATGTGGATCTAAAAACAACCCAACGGATAACTATAGTGCTGGACTTTATATGTACGTGAGTTACAACGAAGATGATCTGGGTAGGCAGTCACTACACCTGAGACCCAGCACTGTGGAGGAGAATCAGGCATCTGGTGTTTATAACACTCACTCGAAGAGAAGGAGAGAATACGACAGAGGACGAACGTAGGCCTTGAATGAGTTTTCCGCAATGTGGAGGCCAAAGAAAGAAGACGAAAGTGCTTACTGGTGGTGTTCTACATCCCTGGTTCCACGCTACTTCGGCAGTTGCGCTCGGATCCTCGGTTATCATGGATTCGGCCAGTTCTATAATCAACATATATGGAAGAGGAATCTGTATAGAATCTGATGGAAAGGGACTTTGATGCTCTATGAAATGAGAGAATGAATTCTTGGTTTTAAGACCTCTAATTCCTTGTTTCTTTTGGATGGGATTATATCCAAATGAAATGCCTGCATCTGTCTTATTTATTGTAAGTTTTTAAATGTATAATTTGTCTGATTTCTTAACCTCTTTTATATATAAAAGTTCTAGAAGGTTTGTATTGCCTTCCTGCTTTAAAGCAATTGGTCAAAAATATATGTAATCGTCTTAATTACAAAAACAAACCAACAAAAACCCACTAAAAAGATGAATAAAATAAAGTTGCGGTAGGTTGCTTTTAGAGTATTATTTTTTGTAAGGGAGACAGATTATTTGTATTGTCACGATGTACAGAGGAGACCAGATAGGGGGTTTCTGTCCACGCCTTTGCGTGTGGACACAATTACAGCTAAGCTTTAGCTGCACGGGACTTGTACAGCAATGAAGTTCACTGTGTTTAAAAATAAAGAGGTACATTGTCGTATATTGTATTTTATACCACACATTTAGACACAAAAACGAAAAACTGCAATATATAAATAATTATATATGAATGCCGCACCAGACTTGGGTGGCACTGCTTCTGTTTTAGGAATAAAAAGTCAACTTCATGTTTTTTCCTGTGCTTGTGTTTTTTGGGGGGAGGGACTGTGATGTAAAATCTGATTGTAGTGACGGAGACTTACAGCTTTGATGAAGATAACAAAGACCTATATGAAGCTTCAAGCTTCATTCACATTACCCTGCCCTCCCTGATTGGCTCTCCTGTTTGCACCATTTGAGAGTGAAAATTGACACTTTTAGACCAAAATCACAAAAATGGGCTTTACAATCTGATCTGGGTACTTGTTGAAAATGCAGTGTTTGTGCACAGAGAAAGGTCTATTTCCTGTATCTTACTCTGTTCAGAATAAACTGTATGCTGATATTCAAAGACCCTGGGATTTCTCTTACCTCCCACACCAGTTCTACATGCTTTAAATGGAAGTGTGATGAACAGCATGTGAAGAGCTATAGGGTCAGAGCACATCGACATTTAGTTTACACTTCATGGGATGTTTTCACAGTTTACTCTTATGAAAATAGTATATTGTTTTCACTATAGTATCTGAGAAGCATACTAGTTTGCTATTTGCAAACTACCACTTCAGAATCAGATGTGTTTTAAAGGTACCTTTCATGACAGATCCCATATTTCGCTTTATGCCTAATGGAAAATATAATTGCATTGATCTAACCATTCTTTTGTAGACTGCACCGGTTTACTATGGTATTTACACGTTTAAATTAAAGTTACCATGACAACTGAAGTTAAATCAGAACACAAATACCACATTTAGACTACATTGACTGAGCTAAAACTATTGTTAAATTTTAATAATAAAAGGTTAAAATATATATTCTATAATTTAATAATTATTAATTAATTCTTAAACCTGGAATACAATGGGAATCATTTCAATGGGGAAAATAGTTACCGAAGAAATTGACCTTGCGTCTTACAGCTACAATTTAACGGTTAAACAAGTCTGCGCTGTACTCTCATGGTTGTGTCTCAAACCCTTTTGGGTTATTTACATAGACTGCATTTTTGGGCATCACAGGCATTCGGTTATTTTTCCCCTTAATGTACCATACCTCTTGCACTGTTACCATATTTTAACTATGAACACGCCTATGATGTCCAAACAATGGTGTCTGTGTAGGCGGCTCACTAGGCTTTGAGACACAGTCAGAGTTCAGTTCAGCATGCACATTGCAGAGAAGATGAGCGCTTGTGCTAAAGTCATTCACCATTCTACATTTTAGCTTGCTGTCTGGAAACAGTCTGATGGGCACATATCGTTTTAATACAGAATAAGTGAATTATATGAAGCATATAAATATTAATCTTGTAATTATAGTGTTTCAATTAGTTAAATCTTGATGAATGGATCGCTTGTTAAACGGGATAGCGCTAGCAGCTAGCCTGTTAGCTTACCGGTAAATTGTGCTACGTTGACCGACGACGCTCAACTTCCCGTTGGCGTGAGAATCACGACGGACCGCGGTCTCATTGGCCTCACCGGGGCTTGTGTTTCAGTTGTAGCCTTCGGCTGTGGTAAACTCCAGGTAAGACGGTCCCACCGCTGTCACACGGTCCTTTGTAATGCAAAATATACTTGTATTGGATTCTGTTAAAGTAACATTTGAGCCGAAGAGTTTGATACATTCAGTTTGTACTTTCTGTTTATCTGAGGACACAGGACTCTCCACAGTGAGTGTTTTAAATATAAATGTAAACATTTTTAGAGCAACACGTTAAAACTGAAATATAAATTCTTAAATACACCTAAACGCCAAGTAAACTCACTCTTATACAATGGCACTTATTAATGTAGCCTCCTATAGTATTTAAAGACGACTACTATATACTTCAAGGAATATCATGGTATTACCATGGTACATGTCCAGAATATTGCATGTGCAAGAACATGGTAATAACCCAGTACTTTTGCCAGTGTGGGCTTGTACTGTAATTATTATTTTTTTTTTTTTACACTTGATAAAAAATATACCATTGTCATTTATTATTATGATTTTGCAGTAATAGCAATACTGATATTAATTATTAACTAATATTGTGGGGTTACTGCTAACTTTTTTTGTTTAAATTTAAACATTTACTTTCTGTTTCGTTTTTCTTCACAGCAGAATGGCAGACAGTGCCAGTCTTCAGTTTGTGAGCCCATATGCATTCGAGGCAATGCAGAAGGTAGATGTAGCCAGACTAGCAGCTTTAAGTGACCCAGAGCTGCGGCTCTTGCTGCCCTGTCTGGTGAGGATGGCTCTCTGTGCCCCTGCGGATCAGAGCAACACCTGGGCACAGGACAAGAAACTCATCTTACGACTGTTGTCAGGGGTGGAGGCGGTGAACTCCATCGTCGCATTGCTGTCTGTGGATTTTCATGCTCTGGAGCAGGACGCTAGAAAAGAGCAGCAGCTTAGGTGGGTTCCGATTAAATTTATTCCAGGTGGCCATTCAGTATCATTGGCATAATATATCTGATAAGCCAGTCTCGCTCAGAAGTGCTCTGAGAAACTGAGAGGGGTGTTATGGACAGAATTCTGCTTAGATATCTGATGATATATATGGCCAAATTTTCTCTGTACAGGCATAAAGCTGGAGGCTCTAATGGTGAGAGCATCCTGGTCTCTCAGCTGCAGCATGGGTTGACTCTGGAGTTTGAGCACAGCGATCCTCTCAGGAGACTCAGACTGGCTCTCAGTGAGCTGTTGGCAATAATGAACAAGGTTTAGTGTCCTTACATTTACTCCTGAATAATGATCTGTCCTTCACATTCTTATGCAATTTAAATATGAATTGTGTTATTTTTTTTCAATGATAAAATTCTTTATCTTAGACATTGTAAGCCATTGAGATCGGACTTGATGTTTGGTGTCAATAGTTGTGCAGAATTAAAGATTGTAATTTCTAAAACATGGATATATATAAGGTATTTATAATCGTACAAAATATTTATGTTTAACTTTCTATTCATCAAAAAATACTGAAAAAAACCCTCACCGTTTCCACAAAAAATAATAAGCAGCACAACTGTTTTATACATTGATAATAATAAGAAATGGTTCTTGAGCACCAAATCAGCATATTAAAATGATCTTTGAAGGATCGTGCGACTGAAAATGATGCTGAAAATTTCAGCTTTGCCATCACAGGAATAAATTACATTTTAAAATGTTAAAACAGAAAACTGTTATTTCAAATTATTTCACAATGTTACTCTTTTCACTGTATTTTTGTTCAAATATATGTAGCCTTGGTGAACGTAAAAGGATTCTTGTCAAAACATTAAAATACAGCCTCCAAATAATATATGTAATATGATTAGTTAGTTCACAACGCTGCCAAACAAAACAAAAACATTTATAAACGGCTAAATAAATAAGAAATGTTTTCCTTAATATTTCATAAATATGCCATGCATCTTTGTTAATTTATTCTATCACACATCAAAATAGTGTTACAAAATATTTTCCTATCTTCAAAAGGTGACTGACTCTAATGGAGAGTTTTTCCTCAAGTCCTCTGAGTTGTTTGAGAGTCCAGTGTACCTAGAGGAAGTGGCCGATGTTCTCTGCATCCTACAAGCAGGTGAAGAGTGTAACATTTTTAGTGTGAAGACTAAAACTTTTATTTGTCAAGTTTCAACAATCATCTCTAGATCAGTAAATATTTCCTTCAGCATGTCAGAAATGAAGACCAAACTAAAATTATACTTCAGCTGTGCCGGCAATTTGTCTTTATCTGATGTTTTGTCCTTTATTTACCATTTTTAAATATAAAACTATAAATCTTTCTTAAACAAGGAAAATTACTTTTTGATTTTAAGTTGATATGCTCCCAACAGAGCTGCCTTCTTTGTTGCCCATCATTGAGGTGGCCGAAGCCCTGCTTCACGTGAGGAATGGGGAGTGGTTCTTGTGCCTACTGGTGGCAAACGTCCCAGACAGCTTCAATGAAGGTATGTCCATCAACTGCTGAAATATTGTTTGACTTAAAAACAATTTAGATAGGTAACTTAATACATTAGCTTTCCTATCCTTCAAAGACAACATACAAAATCTATGTTTATTATTGGGGTGTAACGGTTGTCAGTAAAATAAACGAACCGTACCGTTCTCCACCCTCGGTTCAGCAAGCACTTGCACCGTGGTTCATCTTTAATCTGACGACGCATTTATAATATGGTTTGTTGACTAGAACAACGTGTAAAACAGAGATCGAGGTCGGCTAATGTATGTTTCTGTCGATGGATATACTTCCCAGTACGTTACGTACTGGGAAGCGTTATCCAAAAAAAAAAAAAACGTGGACAAAACAGTGATTCTTTGTAATCTGTGTTCAATGGGAGAGTTGTATGCTCTAATATGTGAACGTAAACAGTAGAGAAAGACAACGCATGTGTATTAGTATCGGTGTACTGGATCTTTGCATTAGTCTTAAAGTGACAGCAGCCTAATATTCCAATATAATATTCAATAATCAAACAAACAAGGAAATCACTCACTGCTCTTGACTGATTATCTTTTGTAACTTTAATAATAATTCATCTTTATTTAATTTATACAGTGAAGATTTTATTCAATTCAAATTTTTCAATTCAAATGTATTTGTATAGCGCTTTTAACTATACACATTGTCTCAAAGCAGCTTTACAGAAAGTGCATTTCGGAAATGTACATAGAAAAATACAGTTAGTTAATCAAGTATTAATTTATGGCATAACATATCGCCGGCTTTGAGTCGTCTCTTCACAGGCGTCGAGTCGTCTCTTCACAGGCGTTGGGGCATCTGAAGTCTCCGTGAGAGGCTGGATACAAACTGGAGCTGACGAACGCTATTTACCATGACAGCAGAAAGGCAGATGGGAAATAATTAGCATAGCTGATGTTCATAATGTTAATGCATTCGAACTGATTCAGCAGTAGTATTAAAGGTTAAGCATTAAGTGAATGCTTGGTTAAAGAGATGCGTCTTTAATCTAGTTTTAAACTGGGACAGCGAGTCTGAGTCTCGAACAATATCAGGAAGGCTATTCCAGAGTTTAGGAGCTAAATGTGAGAACGCCCTCCCTCCTTTAGTGGACTTAGATATCCCTAGGAATGACCAGAAGCCTCGAATTTAGTGATCTTAAAGAGCGCGAGGGATTGTATGGGGATAGAAGGTCTGTTAAATACAAAGGCGCTAAACCATTTAGGGCTTTATAGGTCAGTAGGAATACTTTGTAATTGATACGTAACTTAATAGGTAACCAGTGTAGAGAGGATAAAATAGGTGTTATATGATCATATTTTCTTGATCTAGTAAGAACTCTAGCGGCTGCATTTTGCACTAACTGTAGCTTGTTGATTGAGGATGCAGGACAACCAGCTAATAAAGCATTACAGTAATCTAGTCTCGAGGTCATGAATGCATGAACTAACTTTTCTGCATCAGAAACAGATAGCATGTTACGTAGCTTAGCAATGTTTCTAAGGTGGAAAATGGCTGTTGTTGTAATATATGAAATATGATTTTCGAAAGTCAAGTTGCGGTCTAGTATAACACCCAGGTCTTTTACTGTAGTGGATAAAGTAACAGGACATCCTTCTAAATTAAAGTTGTATTGTAAGGGATTTTGTGGGTAGTTTTTTGGACCAATAAGTAGTACCTCCATTTTATCTGAATTTAATAGCAGGAAATTACACGTCATCCAGCATTTTATATCATTTAGACACTCTGTCAATTTAGATAAGTTAGTGTTTTCATCTGGTCGTGATGAGATATATAATTGAGTGTCATCAGCATAACAGTGGAAATTAATTCCATGTTTTCTTATGATATTACCAAGTGGCAGCATGTATATTGAGAATAGCAGAGGGCCTAACACTGATCCTTGCGGCACTCCATAGTCTACTGACGTTATCTTTGATTTTTCCCCATTTAAACAGACAAAATGATAACGGTCTGATAAGTACGATCTAAACCAGCTTAATGCCTGTCCCTGAACACCAGTGTAGTTTTGTAGTCGATCCAAGAGTATTTTATGATCGATAGTGTCGAACGCAGCGCTTAGATCGAGTAGAACTAGTATTGAGATACAGCCTTGGTCAGAAGCTAAAAGTAAATCATGTGTAATTTTAACTAGCGCAGTTTCTGTGCTATGATGCGGTCTGAATCCCGACTGGAATTTTTCATAGATATCATTTTCTTGCAGGAAAGAGCACAATTGAGCGGACACAACTTTTTCTAGTATTTTAGACATAAATGGAAGATTTGAGATGGGTCTGTAATTTGCTAAGTTATTTGGATCTAATTGCGGTTTCTTAATGAGAGGTTTTATTACTGCCAGCTTGAATATTTTTGGAACATGACCTAAAGATAAAGACGAGTTAATAATATTAAGAAGAGGCTCTTCGACTACAGGTAACACTTCTTTCAGTAGTTTAGTGGGTATTGGATCTAATAAACATGTTGTTGGTTTAGATGCAATGATAAGTTTATTTAGCTCTTCCTGTCCTATAGTTGTAAAGCGGTGTAGTTGTTCTAGAGGGGCCATAATTGAGGTTGAATCATAAGACATCATAGAGGATTGTATATTTACAATTGTGTTTCGGATGCTTTCTATTTTCTCATTGAAGTAATTCATAAAATCATTACTACTATATTGTAACGGAATATTTTGCTCTGGTGATGTTTGTTTATTATTTAGTCTAGCCACGGTGTTGAATAAAAGCCTTGGATTATTTTGGTTATTTTCTATTAGTTTGCGGAGATGCTCAGCCCTGGCTGCTTTTAGAGCCTTTTTATAACGTGACATACTGTCTTTCCACGCGATTCTAAAGACCTCTAAATTAGTTACGAATAAAGTTACGAGTTTCTCTCTTGATTGCATGCGTAGCACTGTTGTACCATGGTGCTTTAGTTTTCTCTCTAACCTTTTTTAATCTAATTGGTGCAACAATATCTAGTGTACTAGAGAACATGGTGCTCAAACTGCTAGTCATTTCCTCTAGTTCATCTGTTTGTTTGTTCATCTATTATATGCAATGTTATTTTACATTTGATTACTTTTAATATCTGTCCATGAAAACTACTGTTAGATACTTAAATAACCGGAAAAGCACTGTTTATTTTATATGCATCTTTGCTCTATTGTATTTATTTGTGACCGAACCTTGCCGAAACTGGTGCTAAAACCGTGATTAAAAAAACGAATCGTGAATAATTTGAACAGTTCCACCCAGTTTATTAGATGTATTTATTAATTTAAACAGTGATGCACCGATCACGATTTTTCATGCCCGATTCCGATTTTTGAGCAGGGAATTGGCAGATTCGTTTGCCAATTTTTTTTATTTATTTTTTTGTTTAATAAAATTTATTTGTTGTTTATTTGCAAACTGGCCTTAAGCAGAAAATATCTGTCGCCATTTGAAATTAGAGACAACAACTGCATTTTAATCATAATCCAAACAAAGATGTAGCATGAACAGTTGTTTTGAATTAGATTGCATCATTTAAAGCAAAAACACAATGGTCTGACTTCATATTTGTGAAATTATTGCACATTAGACTCCTGCACAAAACAAATACAGCAGATGGATTGAATGAAAATTCACTCCCTGACTGTAGGTGGTGCTTATGGAACAGCAGCGGTTTCTTTCGGTACCACTGTATACATATCAGCACTGCGCTTATAAATAATACTTTATACAGAGGTAATAGAAAAAGAAAATGCAATCAAAACTTTCCTGATACATTCATATAAACCCCTCACCCCCAATTCAAAATTTAGATTTTTCTTCTTATTAGCATCGCGAACAGTGAGCTTGTTGTGCCTGGTACAATATTTGCTCTGCTGACGCATCTGTGTTTTCTTCTTTGCCTCCGTTTTTGCCGTGTCCTGTCTCTGGCCTGTTTTAATGTCCTGTTTACAGACTTTGTTATATTTCCACGCAAATTACATTTTGGGAAATGATTGCAATGCAGTTTGTGTGCAAGTCCAGAATAGAGATTGGCCAAAATAAAACCAAAAAAACGATAGTGTGTTTGGAGCAAAAACGTCCGGTTCCGGTCGACCGGTGTTTCTCTATAATTAATAGAGGTTCCTGGCCTTACTGTGTAAAAATTAATCAGTCATCTTCATTCAGAAATACTCCACATTATGAAAGTTTATTGAATAGAGTGCTGCTGGGATGCGCCCTGGTTCCCTCGAGATTTTCCTGTGTGGTGGGGTTTTCAATTTATGAGTAAAATAAAGCCTGTGGTAAACATAAGTTGAAGATACTTTGACATTTTGTTCCACAAAATAATTTGCACACACCCATACTGAAAACATGCATAAGCAGTTATGTTAATTTCATTCTTGAAAACATGCATTTTGGGGTGTGAGTGTGTGTAGCTTACGTTGTAGAACAAAACACTAGAGTATCGTGAAGTTATGTTTAACGCAGGCTTTATTTTACACATAAATTGAAAAAATCTTAAAGGAACCAACGGTGAATTAATCTTCAGGGTTCTGACGTCATCCCTGCATTACTCTATTCCGAATTGTCTTAAATCATGGAGTTCAAGTTTTTTTGGATCAGGGATATGTACGATTTTCTTTTTACCATATCAAAATATAACAATATGTTTTATTTTCCTCCATTGACTATAAAACCACACGTGACTCAGTTTTACTTTACATTTTATCTGCATTATGTGGCTATTGCACGATCATCCGAGAGGTGCTAAATTTCCATTTTGATGAGTTTGGCTGCTGATTATGTGCAGTTTGGGCTTGGGTGTGTTTGTGCACCTCTTTATGTGTATGTGGGTTTTCCTCAGAGAAACTCGAAGTGGAAATAATAATATCTCTGAGTCTCTGGTATCCTTTCATCACTCCCAGGTCCTTGTTGAGTCAATAGCTTATTTATGCGAGGCCTCATTCAGAGCCAGTTTGAAACATTTCATATTATGAATGGCCAATTCTCAAGGCTCATTACCTAGACAGGATCTTTCATTGGGAGAATATTCCGCTCAAGACTGAATCATTAAGGGAAAGAGCTTGTCTATAGAGATACACTGTAATCAGATGCAGCATGAATTGTGACGGACTCGGCTACGTTTTCTCTCAATCAGATGTTTTTTTCATAAGAGACTATTGAAACTAATATCATTCCGGCACTCAGTCATAAAAGGTTCTCTGTAATTCTAATCATTCTGCGCGGCGAGCTGTCATCTGTGGTTAAAATCACAGAAGAAAAGGGAAACAGATATTTTAATTCAAGGTGAGAGCTTAATACAAAGCCAAATAAAGAAGAGCTTATTTAAAGATATTTGTGGAAAATGTGTTAAAAATAATCATGCCATTTGCCCAAGCCATAACGGTAGCACTTTGTTTTACAGTTTCGCATGAACATACTATGTACTTATTGTAGTAATGTAACTAACTAGGTAATAACCCTCAACCTTAACTTATCCCATGTAGTTACCTTACACTACTCATTACATTGAAAGTGCACGTACTGATATTATGATATTTCATGATATTTCATGACTCTTGCAACTAGATGGCCTATTTGGAGCAAATGAGCTGTTCCTCTGGGTCCTAAAGTCATTTCTCTTCACTATGAATTCAGATACACATGTAGACATGATAATATATATATTTTTTATTTTTATGTGTACTGAAGCATTCCTTCCATTCCATTTATTCCTAAGGGGGTCAAATTGACCCGTGAGGGAAGGATTAGTTACTTTTTTAAAATTCAACCACAAAACTCCTCGAGTCCATTCAATTTTTTGTGTGTTTTTGTGGTTCAAGTGCGACAAAAGTCCTAGGGTCTTGGACCCCTCTGATGAAAACTTAATTTCATTTTTTTTTTTTAAATGAGTTTCGGGTCAAAATTACCCGAGGGAAGGATAAGTTAAATGTTTTTGAAAAAAGCACCAAGGCTACAATTGTTTGATCAAAAATACAGTATGACTGTAATATTGTGAGAAATTTAATGTAACTGTTTTCTGTTTTAATATATTTTAAGGTATATATTTTAAGTTTATTTCTATGTTGGCGAAACTGAATTTTCAGCAGCCATTACTCCAATCTTCCCTCCATCCACTCCATCACATGATCCCTCAGAAATCATTTTAATATGCTGATTTGCTGCTCAAGAAACATTTCTGTTTATTATCAATGTTGTTTTTTTAATAGAATGTTCAAAAGAACAGCATTTTTTTTTTAAATAGAAATCTTTTGTAACATTATAAATGTCTTTACCATTTAATGTCTTTACCATTTACCATGTCTTTAACATTATAAATGTCATATTTGATCAGTTTAATTTGTCCTTGCAAAAAAGATTTATTAAAAAAAGTATTACATTTAAAAAAAATCAATCTACTGGCTAAAACCTTTGAACCTTTGTACAGTATGTTGTAATGTGTGTAATGAAAATAAAACAATACAAGTATCATTTATGTGGTTCATAGGCTGTTAAAAATGTATAAAAGCAGCACATTTAATCAAAATTCCTTGTGTTTCTTTCATGCCTCTAGTGTGCAGGGGCTTGATAAAGAACGGAGAACGGCAGGATGAGGAAAGCGTGGGTGGCCGACGTAGGACAGAAGCTCTCCGGCAGCTGTGTCAGATGAACCCATCTCAGGCTCTGAACATCAGGGCCATGGTGGTGAGTTTCCAGCACTTGACCACCTGTCATGCTCTGTAATTGGCTGCGGTTAAATAATAATAATAGTGATCAGAACAATGTGTCATATTGATGTCAAAACCATGGTCTTTCCGCAGGTGGAGGAGTGTCATCTTCCAGGTCTCGGTGTTGCTCTAACACTGGACTATAAGCCAGACTCGGCAGATGAGGCGGTCAGTCCTCTGGTGTCTTATGTCAGCGGCCTACTTCTGGGCACCAATGGAAAAGTGCGCACCTGGTTCAGTATGTTCATTCGCAACGGTCAGCAGGTAAGGAACAAAAGTTGTACTAAAGCGTTTGATGAATACCTGCTTTTTAAGCACATGAAATCAAGTATGTGTCTCACTGTCTTTCTTCAGAGGAAAAGAGAGAGCAGCTCAGTACTGTGGCAGATGCGGAGGCAGCTGCTGTTGGAGCTGGTGGCCATCTTACCCCGCTCTCGCAGCACCCATGTTCCTAATGACAGTGAAATGGACTCCGAGAGCAGCTCGGGGTACTCTGGCCTGCGAGAGGAGCATGTGGTGAAGGCCAGTGCGCTGCTGCGGCTCTATTGCGCACTAATGGGGATCGCTGGTCTTAGGTATGCCACAGTTGACACAATCAGATCTTTACAGTGGTGCAGTAGCTCTTAACCACAGATAACTTAGGCACTTTTGCTGATAAACTTAATGGTAACACTTTATTTTGATGGTCCCTTTTTGAATTTTCTGTTGACTATAAGTAACTTTGCAACTACATGTCAACTAACTCTCATTAGAGTATTAGTGGACTGTCTGCGTAATATCTGCAAACACGTTATTGTGATGCTCCTCCAACAGACACTATACTGACTATAAGTAACTTTGCAACTACATGTCAACTTATTCTAACCCTAACCCTACCAGTCTACTACCGAATGTGTTAAAGGGACCATCAAAATAACTTAATTTTCCACAATAAGAAATTCCTGGCTCCGTTCCATGATGAGGTTGCAAGTTACAGAAATGATTTACTCCACCTGTTTGTTTGATAGTATCAGTTCCTGTTGACAGCGAAAACCTCTTTGAAGTGTCGCAAAGTTTTAAAGATGATTTCAAATGTGTTTTCTCTCCACAGGCCCACAGATGAAGAGGCGGAGCAGCTGTTGCAGTTGATGACCAGCCGTCCACCAGCCACACCTGCAGGAGTGCGCTTTGTCTCCCTGTCCTTCTGCAAACTACTGGCGTTCCCCACCCTCGTCAGGTACATCCTTGCTCTACCCAATCAAATTAATCATAAATTATGATTTAATGATTAAAGGGTCATATCGTAAATTAATAAAAAAATTCTCCATGAGGCCCACTTGTATTATGCCAAAAATGATAAAAGTTTCACACAATTTTAATCTTTGATGTCAGAAATCCAAGGATTTTAGTTTGAATCATTTTAGCTGCTGATCATTTTGGAAACACTTCTGAAACACTGTTACAACTTTTCAAAAATTTGGAGTCAGTAAAGATTTTTTTTTAACAGAAATTAATACTTTTATTTGCAAGGATGATAATAATATTTTTATAATAAAATTGATAATAATAATAAATGTTTCCTGCTCATGATTTCTGAATGATCATGTGACACTGAAGACTGGAGTAATGATGCTGAAAATTTAGCTTTGACATCACTGGCAAATATGTTTTATTTTAAAAAACATATATTTAATCAAAAAACCGTTCTTTTAAATTGTAATAACATTTCACTATATTACTGTTTTTACTGTATTTTTTGATCAAATAAATGTAGCCTTGGTGAGCATAAGAGACATTTTTCAAAAACCTTAAAAAATCTTGCCAATCCCAAACTTTTGAATGGTAGTGTATGTCAAAAGATCAAGGAAACCCCTTTAAATGTGTAACATTAGCAAGTACTTTAAATCTTTGATGTTTTACTGAAAACACTTAATGTTCCGTCACTCAGTTATGTTCTGTGTAAAGCAGTTTGTTTCTGTTCAGTTAAATTTATATCCAATAGTTCAATACAGTTTAGTTTAATTTACTCAAAATCCAGAGTAAAACCCAGGTGCGTCATAATTGCTGTTGTGTCTTCTCTCTGCAGTACTCCAGAACAAGAGCAGCTGATGGTAATGTGGCTCAGCTGGATGATAAAAGAGGAGGAGTATTTCGAGAGGTATGACAGGCCTGAATGGACAAGCCCTTCAAACCCATAATAACCAATAAATGCATTTTACAACATTCTAAGTATGCCAGTTATTTTATGATCAGCAAGAAGGAAATCTTCTGAAAAAATAATAAATTACAGGAAACAGAATTTTTATGCCTGCATCAAACGTATGTTTATCCTTATCCTAATCTAATTGGTTTCATTTCGAAGAGAACAAGTATTTGGAACTTTGATTTATTTTTTCATTTTTTGCGTCCTGCAATTATTAGTTCTCTGAGGTCTGCCTGATGCATTCAAACCCACTTCTGTTCTAAGAGCATGTTTTATGCGTAAAATTAACTTTAAGAGAAAAAAAATAATCTTTGTGCGTACACAAACATTTGTGGTAAAATGTGCTCAAATGTGCTTTCTATCTATTAGACAATTTTACTCCTATAAAAGGAGGGGGGGAGAAGAGCATGAATGATAAAATGAAAACAGATGGGGTTATGCAGAGGTTAGGCAGTGACAGCCTTTTTCAATTTAATAACTAATAAGCAGCTGATGGGTTATAAGTCATCTCTCTGCAGCTTGCGCTCCTCCTGACCCACTGTGATTGGAGCGCTTATCCATATTATAAATTTAGAGATAAATGTCCATGGGTGCACGGCAGTGTGTGTTTGTGGTTAGTGTTATCATGGATGTTAAGCCCACTGTAACCCTGGGGGTTGGTATGTGTGTATTCATATCTTCTGTATAATAAGATGGACTCTTTAATCGATTTCCCCCATTGTCCTCCTCCTCCTCCTCTTCTCGTCCCCCTATTTTGCTTTTCCATCTCCCTCTTCTCCTCCCTACTCTTATTCTTTCCAGTGCCGCCGGTGTCTCTGCCTCTTTTGGAGAGATGCTATTACTGGTTGCCATGTATTTCCATAGCAACCAGCTCAGTGCCATCATCGAGCTGGTTTGCTCCACCCTTGGGATGAAGGTGAGTTTAAGTCATCAGCAGCACCAGAGCAGCCTATTAACCGAATAAGAACATCACTTTAGCACCATTCTGGTGGGTTTCGTTTTCAAAATGACATTTGAGTTATAATTATTAAGATTGGATCCCTGTCATTTCATGCATTTTACTAAGTGTCTTTTTAATGCATGTGGATGCTACGGAAGTTCTTGTGCTCACCAAGGCTGCATTTATTTAATTGAAAATACAGTAAAAACAGCAATATTGTGAAATATTATTACAACTGTTTTCTATTTTAATATATTTTTTAAATGTTACTTATTTCTGTGATGGCAACACTGAATTTTCAGCATCATTACCCAGTTTTTAGTCTCTTGATCCTTCAGAAACTATAATATGCTGATTTCTGCTCAAGAAACATTTATTATCATCAATGTTGCAAACAGTTGTGCTGCTTAATATTTTTGTGGAAACCGTAATATTTGTTTTTTTTTGTATTCTTTGATGAAAAGAGTGGACAAAAGAAAAGCATTTATTTGAAATATAAATCTTTTGTACCATTATAAATGTCTTTACTGGCGCCTTTAAACTATTGAATGCATCCTTCCTGGATAAAAGTATTTATTTGAAAAAACAACTTTTACTGACCCCAAACTTTTAGAAATTCCATAATTAATGTGCACAAAGTAGTGCAATGACAATTTTCCTTTTGATTAAAGCAATGAATAGTTCAAATACATTCCTTAATCACAGATGTTTCTATCCCTGTGGGTTTAATTTCACAGAGAACCTCAAAGATAGCCAATCAAACATTAGCTAATATGTGCTGTAATTTTTGCCAGTGAAATCACTAAGTACATCTGCGCAACATATTTCAAACAAGTTGGACAAAAGTTAGTTAGTTGGACAAAACCATTTAATACTAGTGCCTACAGCAGTAGGTCAGGTTTATCCATCAGTGGAACACTCTAGAGGTATTAGGTTTTTTTTTTATATAAAAACTAGTCCAATTTAGAACATAACAAAGGGTGTACTTAGTGCGGTTTACTTTTGGGCTTAAATGCCAACATTGGTTAAAATCCAGAATTAGTCCTCTAGCTGTAAACATCCATTATACTTAGCTTGTACTGTAAAAGTCTCTGAAGGAAGTGAATTAATTGGTGAATTTATTGATTGTTAGTGTCTGAGAACAGGCACATCCGAGAGAAGGCTAAAGCGTGCCTGTGTGATATGTATTTGCCTTTAGCCGAGTCGTGCTTTATTAATGAGCCATGGAGGGTTTGTTTAGCCAGAGTCACTTTCGGCATTAAAAACCTTCATATTTTGTTGAAATTGTTTTTGAAACTTGCAGTTTAAGTTTAAAAGGGTTGGGAAAAATATTTGGCTAACTTAAACTCCTTATCCTTCCACAGATCGCCATCAAACCCAGCTCACTGAGCAAAATGAAGACCATTTTCACTCAGGAAATCTTCACAGAACAGGTACTTCTTTCCTTGTAGGGGATTGATGGTGTTTTAATGCAAAACAGTCTCTTTTAATAAGAACAATGTTTTTGCAAAAGATAATGAATTGTGTATGTCTCTGAGTTTGCACAATCTATTTGACTTATTGCAAGAACTGTGTAGTCACCAGAGCAAACATCTTAATTACTAACAACTTGTCATAATATTACTTTCACTATTATAGATATCTTGTCCTAGCAGATAACTTTGAGAATTGCGTGCTTGCCATCTGTCGAACACAGTGAAAACAAAGCACTTTTTGTCGTTATGGAGAAGGCATCTGCTGAATATTTTAAATGTAAATGTAGAAACTGATATTAAGTGGATGTTTGTGTTGTGGCAGGTGGTTACAGCACATGCAGTGAGAGTGGCAGTTACTAATAACCTCAGTGCCAACATCACAGGATTCCTCCCCATCCACTGCATATACCAGCTCCTGAGGAGCAGAGCCTTCACCAAACACAAAGTGTCCATAAAGGTGAACCTGATGATCTCACATACTGTTCTGACTGTGCTGTTTCTCTTCTGTTGGAATTCTGCCCTGTTGTGTTGAGGAGTTTTCTTTTTGTCACCTGCTACCTATTTTTGTTGTTGCACTTTTGTATTGGATGGATTCCATAGTATTTTCTTGCATTCTCTCTTTTTTTTCTGTTTGTTTTTTTGTTCTATCATTGCTATTCTTTTATGTTAAGTTTGCTCTAATGACTTTAAAGTAATTAAATTAATACATCATTGTTAATATATTAAAATAATCTAAGTTTAATGTAATGTTTAATGTTCTTCAGTCATCTTTTTTAACTTTTTACTGAAGAGCCTGCAGTTCTTGACACTTCAAGAATAATAAAATAAATCAGTTTATGAATTTAATATATCTATAGACCTTATGCGCCAGAGAAACAAGACCATCTTTAGAATTTTGTGTTTGAACTTCTGTTTTTGCAGTAGCTCTTTGTATTTCTTTGGCATCGCTGTCAAAGAGTAATTAGCTTGTGGAGTGGATTTACTTATTGTAGAGTTAACGAAAGTTATCATGAGCATTGAAGGGGATGTGATAACCAGGAAGACCGGGAAGATTTAAAAACGAGTGGTTCATTCATACATGCTGTGGAAACACAAACTGAAGACAGAACACAACGATTGCAGGGCTAAAAAGGGGCGGGGCTACATAATAGCTATACTCCCAGTGTCTTTTAATAAAATAAAGCTATTAAGAACCACTTTTATATTATGTAGTTAACATCTGTGCTATATTATTTGGTCTCTGTTTTCTATGTAGTTATATTCTGTTTAGTATTTTGTTTTGTTTTGTTTTCTGTTCCCATCTACTTTGTTTTAATTTTTTCAACTTTCTATTTTACTTTTTGTACTTTGTACTGTTCTTTTTTATTATTTTCTATTCTATTCTGTTCCATTCAGTTCTATTATTTTGTTTTGTTGCATCCTATGTTCTGTTTTTTTCTGGGGATTTTTTTCTTGTCCTGTTTTGTTAAAAAAAAGCCCACACTGTGCTAACTACACTACATTACTCTGTTGACTCTGTTCAGTGCTAGTATTGACTTGAATCCATTGGGTTCTATTATATGTTTGACTGGCTGGCTCCTCTCCTGACTCATGGAAAGACACTCCATTGATTTAATTAAGGATGTGATTTTTGAATGTGGTAGTGCATCGCCCGGCAGATCAGAATGTTTCCTCACAATTACATTGTCAGGCTTAAAGACTGGAATCTGCCTCCTCTAGAGTCAGTAAGCCATGTTATAGCTATTGATCTGCTCAGCTGGAAAGATGATTTAATCACCCGAGTGCCAGAGGTAGATGATTGGATAATTCGCTTATTCTGAATGACTTTCTTTCTTTCTTTCTTTCTTTCTTTCTTTCTTTCTTTCTTTCTTTCTTTCTTTCTTTCTTTCTTTCTTTCTTTCTTTCTTTCTTTCTTTCTTTCTTTCTTTCTTTCTTTCTTTCTTTCTTTCTCAGGACTGGATCTTCAGACAGCTGTGTGAGACGACCACTCCACTCCACACTCAGCTGCTTCCATTAATTGATGTTTACATTAACTCCATCCTGACCCCTGCTTCCAAGACCAATCCTGAGGCCACTAACCAGCCAATCACAGAGCAGGAGATACTTAATGTTTTCCAGGCAGGGGTGAGTGGAGCTAAATCATCTTTTTACTCGCATTGATTGCAAAATCATCTAAAACAGCAAAAAAATAACTGTGATAAATGACCACCCTGCAGTAACAAATATCAGGTTTGTTGAAATATTAATATTATTGAAGGTTATTTTTAGATAAACGGCTTCTGGATATTGCAATATGTACTAACGATTTACAGAAGCATAAATTATATAATATCAAAAAGCATTTTAAAACATTTGGGTTTAACAGTATTAAAGCCCTCAGTCTGTGGTAAAGTATATGTCAGTGATACTTCCTTGAATAAAGACAATTCATATTCGGTTATATTGTCTATTAAACTGCACTGACACTATCAGAAGAGAAAAGAATTAAAAACTAAATTTAGCAGGTAAAGACACTTTGCTATATATTGACACTGTTATTGAACTGATTTTGAACTGAATTGAGCTGAATGATGACACTATTGTCTTTTGTAGAGCTGCTTATATCTGAAATTGACTTGTTTCATTATTAAATTTTCAACATTAACACTTATTTTCCTGTTTATTAATGTGAAGCTGCTTTGAAACAATCTGTTGTATAAATTGCTTAAAATGCTATAAATAAATGTGACTTGACTTGACTTGATTATACACTATACATCTCCAATTCTGTCCAATACAGATCCATATGTTCCTGTAACTTCTCTTGCTTTTAACCTCTGTTTGACCTCTCTCCATGTCCCACTCAAATCTCTCTCTCCCTCTTCCCCTCTTCCCCTCCCCCTCCCCTTCTCCCTATCTCTCTCTCTCTCTCTCTCTCTATCTCTCTCTCTCTCTCTCTCTCTCTCTCTCTCTCTCTCTCTCTCTCTCTCAGGGAGATGGAGGGAAAGTTCGTTCTCAGTACACCATCACCACCCAGTTGCTCATTCTCTATTACATCCTGTCGTATGAGGAAGCTCTGCTCGCTAATACAAAGACATTGGGTCAGTATATTATTACACACCTGACATATTTAAAAATGTCACTTTCTATGTTGAATACATTTTTTTGATGAATTCATTTTAGATCAAATTGTTTATATTGATTTGTATTGAAGTTCAATTTGATCAATCACGACGTAAGTGTATATCAACATTTAATTGATAATCGAATTTTATTTCCCTGTATAAAATGTCTTTATATTAAAATTTGGTCGTTTCAATTAATCCGTTCAACCCGCATTCCAACTTCATCCTGAGTTTTGCATATTTGGTTCTTTTGTTTTTGGACATCTTTTCTGTTTTGTTGTCTCCTTACAGCCCCCTCCTTTGTTTAATTTTAAACAATTTGATTATTAAATGAACAACAAGACTTAATCATTTTATCTACAGTTAATCTGGTGCATTCACTCTTATGTAAGTTCCTGTCTTGCCACCCAGAGTGCTATTATAATATTAGGATGTGAGCAATACAGCTTAGCTTCCCGCTCCCTCCTCTGCATGTTAAATTGCTTCAAACTCACACCAATCACCTGCAGTTTGACTTTGCTTTGGAAGCCTCTCATGGGTTATTAGAGCGGTTACTCTTCACTGTTTATGCACACAGCTCTTCCCAGAGTGCTGTGCTTATTTAATCTCTCTCTCTCCCTCTCTTCTCCTCTATCATCCTGGAGTAATGATGCCCTTTGGCTGTGCTAATGAACTGGAATACAATGAAAAATCACCTGTACATGAGCTGCACCACAGAGGCCTATTTTTAACAAACAGCCTGATAACCGTGCGTTCTCTCCTCCCAGCACTTATGCAGAGGAAACCAAAATCCTACTCTCCTGCCCTCATGGACCAGATTCCCATTAAACACCTCATCCGCCAGGCCCAAGGACTGCAGCAGGAGCTGGGAGGTAAAGGACACCAGTTTAACCTCCAATGTGCTTATATTCAGCCAACTGGTTTGTTCACCAGGGCTAATAATGCTGCATGTTTCGATGCATCTCTAGACACATGACATTAATTTGATACTTGAAATGTTTCTCTCAGTATATTTTTATTTTTATGTGCATTGATTTCCAGGCTGTATTCATACAAACAGAGAAACGTTCCAGTGGTGTTATTCTAAATAAAATGAATATAAGATAAAGTTGATATATATTATAAAAAAAAGTTTATGTTATATAAGACTATTTTATTTTATTATTTTATTTTATTTCCATCGTCAGGCCTGCACTCTGCTCTTCTGCGTCTACTGGCCACAAACTACCCTCACCTGTGCATGGTGGAAGACTGGATCAGTGAAGAGGAAGTGACTGGTACTCTGCCCTTACTGAGGAAGATGCTACTGACATCATCATCCTGCAAATACTCACAGACACAGCTACGAGAGGGTACGAGCAACTCCCACGAATGTGTAAATCTCCTTACTCTTAGGACAGAGATTTCATTAAAGATTTTCTGGCATTTACTGATTTTTCAAATATGATGCATGAAAATCTCAAAAACGCCAGTTTTGGTTTAATCAAAACAAGGAACTGGAGTGGCATATGTCCATACAATTTTTTTGTAAAATGAAAACAATCACGGATAAAAATAGAAACGTTGCTCAGGTGGATTCGGCAAACTATTTAGCACTTCTCTGCTGTATGATGTATTTCAAGCAAATGTCACTCTACTGTAAACCAGACCACTGAACTCTACATTGAGACTCATAAGGCCCTTTGGCACTAGAAGAGATCACAAGTGCTTATTATGGCCTATGATATGAATAGTTTGTTGTTGTAGTCTAACCTTTCATGTGCATGACTCAGTTTCGCACCTGTGGATTAATGAGCCTGAAGGTGTTTGTGTATTTATACATCGCTGCTCTGACAGGCCTGTTTCTCCACAGGGCGCTTGTATTCACAGACAGTGACAGGCTTGTGCTATTGCTATATTTAATGATATGGAAATAAAACAAACGATATATTGACTTCTAAAGCCTCTAAATGTTAAATTTTTGTCTTTGAATTAATTATAATCCAATATTAATATAAGCAATTATTTGTGATTACTTTTATTTATAAATCAGCATGTCATGTAAATCAATTCAATTTTAAAATGAATGTTTTTTTTTTTCTTCTTAGCTTTCCAGAATGTCCTCTCTGGTGGGCCCAGGCTGCTGCGTATCCTGGAGCACCTGACGCTGCTCTCTGCGGGAGATCTGATCCCATACGCAGAGGCTCTGACTGCCAGCATGGGGCTGCTCTTAGAGGACGGGGTATCTCGCAGAATCCTACAGACTGTTAACAAACTCTGGATGGTACTTAATACAGTCATGCCACGCAAGTGAGACTTCCTCTCTGTTTTAAATGCTGTAGTAAAATGGAAGGATATCTTCAGCACTTGTACTAAGTCTTTATCTTCTTTTACTTTGTCAGGCTGTGGGTGATGACAGTAAATGCTCTGCAGCCCTCAGTAAAGCTCCTGCGGCAGCAGAGATATACTCAGAATGATCTGATGGTGGATCCTCTCATTGTCCTCCGCAGCGACCTCAGAGTCTTCAGGTATTTTCTGCTTAGAAATTTTCTAATTTGTGCCAATTGTTATGCTGCTAATATAATTTGTAAAAAAAAAGAAAATATAAAATCGATTTTTTTTTTATTTTATTTTTTTTATTCGATTAAGTTTGAAGTAGGTACGATTTTTGAAAGAATTTAATTGTTTACCAAGGCTGCATTATTTGATCAAAAATACAGTAAAAGCAGTAATATGAAATATTGTTGCAATTTAAAATATTGTTTTCTAAAAAAAAATGCTGTTTTCTATTTTTATATATTTTAAATATATAATTTATTCTTGTGATTGCATCATTACTCCAGTATTCAGTGTCACATGATCCTTCAGAAATCATTCTTATATTCTGCTTAATAAACATGTATTATTATTATCAATGTTGACAGTTGTGCTGCTTTTTTTTTTCAAATGTTTGTGAATATTATTATATTATATGCCTTTTGTTTCGTCTGAAGGTGTCCTCCACTAATGGACATTACTCTTCACATGCTGAACGGCTACCTGCTGGCATCTAAAGCCTACCTGAACGCCCACCTGAAGGAGACGGCTGAATTTGAGCGACAGGCTCAGACCGTATCAAACCTTGGGCTCGGTGGCCAGCCTGACACACCTGAGGTCACCAGAGAGGAGCTAATGAATGCTCTGCTGGCTGCTCAGGTAGACACACACACACACACACACACACACACAGACACACACACACACACACACACACACACACACACACACACACACACACACACACACACACTCTAATCACACACATCTCTAATACTCTGAATCATGAGTTTTGTACATTAGGCATATGCGTGTTGTTTTTGTCCACCTTCAGGACAGTGCAGCAGTACAGATCTTGCTGGAGGTGTGTTTGCCGTCCCCTCAGGAGGAGCTGCAGCTGGGAGGAGGTGGAGGAGCAGACAGTCTGTTGAGGAGCGTTCAGTCTGCTCCAGGTATTCCCGTGCGGAAGCAGGTGTGCGACGCAGTTTTTGGGCGGGGGTCCCAGCGGGAATGCGAGGCAGAGGGCGGACTGCTCAGTGACCTGAGGGAGGTGCAGTGCCTCATCTGCTGCCTGCTGCACCAAATGTTCATCGCAGACCCCAACATTGCCAAACTAGTACACTTCCAGGTAACTAAATCTCTTTACAGAACAGTGATCACCGTTATGATGATATACATACGTTGTAATGGTCAAACCTCATGAAAGTCTTAAAACACACAACACACAATTTTTTAATTTTCAGATTACTTGCTTTTGTATTTGACGTCTTTTCTTTTACGCATTTTAGAGTGAAACAGGATGTTCAGTGAGAAAAAAAAAAGTAGGGTGGGATTTAATTTTATCCATTGGGAATTGATTAGATTGATTCGAGAAAAGTGGTCTCTGTATGACAGATGGTTGAAAGGGAGCGGTTAAAATAGGTGGAGCAAGTTACACTACCGTTCAAGAGTTTGGGATCAGTACGATTTTTGTTTTGTATTGTTTTTTGTCAATGAATCCTTTAAAAAAGAATCACAGTTTCCTCGAAAATATTGAGCAGCAAAACTGTTCTCAGCATTGATTCAACAAATGTTTCTTGAGCACCAAATCAGCATATTAGAATGATTTCTGAAGGATCATGTGACTGAAAATTCAGCTTTGCCATCGCAGTAATAAAATACATTTTAAAAGATATCATCTTAGAAAACAGTTATTTTAAATTGTAATAATATTTCACAATATTACTGTTTTTACAAATAAATGCAGCCTTGCTGAGCAAAAAATTTTAATGACACCCAAAGTTTTGAACTATCATGTAAAATTTTGATGACAATACAAAACGTTTTTTTAATTTTTTTTAAATATGTACCAGTTAATCATTTTTCAAATTTATCAGGAACATATAATAAGGTAATTTTCCTCTTGATGTGAACATCATTTTGGAAATGTTGAAATTAAACTGCAATTAGGTTTATGTAAATCAGTTTAAAAAAAACAAAAAAGAAAGAAATCTCTAATTGACTTTCTAAGCTCTATTTGAGTTCTTAAGGTTTTCTAAATCTTCTTTAAATGTTTCTTCAGGGTTATCCACAGCCCTTGCTTCCTCTGACGGTGGCAGGAATTCCTTCCATGCACATCTGTCTAGACTTTATCCCAGAACTCCTCGCTCAGCCACAGCTGGAGAAACAGGTAAGCTACTAACAATTTGTCCATCCATACAGTATTATTAGCCAGGACTAAATGGACCATGTACTAAATTCTGGGAGTGAGAGCATCATCTGAATTTAGGTGTGAATGCCATAAATGATCATCCTGTGTGTGAACACAGAATATAATCCCTCACAAACCTGTCATGGTGTAAAACGATAACCATAGCGATGTTTTTGACTAAATGAGATACAGATGTACGTGGTTTACTATATTTAGTATAATACAAGTATACTCAATAGGATGTGAAACTCTTTATAGTATATACTACAACTTAAATTAGAGCTGTACAGCTACAAGTTGAAGCATTAAGAGTGTGTATTACATCATTCAAATTGCTGACACATGGTGAGCCCTTAGGGTTGACCTCTGGGCTTGATGCTAATGGCAGTTTTGTTTTTTCTGCCACAGATCTTCGCCATACAGCTGTTGTCCCATCTGTGCACCCAGTACGCCCTGCCCAAATCCCTCAGTGTGGCACGTCTTGCCATTAGTGTGATGGGTACCCTCCTCACTGGTAAAATAACTCTCTCTCATCTGTTTCTTTATCTCTCTTCCATCCTCTCTTTATCTTGGTCTCCGTTCTTATTCATTTATTAGGGCTGGCATTTTATTAAAGAGTGTCTAAAAATAACATCGATAATTGGAGAGATCAGACTATTACCCTGACTTTTTTTTTGTAACAAAAGCCAGCCTGTGCGAACTTGTCCGATTATCTTTGTACACACTGCCCTCTGCTGGACATTTGTTACTGTCTAAAACAAACCTTCATCTGCAGTGTTTATAAATTATGCATCAGCCATCCATTTATTATGTTTTATTGAATGAGTACCAGAGGAGTCTTGAGCACTCTTAAATCCTGCAGTTCCTTACAGCTTTGTTAGATCGTTCAGTTTAATGTTATCTCGTGCATCTGTTCTCAAAAGCAACCAAAAACTGGTCCAATAGATTCACTTATGTAACTAAATTATGGTATCTGTTACAGTACTGACCCGTGCCAAGCGCTTTGCATTTTTCATGCCAACGTTGCCATGCCTAGTTTCGTTCTGCAAGGCTTTCCCTCCACTCTTCGATGATGTCATGTCACTGCTGGTTCAGGTGGGACAGGTGTCCGCTGCTGATGTCACCACCAAGGCCAGAGACATTGACCCTCTCATTGCCAGTGAGTGTTTTCTTGACTTGATTGTTTTTAAATTTTGTAATGTTCAATGGCTGTTGGGATGTCGTAGGGATATGGCAAGATTTTAGATTCAATTATTTTACTCATTTGACGCTTTAAAGAGATTTTTAAAGAAGTTCTAATAGATCTAATAGAGTGCAACAGCGCAGGCCCACTTTTTTAGAGGCCTTGGTTTTGGAAGTATTTTTCACATAGGGGCATAAAAAAGAGTTACAAGCCAAGAACCAAACCAACCTGGGCAAGGTGAATCTTAACACCACAAATATTTAAAGTGTGATAGATAGATTTGTTTGTTGCAATTCTATGATTGGTGGCGATTTCTTTGCAGAATTATGGATGTTTTCACCAAGAAATCTACTGATATTTAAAAAAGTTAAAATAAGATGATCCGATGGCTTCAACATAAAAAATACCAACAGTTGAAAGCTCATAGTAGCTTTGTCGTTAAAAGTTTGTTATTGTTAAAAATGTGTCCCTTTTTTTCTTCCAAGACCCAACTGTTGCTCTCTATTCAGTTTAAGAGTTTTTAGCAATAATAGATCTCAAAAAAGTATAAAAAATGTTTTGGTTTATTATTATAAATTTTATTTTATAAAAAAAAAATTCTCCCTCCATGAAAATAGCTACTGAAGCTGGCAACCTTGAATAGTTTTATATTTGCAAATGGCTGCACACTTATCATGACATGTTATTGTGTGATTATTAAACAACCACAAAAAGCCAAGATTCACATTAGCATAATTCAAACATTTCTTACTATTACCAGTTATTATACAATTATTATACATGTGACCACATTACAGCTAAAGTGGACCAAAAATCGACTTGCATATCAGGTACCATATGAATGCAAAGAGAACGATGTTCATTTCCCTCAGTACACTTTGACAGAGGTTTGAGTTTGATTCTCAAATGTGATGACTCTTAAAGAGTAACTGTTTCTACAGACTTTGGAAGCACATTGCTTTCAAATGTATAGTTTCTACACAGTCTGTTGAGCATGTGTGTTTTTGTTTCAAAGTGTTTTATGCCTTTTTGTTCTTTTGTCTTTTTTTTAAGCATCGGCAATATGAGGTTATCATTTCTCAGTATATTTTCTCAGTAATTATCAAGATAACCACACTATGATTATGCCAAATCATGTAGCTCTAGATTAAGATCTAATACACTGTGTTCTTGTGTTTAGGGCTTCAGTATCTGAGAGAGAAGCCACAGGAAATACCTCTATCAGAATCCAAACTCTCTCTACCAAAGAGATCTGCAGTGGAGCTGGGCGGAGCCGATCCTGACGTACAGCTGTGCTATCAGATCGAGGCCACCTTCATGGACATCATCAGCTCCAGCACACAGACACTGTGACAAGACACACAGGCAAATATAAATGTTGATGGACTGTTGCATAGATTGGAATGAGTATTTTGTCCCATGTAAAAATGAAGTATCATGTTACTGGACTCTTGGTCGTACAAATCTACTTATGAACCTACAAAGCATTATAATGATAGATGTCTTGCAGCTGTTGGACTAGTGCTGAGAATGTTTCAGTTTAGAGTCAATCCACTCAAAATCCTTCATTTTGGCATTCCAAAACCACAAGTGATGAAAACATCTGGAATGAAGGTAGTGAAAGATAGTCTAATTTGACAGTTTTAAGTAAACTGTACTTATAATATATATATATGAAAGTAAAATCACTGAGTACCATTTTTAAAACGAAGGACAAGAAATACTGAAAGGTAAAAATATAGATTGCAATTCCATATTCTGTTGCCAGCGAAATCCACAGTCTATATTTGACTCAAAATAACATTGAATTTCCAGGAAGCTTCTTTTAAGTCTTACATGGATTGGATGCTCATTCTCTGGCCTGTCCTAAAGGATTGGTTTAATTTAGGTCACAAAGCAGCTGGCTGTAGAAGTAGTGGATGTTTTCTAAATAGTGTGTTAGGGTGTTAGCTAATTGTGTATTTGAGTGTCCGACGAGATGTGTGTGTCCAGGGCACTTAGCAGTTATATTATTGGTCTGTTTTCTAGACCAGCATTTAGCTGTATTTTCTTGGCACACATTCAACTTTTCTTGAAGTGTGTCGTCTGAAATTTTGTTACCTTGGTTGTTTACTTGTTTATCCTTTGAACATTTGTATTAAAAACATCTTTTGGGAAAGACTTTGTTTCCTTTTGGCTTACTAATGGCTTACTTGTAGTTGCATATTGTCTCACTTCACCTTTATTTAGCACATATTGAGAAGAACATATCTGGCTGGCATTTTAAACAGTTTGGGGTGCCAAAGTCACAAAAAGCACCAACAATTTTACTGGATATTAACGGCATTTACATAAACTTCAATATTTCAGATAGGCCACCTAAAATGCGTTTATCCTTTATCTGTGGTGATAAAATGGTATTAAAAAAATAACATTTCCTTTAGATCCACATGGGGGTGCTCTTGTTTCATCTAAAAATACCGGTTCCACAACCTGGAGTACACATGGAAACGCTTATGCATGTTCAGTGATGGCATGATCAATGATTGGAGCATAACAAATAACTTGGCCAATCACATGCTCATTTTGCTCCAGTACAATGGTTTTCTGTGTTATGAAAGCTTTAGAAAATGCCCTGATTTAATTTGCAATCAGAGTTGGCCCATGTACTTTAAATTAGAGTAGAACATCCAGTCCAAGAATGTACTTTTTTCTGAGCCAGATTACACCATGAGGCTTGACCCAACCTTTTTTTTTGCATCACTTATATAGTCATTCTCGCCCATGTAAAATCTTTTGTAATATCCCTTATAGAAGCTGTTGAGTTTTTCCTCGTCTGATGTGCAGTATATGCACCTACGTAAGGATACATAATAATAACTAAGGGATCCATCACTCCTAAGTCCACATCTGCCCATAGGGTGATCGTAGATGTTCTTGCGTGTGATGAGAGTGGAAGAAAAGGCATAAAATATGCATCCGGAGTGTTTTTGTGGTGTAAATGGTTCTCACCGCAGGTCTTTTGCCTCTTCAGAGCTCTATCTCTGAGCTGCTGTGAATGGCCTCAGGCTAGCAAAGGCAGAATCACAGCTCAGTTTTGTTTCTACTTTAAGGCGCTGTCAAGTTTAAACACCTTTTTCACACAAAAAGCTTCTGTGCTCTTTTCTCTCTTTCACCTTTCCTTGCACCTCTGTTCTTGCGTGGCAGAGAGAAATGTAAATGTTTATCGCCTCCCCTAGCAGACCCGGCTTCCTTTTTTCCAGGGCCATTTCTCGTTACTTGCTCATTTGACCTTCAGTTGAGTTATTTTCCTCACTTCTGGATGCCTTGAGTGGGAAGTTTGCAGTTTGAATATCCGTGCACGCATCAGTAAATCGGATTGACTTTGTGCTGCGAGACAAAGGTCTGCTGAAATCTAAAAGCACCGATAATGTAATTCATGCTTTGATTTGGTAATTGACATCTGTTTAGTGTTGTGCTCCTTGCTGCACATCATCCATTTGTGAAATCCGCCGTGGTGGGTGCCAGCTTTCCATATGGTAATGGCTGGCGGGCATGTGTGCGAGATTAAATCCGATAAAGATCTTTACAGTAAACATCAAGATTGTAGGTTGTGACCGGTCAGGCTATCTCTCCTAGCATCTTGTTACAGACACAAAAAGATGGAGGCCATTTTTCAAAGGAGTTCAAACGGGAATGTTAAGTAACTTTGTGAAGCCTGCCAGTTGGAAAGGCGAGCGAAACCGAGTGAATTTGTTTCTTGCCCAGATAGTTATATCAAGTCTCTGATCTCAGGCGAGCCTTTGGTGAAATTCAAAACATCTCGCTTCAGTGCCGCGGTGAGTTTGTGTGTTTTATTTCCCACTGAATCAAAGCAAGATGTGCTGCAAATCGTGTTGTCAGCGTAGGCCGACTGAACTGGCAAAAGCTATTTACAGACGCTTGCAATCAAATCACCATATTTCAGCTCCGGCCCCACGGGCTCACTCTAAATGCAATATGCCTCTACGTTCATGGCACCCTGGAGCCTTACATCATGTCTTTTAGTATTGTTTATGAGATTAGAGACTGCACCATGTAAAATACTCTTTTCTATGTAGGCTGAAAGGTAGCAGATGCCAGCGTGTGGTCTGCGGCGTGCTCAATCTAATTACCCCCGCTATTACAGGCCGAGCTGTTCGGCCTTGGTATGTAACCCCTCTGCTCCACGGCCGGCGTTGCGGAGAGAATCGGACGCGGAGGAACCGCGAAGGGCTCTTCGATGCTATACCATCTGGAGAGACGGGAGAGTGTATTACATCCCACACCTGTTGAACGTGTGATTAGCTTTTTGGTCTGAAGCATAAATCATTTGCAGCCGGTTGCTTTGGGCTCACATTGACTTCATCGGTCTCTCTGGTTGACTACATTAGTAAAGGCAATAAAGCTATTGGGGAGATCGCCTGAGATTAAGACTGTGTTACAGGTGTCTATCGGACAGAGGAGATGCTCTTATGAGCTTAAAAACAGCATTGCAAAAACTGGCTTTATAGTAAACTGGGGCAAGGAATGTTATTTAAATATTTAGTGTAGTAGTGTGATGTACCCAACATGCACTGTGCCGTGATCTATTTGTTTGTTTGTCCGTCCATCCATCCATCCGTCCAGTCATTTCTTGTTACGACAGAAAACAACACAACTCGGTGGTTCCCAGCTTGTTTTGTGTTGACCCGGCGTAATACCATAAATGTTTATCACTCACGCACACACACAAGAAAAAAATATAGTTAGAAATGTTATATTATAATTTTAAGGACTTTTTTTTAGGTTTATGCAATTATTTCTGTTAAGTTATATTAATTAATAGACACTTAAAATTAAACAATTTAATGTTAAAATGAAAATAATATTAATCTGTCACTTATAATTCACTGTACAAAACATATAATGGTCCGTACAAGTAAAGTTTACTTGTACACCCTATATTGTACTGTAAGTATTCATGTATGTAGTCTTTCCGTTTATGATGCTGATGAGTTTAGATTGGATGCACAGCTTTTGACTTTTGAACAGCAAATTATATTAAAATCCTTTTTATTTTACTTCTCTGATTATATGGTTTGTTGTACTTAATTTATCTGCATTTAGCATCATTTTCTTCCTGCAGTCCATGACCCACCAGTTGAGAATTGACCTAGTCTGCATTGATTTTACCTTAACATTCTGACAACCGTGTATTATTGTACATAACTAATATTATTCAAAATTTTAGTGTTCATTTGTTTACCTTAAGAGGGTGAACGTTCATGGCCTTTATACTGAATAAAAAAAAAAATGCAAAAACATTTTTATCTGTTCTCATTGCCAGAATGAGGGACCGTCTTTGATGACTCCAAAGCTCACTTAAATAGATTGTAATCTTTAATTACCAGTGCTGACATGGCGTATTACTTTTCAGTGTTTCCCCTCAGAGAGTAAATTGCTCTTAACCAGCCAACCAGCCGTTTAACACCCTCATTATATACACATTTGACCTCGTTCTGACGGCTGTGAGCTGCGTAACACGTCCTCTTAAAGTGCTGAAGAGCCTTTGAGCACCTCTCTCTCTCTCTCTCTCTCTCTCTCTCTCTCTCTCTCTCTCTCTCTCTCTCTCTCTCTCTCTCTCTCTCTCTCTCTCTCTCTCTCTCTCTCTCTCTCTCTCTCTCTCTCTCTCTCTCTCTCTCTCTCTCTCTCTCTCCCTCTCTCCACAACAGATGGCTGCAGTGCTGAGAGAGTATACATATTAATAGCACAATTACAATGCTCTACATCAAGATTGTGTCATTATCATTGTGATTGAAAAAGCAATTATGGTTCTTGATTATCATCAGCCACTGTAAATCTCTGTTATTTTGTTGTTGCCTCTGGGCACGATCCCCATCCGCTGTCAAGAAACCGATCTCTGTGGTGCAGGGTTTGGGAGATGAGCACTCCTCTTTGACTGCCAATTAATTAGCTAGCCTTGCATTTGCATAATCGGCTCCTTGGGTGGTTTTGGGAGATTGCTCAGCCTCATTCTAAAGCTGTGGCGACAGTTTGAAGGTGTAGATACTGTTACGGGATCAGGCGGGTTGGCGTGGGAAGTATGTGCTTTGAAATCTGCTGCCTTAGCTCTTCATAGCGAAGTTCTGCAGGCAGGGTGTTTTTTTTGAGGCACTCACATAAGCTGTAAATCCCATGCGACTAATAAAAGAATGAAACAGAACTATATGTCTGAAATATTGTGTACAATATTATAAAACATTTCTATTCGTATATATTTTAAAATGTTAGTTATTCCTGTGATGCAAGGCTGAATTTTCAGCATCATTACTGCAGTCTTGGTGATCCTTCAGAAATTATTGTAATATGCTGATTTGTTGTTCAAAAAACATTTCTTATTATTGTCAATGTTAAGACTGTTGTGCTGCTTCATATTTTTGTGGAAATCGTAATACATTTTGTAGGATTCTTTGATGAATAGAAAGCTCAAAAGAAGAGCATTTATTTGAAATTGAAATATTTTTCAACAGTAAAGATGTCTTTAGTGTCACTACTGTCACGCATCCTTGCTTAATAAAAGCATTAGTGTCTGTCTGTCTATCCGTCTATCCTCATTTTATCAGAATTGGCGGCTTCTTTTAAATGATGCTCACATGACTATGCTAGCCTGTCAAATCTTGACCACTTATTTGATAACTTTGTGTTAAAATGCCGTAGTGATCCACATATGTTAGATAAATAAATCAATAAGGTTGATTTGCTAGCACAATCATTCCCAGAGCTGTATTCCCATCACATTAACCAATAAAGCTGAATTTAGACCAAATGATTGCTGTAGATCCGCTGAGCGGAAGATGTACCCTTTTGTTATGGGAAAGTATGATTCTTTTTGGGTGGCGGGGGTTGCTCAAGGGGAGTGTGCGTATCTTCACTTTGTAAAGTCACAGATCCAATCTGTAACGCTATTGTAACCTCAGGTGTGAAATCTCGTACACCCCACAGCTCAGTGGCTTTAGCAGCTCAGCTGTGAAATTATATCTGTTCTACCTCTTGAGAGCTCCAGAGAGGTGGGAGTAGTGTTTAGTGGTCTACAAAAAATAATAAAGATTGTCTCTGAAAGAGAGAACAAAAGACAGAGAAAAATAAGTGGTAGGCCAGATTAAAAGTAGAAGCTGTTTGAAATCTATGTATCTCTCATTAAAGGTCCATGCCTCAGCTGGAGCATCACGAGTGATTCTCAGCCTCCTGGCACTGTTGGGACAGTCCACTCACTCCAGAAACTGAGGTGGAGGAACCTGACACTCAAACGTATTGTAACCGTCCAACTGAGAACTCTCAGAAGGGCACAATCACATACATTTACGAGGGAGGACTCTATTGACTATAATGGCTTTAACCAGACTCAGATACACTCAAACCATAAGTCCAAATACAGAGGTAGTTGCTGAAGTTTTTATATCAAATATTCCACATTCAAAAACCATCAAAACAGAGTCAACATATGAAGAGAGTTGCATGTATGTTTTCTTTGTTGTCACGGTGAATGAAGATACAAGAAACTGGGCTTATCTGGTGAAGATAGAGGTTTGTTAAACAAGAAAAGAGCAAACAGTCCAGTAGATCATTCCAAATTTTAGCTTCAATCAATTCAGGCTTCAGTTTAGGGTTATTGGAATAATGGTGTATTTGCAGCACTCAAACATCCCTGTTATCAGCTGACAAAATTTATCCAATGATGATATTGGCATAACTCAGTAAAACCCCCTCAAGAAACAGTACAGCATAGGATGGAAGATGTATCAACCCAGTAGAACAAGAAAGATAAACATTGTGGATGAGGGAAGTACGAGAAGTCCTTTTGGATTAGATTAAAACAACAGTTTCTCAACCCGGACTCTACACATAAGGTTAGCACAAGAGAAGACCATCCTCTCCAACCAAACATGCCCCAACTCTACTTCTCCCTGCCTTTTATCCAGAGGAGTAGTAGTCTGGAGAGCCCCCTGGAGCATGATAGTGGTACTACAGCTTGAAATCATTGTAACTGCTCTAAGGGCGTTACATATCTCACTGTTCAATGGAAAATTTGCCCACAATGGCACATTTTAAGATTCTGAATGTGATTTAGGTATCAAGGTTGGAGGGATCAGTGAGACTTGGTAGTTTACGGGGCCTAATCTCTAAAAAAATGTTAGCAGGGTCCTTCCATTTTTGGGGAAAAAAAATAGCCTTTGATAAAGGATGTGTTAGCACCCAAACTATTTCTCCGGCCTGATATTGTATATGCTGGTGTTTGGCTTGTGCTCGTGCAACATGTTCCCATCTATCCACCCATCCACCCATCCATCCATCCACCCATCAATCCATCCAATCCATCCATCCGTCCGTCCGTCCGTCCGTGGTTTTAACATACATTTAATACTATTATATATAATATTATAAATATTGTAATAATGAAAATGTCCACTGAGGGTGTTACTGTGAAAGGTTCACAGCAATACAGCATCAAGATCCGATGCATGCAATGATGGCTAATTGTTGACTGGATCCATGACAGGATTTTGGAATGCCAGACACAGCTTTATAAAATGAACCATGAAAGCTAATCAGATTTTTACTGCAAGGATGATTTCATTTTGTGCTGAACCAGTGTGGTGATTAACTCCAAATTACATTTAAAAGGCTGCTTCACACTGGGGATAATGAAATATGAAATCGGTAGTTTTTCAGTTGACAGAGAGCATGTAGGTGGACGGGAAGATGGAGGGAGATGAAGGAGAAATGCTGGGGATATTGGGAGCACTTCTTTGGAAAGCCTTTGTTATGATAAGAACGTCTTCCAGTTGTCGTCACTTTTATTACCACCTGCTTATTGTAGCTTTGGGAGTGATGAGACAATTCGCTGTTTCTCTCCAAGCACGTAAACACACGTAATGGGCTCTTTATGACACTTCTGATCCTTTATGAAGAGCATGAACAGACTGTCTGGTCAAAAAATAGTAGGTTTAGGGCCTCAGAGCTAAAACAAAGGGAAGAATAATATCGGTTGCTACTTTTTTTTCCCTTCAGGTTAGCCTGTAACCGTGTCATTTCAATAACCACTTTAAGTGGTGTCAGATGCAAACTGACACATAAAACATGAACCAGGCCTATTTGCTCCTCAGCTCATTTGAGTTGCTAATGAGATACCTTGAAATCATTCCCATGCTGAGGTGAAGAAGAGAAGAGCAAGGCCCTTTTTAACAGCATTTAAATAAGACCAATGGTGTGTGTGAGAGCAAAAGCATCATTAGCTCAATATCCTTATTAAAATTTAATATGTATAAAAGTTTTTGTTGCCAATTGGATTTTTCTACATTTTTAAACTACTAAACTGATATTTTAGTATTATTTGCATACTATTACAGTATTTCTTATTTGAATTAGCTTTTATTTATATATTTAAAGTTCATTTTAGTTTGTTTTAGTAAATTAGTCATGTGCTTTTGTAATTTTTTATTGTTTTATTTTATTTTTTACGTTTTTGATTTTGCTTTAATTTATTTTTATTTCAGTTTTAGTAATTTTATTACAAATCTTTTTACAAGGCAAAAAAAATCAGATTTTTTTAATTACATTATTTTAATTTTATTTCAGCTTTATTTTAATTAACAAAAACGATAACACGTTATGATAAAAGATATGTTTTTTTTTTGTTTTTTTAACGATTGCAACACTTTTTCAATTTTCAGCTAAAACCACTGCAGACAAAATATTACTCCGTATTACTGCGCTGTAGTTCTTTGTCTTCTAATGTTAGCAGGATATTCCCCTATTAAGTGAAGGTGTGGGGGTCGTTTCTTTTTAAGAAAAATAGTGTGCACTTTAAACCCTGCAAATGAAATTCCCGGGTTTTAGTGTGATAAAAAGTCTGTTAATCGGCTTCTGTAAAATGCTCTACATTTGTCTTCATGAACTAAGCCGGCGTGTAATTGCTCTTTTGACACATGAAAGTGGGTGTGTGTTTGTGTATTAACGTGTGTGTGTGTGTGTGTGTGTGTCGTGTGTGTGTGTGTGTGTGTGTGTGTGTGTGTGTGTGTGTGTGTGTGTGTGTGAGTGTGTGTGTGTGTGAGAGAGCTCTTGAGCAGCCCCAGAGGTAATTTTCACCCATCTTTGCATGATTTTCTCTCCTGGTGAAATGTAGAGTAACACAGAACAAGTGTAATATCACCTTTTGGATGTATCAGGGCAGCTTTTATTTAACACTCAATAATAACACAATTTACAGATTTTATGTGATCCTTTTATCAGCAGTGCCTGAAAGTGCCTTAGATTTCTCTCCCATAAGTGTTCTCACATAATGATAATGACATAGCTGATCAATTCTTTTACACGTTGAAATTAGCAAGTAAACAAAGGAGCATAACAACTTGTAATATCATTCAAGTGAATAGTTTGTGCAGTTTTGCAGCATCTTTCAAGACATTGGCTTTCAATAACTGGTTGCCTTCATATTTTGAGTTATATGAAATGCCTCTTCCCTCTTGCTGTAAGAGGAAATGAGCTCAGTGGTGTGTTTTTAGTACTCCAAATGCTGCTGTAGATCAGGCTAGTGGCTCTCCGAGGGGCCGTCAGTATGTCCTGTGCAAAAGAAACAGCCCATCTCTGGTCCCGTGACTCCAACCCTGATAGCTCATGTTTCTCACAGCTCATTCCCAGAGCCATGAATGAAAAGTCAGTATGCGTGTCTGTTTCTCTCTCAAAGCACAGGCACATTCCACCCAATATGGCATGTTTAACGTCACCATGAAATCAAAATTCATGTGCTCTCGTGATCTTTAAATCAAAATAGCTTCCCCTCCCCCTTGCAGCGACATCTCTTCTCTGATGACGTGTTTAATGGCTTGAGGTCGAGACAACCTGTCACATGAGATCACAGCAATAGCAAACCATCCCAATCCATTCCAGATTAACAAAATCAAGTCCTTGTTCGAGACGCCGTTTCAATCAGATATATGTCACAATAGGGAAGAAAAGACTATTTCAACTTATGTTTCAAGCCTTCTGTAGCCAGGAGGAGTCAATCTTGAATCTGGATCCACATGCAGTATATTGTCTGTGTTGGGTTTGTGGTCACCTTGTCTCAGCCCAGGCTACAAAGGCAATATATGAGAGGAGATTGCTGGTGACCTCGTTTCCTCCCACTTCCTCTCTCTGCCACAATAAGCTGTTTGTATTCCTCTCATGTATGAAAGTCCAGGCTGGTAAGATTACTTTCATCCAAATTATTTTTGTGACCTAAGGATATCCTATCAGTCCTTACCTGTTTAAGCCACTCTTTTCCTCCTTCCTTCATCGCAGGCTCCAGTGAGCTGGCTGTGTGTGTGTGTGTGTGTGTGTGTGTGTGTGTGTGTGTGTGTGTGTGTGTGTGTGTGTGTGCGCGCGCGCAGTTTGACTTTTCCCCCCCTAAGCCGTCTGTTTCCTTTGGCAAACACTGCCGTGTGCTTTCAATGTTTATTAACTGCCTCTCGGGTCCCCTAACTTTTTCTTGGAGCCCTGTTCGTGAAGTTTAACAAGATCTCTCTGTTTTAAAATCAGCTTGATTTAGTTTCCAGACGCTGCGGGGTGAGACCTCAGGGGCTCTGCGACCCTCCTCGGGCTCTGCTGGTTAAAGTTAAAGTGTCCTCAGTCAAATGGCCACCTTAAAGTGTGAAATATTTATATACTCTATCTTAGGAGGGTGAAAGAAAGAGATTGAAAGATATGAATAACTTGTATTTGCATTTGTTTTGGTTAAAATTGTCAATGTAGAACTTTATTGTGGTTGACCATTTAAAGAGAAGTTCTAGAGATTCTTAAGCATTGTCTGTTTCTAGTAACAGTAAATATTTTAAAGGGATAGTTCGTCCCAAAATGTACACTATCGTTCAAAGGTTTAGGGTGAGTGCGATAGGCCTATTTCACAAAAATGACCGCCAAGACCGGAAGAAGGGTAAACTTTTTTCCGGTGAAAGCGCTAGGAGCAGGAGTTGCAGTCGGAGGTCAACATAATGCCGAGACTATTGCGTACCTTTTCAAACCAAAGAAGAAACAACCCTATTTATCACTTCACGGCTTTCCGTGTTTTGCGGGGTTTCATGGAACAACTGGGGAGAAGTTAAATCACGCCAGACACAGACGGCAAAAAGATGTGTGTGGAGGAAGCAGTTGTTGGAATGGAGTGATGCCCTGACACAAAACATGTTTATATAGCACTTGATTGTTATCCGATTTGCACGTCATGAACACTTTTATTTATTATTATTAACTGTTGGCAGATTAAAATTGTTTGTGGAAGTTGTTTTCTGTAACTTTCTTTACCTTTTTTCTTTTTACCTGGGTGCGCTTTGCCATGCCTGCTGTTTAGCCTACTTGTGCAAGCAAAGGCAGCTGGAACATTTATTAAACGTGTAGAATACTTTCCAAACCATTACATATAGTATTATAAATTCAGACGTTTGTGATATAAAAAAATAAAACATATTAGAATAACTTTTAAAATTGAGTGAACACGGAGCAGTTTTTCCCGTGAGTGGGACTGGATCAGGAGCGGAGTGATAACAGAGCGCTTAGAGTGCAGAGAGGAACGTGCTTTTGCTCCAGTCCAGGCTTTGATCACATCCCCCTAAGCAGGGTGAACAGACACCTCGACCCATTCAAACTAAAAGTAAGACATTAATTACACTATTTGAGAAATGTGAGCATATTTACGGCCTTAAAATTATGAAAAGTGAATTTAATACAGAAGAACAGTGGGGAATCCTGATATTGACGGAATTCCGTCGTAGACTCTCTCGTAGCGACGGATAACTTTAATCCCTGTATATATTATGAAGTGTGTTACTGAATATAAAATGTTTACATACATTATATATTAGTAAGTATAATGTCTCTCACATTTTTAAATATATGAAGATTCCTTATGTATTATTCAATATATTGTAATACATTAACACCATATGTTATTCTGTATATTTTCAAATATGCTGTGAAACCATTCATAGGGAAATATATTTTATTTTCATAAGAGGACCCAAGACAGTAAAATGTGATTTTGTAACATCATGATTTTTTAAAACATGTAATTTAACTCGCTTCATTTTTTAGTCTAACCATTTTTTTATTATTTGCCTTAATTTCATTACAAGACCTACTAGCAACGTTAGGTCGAAATCACTGTAAAGATGTACAATTCTTAGTTTCATTCATGGTGGTAACATGAAAAATGAGCCATAATAGTGGAAGATTGCTGCAATCTCCTGGACAAACTAACACTTATGAGACTTTAACAAAAGCCACTAATTTCACTCAATCAGACATCATTTCAATGTATTTATTTATTTAGTTTTATTTAATTATTTAAGTGTGAGCTTAGTCATCAAGTGTCATGCCATTTAAATGAATGGAAGTTTTTTATGTAGGCAAACGTCAAGAATTTGTTACCTTTGTCCATTTTCGATCTTGTCACAGATCCCTGAAAACTATCAACAAAACGGAAAACATCTGCTATTCTTACTTTTGTCAGATATATGAATGACTGAGAGAGAGAACCATAGACAGTAAAAGAAAACAAGCTGTTCACAGTCCATTTTGAGAATGAATGGCGATCGTAGCGGGCGGCGACGCGACCGGAAGTATCGCTACCCTACTTCCGGTCTCGGTCGCCATTTTGTACTCACCAAGTATGTGTTTATTTGATAAAAATACAATAAATACTGTGAGACATTATTCCACTTTATATAAAAATGTAATTTATTCTTGTATGTAATTTATTCTGAATAATGCATGGCAAGCCAGTAGTTGTCATATTGTAAAGAAACACTACGCACCTATAGAGTATAGGCTTAACATGTAATACGCATGTGCATGACGTCACACGTTTTTGTAGTTTACAAGCAGACGAAAACGGTATAGTTTTTTCAAAAATGTGCACTTTAAAACCCCCCAGACCCCCAAAATGTCGTGTCGTGTAAATGAATGACCAGAGTTCATAACATTTGTTTTTGCTTTTATTAGAAAACGGTACTTTGAAAACGGTGCTTTGTAAACGGCGCCTAAACTCTATTGCTTCTAGCAGCTTTCACAAAGCTTTTGTTCGGATTAAAGTAACCACTAAAAGATTTCAGGTTACAGCAGAGTTGAGAATAAGCCTGACAAACATGCTAAGCCATGACAGCTCAGATTTACACAGTCCTGCATTTAATTCAGAGTGAAAAGAGAGAGAAAGACATTTTGTCAGTGCAATGTTGCTTTATAAACTGTCCCAATTAACAAGATGGATGGTTCCTGCCTTCGATTTTGTCCCACGAGAACGTAAATATACAAGTTCTGTAATGCTACAAACAAACACAGATATTTTTCATTCTTGCCGTCTCGCTGCGTTCCTGCTGTTTTTATCATACCTGACAATGGTGTGCTATTTTAGGGAGATGGCTTGTGGGACAGATCGACAATGGATTGCAGGAGTGGGTGTGGTGGGATGATGAGCTGGAGAAAGAAGTGTGAGTGTGTGTGCACTTAATATTGAGGAAAGCCTCTTGTGGGATAGAGCCGAGACGTGCAATGATGTTTTCTCTTTTCCCATGGGATCTTTCCACATCCTTCCTTTCCTAGCCACTAACCAGACAGGATGCTCCTCTCACAGCCAATCTGCCTGACAAATAGGAAGCAGAGTTTAAAAAAGTCTCAGCTTTCTTCCCATCTTATTCTAGCAGGTTTGCCATTGATATGCAGCATAGCTCTGTCTCATTAACCCCTGATTTTCTCTTTTGCAAATTCACAAATTAGCAAATTCCAACATATCTTGCCATCAAAATCTACTGTAAAATTCATAAAGTCCAGTTTTCATCAAGCTGATATTAACAAAAACAAAATATAATGTTATTTGCCTTTACCAGACTGATATATGGTAAAGCACTGTATCTATTTAGGGTCCAAAATTCTCTTTACGCCACACTAGTGAGTAATTTAACTCCCTGGTGCTGTTTGGTCATTAGTTGAAAAACTAATGTTTTGATTTTTTTTTTTTTTTTTTACTTGATCAGAATGGTATGATAGTACTTTTGTGGCACTTATCACACAAAAGTATGGAAATTTTTTGAAAAGGTTAAATGTTCTTAAAAATAAAAATGAATGGGAACACAAATTTAAAAAATACAGACTTAAATAGATATAGCCAGATGAATCTGATTATTTTCTTTTTACATTTTTATTGAATTTTAAATTTGTGTGTAAAAAGATTGTGTTTTGACTATAATATTGCAAAAACTGACACTTAAAATCAACATTTAAATATAAACTTTGACAAAAAAATAATTTGATAATGTCTAAATATATATCCAAATGCAAAACCTAATTCAATTAAGTAATTACAGGCCTATGTTTATTTATAATTAATATGATGTGTATATTTTATTTATGTATATATATACCTGCCTGGTTATATATATATATATATATATATATATATATATATATATATATATATACATATACATTTGTATAATATTTAGGAGGATCTGTTGACAGAAATGCAATATCATTTTCGTAACTATGTTTTCAGTGATATATAAAGACCTTACTTAATGAACCGTTATGTTTTTATTACCAAGGAATGAGCCATTTCTATCTACATATACCGCGGGTCCCCTTACATTGAAATACGCCGACATGTTTGTACAGCAGCCCTAAGCAGACAAATGCATTTCGTCACTATGTTGTTCTTCGTGCATGGAAGCAAGCTTAAGTCAGTGAATAAAACACTGACACAATGATGAACAAGTAACAATAATATTCGTAATAACATATCCTTTTACTGAATTAAGTAAACCTGATTTCTTAATTTATCTTTGTAAAGAAACCTCATTGCTTAACTGGCTACTCTCTGCTGTCTATTATTTATTATTTTACTATTTTTCCTGTCAGCCACCATAACTTCTGTTGGTTGCAATTCGCAACCTCACCACTAGATGCCGCTAAAAATTACACACAGCACCTTTAATATACTTAAATTCTGTATTTATTTTCTAATATTTTTATTATTGTATATAGAATTACGTAGTTTAAGAGGTGATTGTTGAGTAAGAGGTGTTGTTTAGTACTGTGAAATCTCCTAAAAATACAAAATATATATATTTAAAAATTTAAGCTAAAATATAGTAAATTCATTTCATTAAACATTTTTTTTACACTTATTGTCTTAGCTCTGTTTTGACTGACGAAGTTCAAGTGTGAGCCCCAAATAAACAGCACCAGATGGATAAGAAAATTGTATTGTCATAAATATTTTATACCAGCCAAGAAACTATATTTTAAATACTTTTTTAACAAAAAAAAAAAAAAAAAAAGCCTCCACACTGATCACATACTCCAGTCTGGAGTGATGCTGGTTAAATTTTATACTTCAACCAATCAAATTTGAAGAATAGAACTAAATGTTGAATAAATGTACATGTACACTTTTTACTCTCATTTGGCGTGTTAATTTTGGACCCTGCTTCAAATGCTTCATATAATTATGCTAAGAAACTCATTATTATGAACATACCCTGAGGACAGTAATGAGTTTGCCTTTTGTCATTCTATATTTATAAATTAATTTTGCTAGGGTCAAATTCAGCCCTGAGGACATCTGTTTCCACAGCTGTAAATCAGGATGATAATTGTAGTAGCTTAAATGCCCCCCCCCCCCCCCATCATGCAAATAATGTCTACATGTGTGTTTTTCGCTGATTTAAAGCGTCTTATGCTAATTGCACAACTCAGATTTGTCATATTTTTATATCGAAATCAATATGGATTTGATGTTTTTAGGCTAATCACTGGAACACACACAGTGCTGTTTCACCTGATACCACACTCATCCTTTGTTTTGACTGCTCATCTTATTTGCTAAACAAGAAAGGAGAAAAGGGGAGAATTATCTTTAGTGATGACAAGAATTGATTTCCAATTTCCTCCAGAATGGCTGCATTATCGCGGGTGACTCAGGCCATTTGGTCTACATTACTGCGCTAGCCTGAGGCTATAGATCAAGCCGACAGCTGTCGTAACCTGGACGAGAGCTCACACTGACGAGGGACTAGGAAAGATATGCAGTCTGAATAGCTCTATCAAACACTGCAGAAATAGACCCTGAAGAGAGAAAGAAAGAGTGGTTGATGTCACTTGTCACGTGCACAGAGCGCCACGACTGAATGAGGGTTCTTGGTGCGTGCAAGTCATGTCGAAAAGATCGTATTTTGATCGAGCTGAATGCACGTGGACTGTAGGCCTACCACAAAGTCGTAAATACCAGTGGGAAGCTTGGGATTTTCTTTGAGCAACGGGGGGGACTTAGTGAGAAATATGGTGGAATACAATTGTCAGGCTTTTTTATGTACAACAAAATAAGCTAATTGCCTGCACAAAATATGATAGCATTGTAGGCTAATATAACAATATAATGTGTAACAATATAGTTTACAGTGGCTTCCTAAATAAATTAAAAAGCAAAACACATCTGATGCACATTATTTGTTCTTCATTTTTTTTAGAAGTAGCTAGAGTTAAAAAAAATATCTTGCTGTATTATATTTGTATAGTTAATTAACCCGTTTAATCCCACCGGTCACAATTGTGACCGCATCTTTTTTCTTATTTCTGGAAGCTCTGAAAACGTTGTTATTGACTTTGGGCAAGAAATTCAACTTTTAAATGACAAAATAGATTGTCTTGATTAAAATCTATTAATGTCATGTGACTAGTGTGAAAGGTCACATGACCAGATCAGTTACTTCCTGCTTGCACATCTAGAAGAAGATGTCTTCCTCAGACTACTACAAAAAGTAGTATGTAAAACATCTTAATTAACAGATAGAACTATCATATTTTGTAAATATATTCTTTAAAGGGTCTACTGCTGATATATTTTGAAAATTATACTCCTGCATATATATTTTGCTCGTAAGACTTGTAAATTTGTTTACGGTCACAATTGTGACCGGTAGTATAACACAGTACTTCAGTTGAAAAAAAGGTATTGGCTGGTATTGGCAGGTATTGGCAATCCTACACTGAACATATGCAACACCTGTGAGGGGGATGGATGATCTTGACAAAGGAGAAGTGCTCACTAACACAGATTTAGACAGGTTTGTGAACAATATTTGAGAGAAATAGGCCTTTTGTGTACATAGAAAAGGTCTTAGATCTTTGAGTTCAGCTCATGAAAAATGGGGGCAAAAACAAATGTGCTGCGTTTATAATTTTGTTCAGTGTAGTTATCAGTATTCCAGAAACTTTCAATGTGATGGACCTTCTAGACGTACGTGACACCACCCCCCTCCCCCTCCCCCTCCCCCCAATTGAAAGTGACTGAGATAGTGATGGCTCAGATAGGGAGTGCCATGGGTGAAACGGCCCATTTGCCAAGTAGACTATTGAATGGCGATGCAGAGGTGAACTATCTGGAGGATTAGGCAGATGTTCATGAGAACCAATTGGTGTGCCCCACACATGACCACAAACAACCCTTTCTAGAATTTACGGCCCATCTTCAGTGCACTGGATGAGTGCACACACATCTCCCTGAAACTGGCCTAGGACAGGGCCCAAGTGAAGTCATGGTCTAGCCTATAGGGGTCTAGCCGAACAAGCAGAAGTTCCTCCAGGGTGTAACTTTGTACATGACAACCTTTTCACCTCACTAAGCCTCCTTCATGAAATGACAAAACGAGGTATTGGATGTCTTGGAATGAATTGTGTCAATAGGTCTAATTGAAGAATTTGTATGAATTCTGACTATGGTGTTTCCCACCGGTCACTATTGTGACCGAGTATAAAACCTAATATTTCACTAACTTAACCAACATAAAATCAAAAAAGGCATAATGTTTGAGTATTAGGGAGGTCTAAGGAGTAAAAATTTGGCCTTTGAGAGCCTTTGATCTCTGTCTACCTGTCGATATTGCGATAATAACAGGTGTCTGTCTGTAGCCTACATTATCCCTTACTTAATTACAACAATACTAAGCAAGCAAAACTGTGAAATAGTAAATTAGCCTACTATTGCAAATGATATACCATCACAATATTCAAGTCAAGCTGCTGTTTATTCTTCATAATACATCTTTCTCTCCTTTACTTTCCGAGGCCGCATATCATGTCAGCCGTCAGATTCAGATAGCGCTTCTCTGTTAGACTATTCTGTATAAGAGTATTTTTATCTTGGGATTTGGCAGGCAGAATAAATGGAGTCTCATTAGTTAGCTGTAATGTCTCTCACTCTGTGGTCTGTGAACATGCCGTTGTTTGGCATATTGAGGAATGACCTGAGCTGGGCTGTGTGTGTGTACAGAGCTGGAACTGAATACCGGCTTGTCTCTGTGTTGTCGCATCAGGGAGGATTTAGAGTTGATGCAGGGATTTAGTGGCACTGGATAAATGTGTGTGTGCTTCTGTAAAAGCACTTCAGCTGGCTTTTGTGAAATTAACGTGCGTCTGATAGCCTACTGATGAAGTTTGAAATTCTGTTACGGACAACCGAACTTCTTGTGTTTGAACACCAGTTTGGAACATTAATAATCACTCGATTCGATTAATTGAACTTTAATGTAATTATATAACATTTAAAACTCTGTTTAAAGTGTTTCAAGAAAAAATGTTTCTTTACCTTTCAGAAGAAAATGTGTGTAGCGTTTGCCATCAGTGACATTCTTGTATCTACTGTATATGACTTGCATTATTTCTGTAATGTAAGTCTATGGGTTTTTTCCCCCACATGATGTATTGTCTTACATAAAACACAAGATTGTTTAGAAAAGAATTAACATCTTCTCAACAAGCCATATTAATGTCTGAACAAAAGATGCAGGACAAGTTAAAAATATGTTGCTTTTAAAAACTGCCTCCATCCTAATACATAATAAATATCATACTGTTTATCGTCATGACTGAAAATAAAATTCTTTCCATTTTTTCAAGACAATCTTATTTGATGTAGCACATCGGGATAGACATCTCCCCTTTAATGTCCTCTCCTAGCGATAGCTGTGGGCTGATACATTCCCATATAAACCAGATAAGACATGGCCGGTTCCTCTGTAAACCCTAGAGCATGTCTGATAACAGCCTCACTGACGAACAGGCCTCTGTTAAACCGGTCTGGACTGTTTGCCACTTAATTCAAGAACATCAGCATAACCCATTAGTTTCTCATTTCAAAGGCTCCTATTTGTGTCGACAAGCATCTTGTGCGCAGGCTGTAATTTCCTGCAAAATGTCCGCCTGCATTTTACATCGTTTCAAATAATGACAGCTGCATGATGCATGAAAAGGGGAGAGTTAATACACAGAGCCTTTCAAATGGCAAGCACTCCGCTGTTAATATACACACAATGCCTGACTCGCAGCATAAAGACTTTACGAAGGCGTCTAATGCAAATCCCATAAATATTTAACCTTGTTAATTTTTAAGAGCATCCAAGGGGGATGTCTTTAAAACATTTACCCCTCCTACTCACATACTGTATTTACTTGAATAGGTCCTTTATGACATGCAGTACAGTGCTTTGTAGCTTTACTACTGTGTGACAAGCAAAGCATCCTAACCTCACAATAGAATACTGCTTTGATATGGACTTTCTTTTTAATAGACCCTGTTCATATGCTATTTCAATTACAACAGAGCAGCAGAGTAGTTAACTGTAGTGCACACTGACCTCGCTTAAGAACACTTCATTAATGAAAGCTGAAAATGGACACAGACCAATCTGAGATCTGAGCTCTTTAAATAAGGAAGCCCTTTAAAAGGGTCCTGAAAACTGAAGTATTGTTTTAAGATCTGATTTGACACAGAGTTCACAGTTCATTGACACTTTTGCCAGCCTGTTGTCATTTCTCAATGTGCTTGTGCATATGATAATAAATTAGTTCACAAAACAGGTGTTACTACAGTGTAAGTAAGTGATGAAAAGCACATTTGAAATAGATTTTGCGTGCATTTTTATCACACCGTGTGTACATTTTACAGTTATGCAAATGAAAAATAAAAAATGTATGCCGTGCCAAATAGCTGGTTAATTCACCTCATTAGAGGTAGAGAATGACATGATAGTAAAGAGGAAAATGAAGATTCATGACCATATGACACAACCTAACAATTTTCACACACACACACACACACACACACACACACACACACACACACACACACACACACACACACACACACACACACACACACACACACACACACACACAAAAACTTTTTAACAGAATTGAGATCACACACACAATTACAGGCCTGCATGTAGTAGCCTGATAAAACAATTACATCAAGTTAAATTTTATTATTAGTTCTTACAAATTATTATTTTTTAACAATTGCTTTTACTTAAGCAATTTCACGAGCAATATGTTCTGATGTATCCCATAGAAATCATATTTGATCTGCCAAAGAAATCTGAGCAACACACAATAATTGCATTTAGTTCTGAATGAATCAACTTTTTTAAACAAATCGGTTGAGTTAACGAATCAATGACTCGATTTATTTCCTAAATTCATCAGCGTTTTGTAACAAATCAGTTGAGTGAACGAGTCAGTGACCCGCATTCCTTCCCAAATGAATCCGCGTTTTTGAACAAATCGGTTGAGTGATTCACTGATTCCCTCATAAAGACAGTCACTTGCCACCACATAGTGGTATCGCATAAGAATATCACAAAGACGTGAGTGCCAGATCAGACCCTGCATGTTCCTTCTCTTACATTTTTAATTAAATCCTTCAAATTAATATTTTCCAAAATCTGCAAACTGTTGACTTTATAGCCTACAAAAGAATAGGAAATTGTTTAAGTCTATAGATCGCGAATAACATTAGATGAATCTGATATACGATAATAATGACTTTAAAAAAGAACCTTGTGGGCGGTCTCAAATGGATGAAACATGTCTGATTATTGAGTGATGATTTAGCTTATCTGCCAAACTAACATCAGATCGATCAAATAATAAAGACTGTGAGGCAGTCACACAGCCACAGGCAGAAAAAAAGATAAAGTGAGATACTAAAAATCAATAGAAAGAAATTTATGCTCAGCTGTATTTTTTAAAAGCGTGTTAAAAACTCAGGACGGCAGAAACAGCACTTATCACACACTGAATGACCCGCAGATATAGTGGGGTGTCTGGGAAATCCATTAAAAGCGCCAAGCCATCGTTAATGGAGATCTCATATCGTGTCAAAATGGGCTTGTTCAGGCCTCAATTCACACATTGTAGCTGTTACAGCTAAATTCAATCAAAATCCCAATAACCCTCATTAAGAGGTACTTAATCAAAACACGAACAGAATATGAACAGGAAATCAACAAATGCAGAATAGTAAAATACAGTTCAATCCTTTATCAAGAAATGTTCCAGTTGTTCAAGTTATGGAGCTATGAACTGGCCCATATAATCTGTAGACTCTGCATAGATTGACATGAATTGGAATGTGTGTTTGTTTATTAAACATTTTGGCTACTTTTTTTTATGCTTTTATCTACCAATAAAAGCACACTAATTTCAGCTGCATTTGACCCAATAAATTCTTCAAAATAAGCACTGAAAATGTGGAAAAATCCCACAGATTTTGCATGGAGGGCTGAAGGGGATGATCTGAAGCTGTTTCTCACTGTGAGGGAAGGTCATGGTCTGAGTTTGTAGCCTGGCTTTATTCTCTCTCTTTTTAACTGTTCTTGGCTTATTTGCATGCAGTTTATAGTTTAATTTAAATGCTGTCTTGGTTTGAGGCCTGGTTATAGTGGTGAGTTAATGAGCATAACTCCTCTGAGCAAATCCTATTTCGGGATCCTTCGTCAGATCAAAAACCTCATATTACTTGTCTCATTATTTTAAACAGTCTGTGCAGCCCTGGGTTACTTGTACGAATCAAGAGGAGAAAGGGTCATTGTTATATTTCTCTACAACTAGATGACATTTTAAAGATGATAATAGCTACCTACAGTATGCAGCCTACATATAGCCTAGATACAAACACACCAGTTTAAATGAAGACACTGCAAACTAGACATCTCAGGTCCCTTTTCTCCATCTTTGCTGGACATACATCTTTTCACTTGTGAAGGTCAATTCATTTCACAAGTAATTGCACTTCAAGGTTCTTAATTTTAATGAGATAGTTAATCATTTAATTCCCAACCATATCAATAAACCCTGTCAAAATTATTCTTTATTAACCTCATAATTGTCAAACCTCATTAGAGCAAATGGGCAGTTACAGTGTATAGCTGAGCCCAGGTAATGAAGGGTGGATCCAATCGCTGTTCAGGGCCTTTAATTCCTGTTTCTGCATGCTTTGAATTATACGTCCTCTGTGGAAAGCATTCTGATGCTGTTGACCATCATAAAGACCCAGTAGCTGGAAATGACATGTTTGAATCACAAAACATTAATCACCTTTTCTCATTAAGCCTAAATCAGTCAGGCCTAAATAGCTGTCCATCAGTATAGGCCTATGTACAGAAAATGTAGACGAGAACAAATATGATAAAAAAAAGCTCATGACCAAAAATCAAGGTGACCTTTAAAAAAAACATATTTTATTCTGTCTTCTTGCTTAAGTCCAAAAAGGCATCAGACTCTTAGTAGATTTCATGTTCACCAGCTCGTAGCAGCGGAAGTAAAAACCTGGTAGAGCACTCGACTCTTGCTCCGCTCCTGAATATTTCAGTATTTAGATTACTTGCAGCAGCAGCAGCATTGCTGAAGATTTGTCGGATCACCTCAGACAGGAGTGTAACGTAAAAACCAAGCAGGTGGGGTTTGAATTAAAGATGAGCCGTGGGGTTTAAGAAACGGATTCGGCATGAATTTTTGATCTGAAATTCTGAATCTGCCAGATGAGTAGATTCCACTTACCAGACGCAATTACACAGTTGGCCACTGGGTGGTACTGTTCACCCGTAATTATTTGTGTTAACGCAACATCACTTAAAAACGCTGTTTTGATATCGCTTGTATTTTTTCTGACTTACACTTATTATTAACACGGAGGAACTTCTAGTGTCGTTTTTACTCAGCGTCCAGAATTTCAATGATCTCTTAATACATCTAAATTATTTTGTATGCGTCATCATAAGCCATGGAGCCCTTGGACTGCTGTATAGGCCTAGGCTACTGTATAAAATTGGTGCTTAGTAGTCTTGGATTCACATAACACGCCTATAGTTACTTATTCTCATGTTTACATAATCTATGATCCATACATTGCAAAGAAATTTAATTAACAATAAGTGTTATTAATGTATAAAATCATGTAGCCTACCTTTTGGCCTTTTGGCTACTTCACATGCTTGCATTTCAAAATGTAATGTAATTGGCACACTGAAACATTTAGATGAGCTTTAGCTTCTTGTTAGTTAGTTAGTTAGTTAGTTAGTTGGTTAGTTAGTTAGTTATTTAGTTAGTTAGGAAGTTAGTTAGTTAGTTAGTTAGTTATCCTAATTTTGCATTTTTTTAAATACATTTTATTTTTTCATAATTGGTTTGAGATCAAACAATAATTGAAGGAGCCCCTATTGTTGCTGACTCCTTTCATACAGTTTGGTAGCCATATTGTAATATTATTTTGCTGTAAACTAGTAAACATATTAAAGATTTGGGGTTGTGGATGTAAGGATTTAAGAATGAGAAATTGAGAAAACATAATGCTCCAAGAATCTGCATCTGATGTATCCCTCTTAATACCTGTAGTTTATCTCCCCAAGAATGAAACGTTTGTGTCTCTTTCTTTTCATAGACCTACAAAACAGGCTAAACATTGTGTTGAAGTGGCTTGCCATTATATATAAAGGTCGACAAAACTGTAATGAACATTATGATGTAGTTCACAAAAGGCAACATTCTTATTTTATTCTTACTGACTCCGGCACTTCTCTTTTTTATCTTCATTTATATCCTTACCTGAGTTAATTATTATAACATATGCACTTTCTGCAACAACATATGCGTGTTGCTATGATAATCATCTGCCTAGAAAATAAATGCAATTGTGATTAGGCAGAGTGATTGGATTATACAGTATGGCACAAACAACTCTGAACATGAATGGAATTAGAAGTGCGTTTTGTGTTAACTCTAGAGTGCAGTAGCTTTGGGTTTCGGGCTGAAAGCAGGGGTTCTGCTGGCCTGCTTGTCTTGGCACAGACAGAGTTTGTCTTGGATTGGCGAGACGGCCATCAGAAAATCAATGAACCGCAGTGCAATCTGTAAGTGGTGTTCATTTCCATAATCACACACAGACTTTTCATGGGGGGTGCAGATGCTGAAGGATTTCGTGGCCCTCACACTCTCTTTCTCACTCTCATCTCCTTATGTACACACATATATTCACCCCATTTTAATTCTCAATTAAATGGTTTTCAACAAACAGAATTTGATAATCCCTCCCAAATTCAGTGCGAATCCCAGCAATCTGTAGACCCTCTTCAGTCACACCATGTGTTTTTCTCCTCTCACTGTGTGTTTGGAGCACATTCAATTTTATTGATTTATTTATTTTAAATCATTAGCACTTTAACATCAGTACTTGGAATACACATTTCTGAGTCCGATTCACAAGCTCTCGATTACTATATATAAACTATAGGCACATAATATCCCATCCATATATCCTGAAATATATTAAAATACTCTGCCCTATTACTCTACACTAGTTGATTCAGTAACTTGCCATGACAAGATCAGTGAGTTTATTAATTTAAAGAATCAGCACGCTGATTCCCAGATTACAGGGCACATTATCAGAACTTTAGGTAACGTTCTGGCAACTATCTCAAAGTCGTGAGCAAACATTCTTCCTGTCACATTACAGAAAGTTCTGTCAGAGTTATCTGGTCTTTAATAATGTTCTCAAAATGTTAGCACAAAAACATTATTTATATCATTCATTAAAAATGTTTGATTTTGTTTTGTTTGTTTTAAAGAATTTTTAAAAACTGGACATTTTGATCATTCAACATTCATTTGAAATTTTCAAAAAACTTCATGGGAACGTTAGCCAAATGTTTTTAGATCATATGTTTGTTTGCTGGGTCCAAACGGCTTTTTGAACGATTCCGTATAAGGCAAAAATAATCATTTATTTGTGAGTTAGACTACACTGATGGCACTTTGTTATTGATTCATTAAAACAAACCAGTTCATGACAGTCTAAACCGGACTAAACTGCTAAAGCTAAATGTGAACTCAATAGAAAGATTTTCTGTGTTTTCTGCTATTTCGTAGTAAACTTTGGTAAACTACTTTTATCTTTGCAATCCGAATTAAATGTGATAACTCGGGTAAAATATTACTTCTTTTGCCACAAGGCTGTAGATTCAGTGGATTCTTTCAGAGTTGACTTTAAGCAGTGTTACACAGATGGTTAAAATATGTAATTTCAACGTGCATGTAATGGTCATGCAGTATCAAAGCCCATTCTTAATACACATATAATGTATGTATAGTGTGTGAAGACGTTTTGTATTGAATAACATTTTTTTTACAATTTCTTAGCAAATTTAATTAAACACATTAAATGGCTGTTTACATTTAACTCACCACCATCAGAGTTATACAGCACAGGTGTTATAAACAGGCCTTTTATTAATTAATTGTATGTGACTCAATTAATTTGATGTCAACAATGTTTGAGGCAACGTTTCAGAGCTTTAGGCTAACAATGTTCTGAATAAATGAGCAAAAACCACAAGTGTTACAATTATTCCTGCTCCCTGCTACTTAATCAATAATAATCAGCTTAGATAAATCAACTTTGTTTTCTCACAGTAGGGAAGGAGAGATGAAGTATGCTGCTTCAGATTTCCACAGATGTAAATTTTATATCACTGCAGGGTGTTCAAATTCCCCCAAATCCTCTTCATTGAGAATTCTCTGAGCTTTTTCTGAAACCCAGATGGACAGCCAGACAGATGAAGGTGTATTTGTCTGTAGGCTTCCTATCTCTGCCTTCCTCCACCTCATTAAATACAGCATATCTCTTCCCTTCATCTCTCCTTCCTCTCTTTCCTCTATTTGCTGCTCTCTGTCTGGATCTGTGTCTCACGTTTCCTCTTTTTAACTTGCAGTGACAGTGCTGTGTAAATGCTGTTGCTCTGAGGGGTTGTTTGTGTTTTCAAGCGCCTGTGTCTTCATCTTCTCTTGAACGTTCCTATTCCTTTCTCCACACGGGTAGATACAGCATGTCTAGGATTCGTTTGGTTTTCCCAGTGATTTTCTCCAGAGAGTTCATAGTGAATGCGGTGCATTTTTCTACAGCAAACCAGTCTTTGGCAAAGAAATGCTGCAAGTTATAGCCCTTTTTCAATGAAAACCTTATGTCTGTTGTTTATGAAAATAACCAAAAAAGAGTGTACAGAGACAAAATGGGACATTAAATGATGTATACAGTAGCCCCCAAAAAGCTTTTGGACACATTAGCCAAATTTTGGAAAGAGGTCCATTGTTTATTGTCAATATAGTGTAGCGATTTTTGGAGCACAGCTTACAAAGAAGCTACTTTCAAATCCAGCAGCTTTCTGTTGGTCAACACAGTGAATTCCAATGGAATTCTATACCACTTAATTTCTACTTTTTCCTGTCCATATTATTTTTCCAGTTGTCATTATTTGATTTGCTAGTTATCACTGTCACTGACTTTTATATTTGTGTCTGCTGATGATAGCTGTGGCTACTGGGACTAACAGAAGTTCACATTTTAGTAGTAAACTTTAAGTTAATAGTGTTGAAAATAACTTAATTTTAATTAGGCATTTTAAATGTCAAATATATACTTTTAATAAAAGTCTGTAAAAAAAAAAATAGGCCAAATGTACTGTGTTAATATGAATCTATATTATCCATATAGATTTTTCACAGTTGTTTTACCCCTGTTTTGAATTGCATTGTGTTGTGTTTTAGGGTTAAAGGAATCTCCGGGTAGAAAATTACCAGTACCTTTTCTGTTTATTTTTTTCTTTCATTTAGATGGAATTATATCATATTGGTATTATATCTGTATTCTCTTGATATCAGCGTCACCCTTTGAAAACCTATATTGATTGACCACAAATCATATGATCTGGAAGAAAAACTGTTTGGGTCATTCTGAAATATATTTTCTTATATTCTTTGCTTTGTTTGATCAGAGTGTTGGCAATTCAGTTGTTTGAAACCAGAGCAGCCCCATCCTGTTTGCACTTAGTAGACAGATTTTGTATTTTGAATGTATCACTCCTATGTGTAAATTATACTTGGACCTCTGCAATGGCTGCTGTGATTTTGAGGTTGTTTGAACGATGGCAGGTTTGAGCCATGATCTGATGCTTGTGGAGTGCTGCAGTAGCATCAGATGGCCTGACATGTATCAGGTATTAATGGAGCTGTAGACAGGGGCAGCATAACAAGGTAGGATTGATCTCAAGTGCTCTCTCTCTCTTTTTCATTGTTTCTCCCTGTGTGTTTCACCTCTCAGTTCTGTGATGAATTATATATAGGATTCAGTCTGGCTGTACATTGCTTTGGATCAAAGCTCAGGCTCTTGCATGTGTGTGGTTGTGCATATGTTTGCATGATCTTTGCCTCACATTTTCTTTACAATGATGAAATATAATGCATATTTCCAACACTATTTATTCACTCTGTTCCGAAACCTATTGGGATGCCTATATAGGTAGGATTTTAAAGGGATCATTTATCTAAAAATTGTCATAATTTGACCCATGACTTTTTTCTTCTTCTGTGAAACACAAAATTATATATATATATATATATATATATATATATATATATATATATATATATATATATATATATATATATATATATATATATATATATAAAGCTCAATGTAGTCCAGTGTTGTTTTGGATCCCACTGATTTTGACGGTATGAACAAAAACAGTTGAAGCATTCTTTAAAATATCTTCTTTTATGTTCTTATTGGACTTATTGGACATGTGCACGCCACAGCCATTGTAAGTCCACAAGCCATTTGAGACAGGTCCACAATAGGAATGAACAAATCCAATATGGCAGAGTAAGCTGGTGGTTTGCTATTGCTGTGATCTCATGTGATTGACAGGTTGTCCTGGCCTTGGGTCAAAAACTTCATCAGAGAAGAGATGTCTATGCAAGAGGGAGGGGAAGTTATTTTGATTAAAGATTATGATGGCACGTGAATTAAACAGAAATCATTTATAATATATACTGTAATGTTCCATAAAAAATGTGTCAATTTTGATTTCATGGTGACTTTAAACCAATTTAAACCAGTCGTGGTAAAGTTCTATGCAAAGAGGCAGGTCCTGATCTTTTTGGTCACAGTGAAGTTAGTCCATACTTCTGACATGTTTGCCTATATCTTATCTACTTTGAGTGGACGAAACAGACTTTGTCGATGTCAAAACACATCATCAGAAAAGTGCTAATTAGACAATATTGTTTGGGTCAATGGTTTTGGCCCAAACCGATTTTTTTGTGTGCGTTGCTTTTCGGTTTAATATTTTTGGTATTCAGTTGCCGCTAATTAAAAATGACTCTGTGTGCTATGCATTTTGATTCTTACTAGAATATAATATTGTCACTTTAGCAACATGGTACTGGCAAACTCTTCTGAAATCAATTGCGATGCAGCTCTCTAGGTTTTGGAATAGAGCTCTTGTCTAGTTTTAAGTGTAATGCCACAGACGGGAATGTAAATGCTGTACGCAGACATACCAGGTCAGACTATTTCCATGGCTGGACAGCAGAGGATTACATTTCGTTCTTGGCCAAAGTAAACGTGTTGAAAGATTTAGAGCCATCTCTAACAGAGAAAGCTCTTCACTGCTCCTAGGTTTCCTGTGTAAAACAGTCTGAGGAGTTCATCATCATGACAAATGTGAACTCTTGGCTTGGTGCTGATTAGCCCTGTCAAAACATCTTTGTGTTTCATTTATGGCCCTCCCTTTGTCTCCTCTTTCCTTTTCCTTTCTACTCGGTTTCGGTTTTGACCTTTTTTTTATGCAGCAAGTGAACTCTTCATGCTGTTATGCCCTTGTTTAAGAGCCTCCTGTCTAGGTTAAAATGCACAGGCTGAACTTATGTGTTGTTTTCTGCCAATCAATGCTGTTATGTCCGCTTCTTGGAAACTTACGCTCACATCTCAAGTGCCGGCCCACCTATAGATTCAGATGAAGTGAGATATTTCGCCTGGGTTTGAAAAATCAAATAAGCTTAAACTGTGGTTGAATGACATGATTTTCATGGTTGATTAGGAGATTGCTTTTTTCTACTCGAAGCCTTTTTTCAGTATCATGACTCTAATCAGCTGCTTTTGAAAGCTAATTATGGTTATTCCACTGATAGCGTGTGTGCGTGCAAGTGCGGTTTCTGTCAATGTGTTTGTTTGTTTAATGTCTGAATAATCTGAGAATTGCAAGCGTATGTGCCTGAGTAGATGCATGTTTGTGTGTGTCTGCGCGTGGGTGAAAATGAGCTGTGCGAGCTTCTGTAAATGGTGAGATTTTCACTTGTGACAGTCAAAGTGAAAGAAGGCAGGCGTAAGCCGGGATAGATGATGCTAGGGATGCACAATATATCCCTATATGCTATACAGTATACTATTTATTTTGGTCGATATTGATTATTAAATTGATTATCTTCATTACACAGTCAAGTTAATCTTCTAAATTTATTAACACCTTCTTTAGCAGATCTGAAAATGAATATCCAGTTTTCATACTTCACTCCTTGTAATTTTAGTCTTTAATTTATTTAGACAAAATGGTTTAGAATATGAATATCAACAAATTATCATGTAGAATGAAGACATTCAGATTTTGCTTGCGATGCATAACAGGGGCCAGTTAAGATTGTCTTAAGAACTAGTTTGACTATTGAGCACTGAGCAGTTAGATAACAGGTATTACTTTTCCAATTCAAATTATCCTGATGTAGCTTTTTATGTAGCTTACTTAAAAAAGTTTGGACCAGACTTTTAAATCTAGACTAAGAAGTAACTTGGAAGTTACCTTACCATATAGTGAAAATTTGTAAATTATTTAACATTGCATAATTGTACAATGTATTTTATTGTAAAATATTGTCAATTAAAGTTTTTCATGTTGATTTTAATTAAATAGTTTTCATTCTTTTGAGTTTTTGTCATCAGTAGGGTGAAATCAGCTTGATTGGAACAGCTTTTTCCAGTCATCTCAATGGCAAAAAGTGTCCCAGTTGACCTGAATTTTGTTACATTTTCTGTTATTAACTTAATTTTAATGCATTATTTTAGTGTCATGTGTGGGTTACCCTGATGGCGTTTTGTCTTTGTTTGTATGACTCTGTACATCGTAACTTTTATGTTGAATTTCTGGCAACCACAGCTGCCAGGTTTTTTTGCCGTAATTTAATGGTTTACTGGCGTAGTCATAATGGTTTCTCTCTCAGCAGGCTGTATTTTGGAAAGGAGGAGGAGGAGAGCATGGGGTGCATGAAGAGGGCGCTGAAATAGATTTCATTAGTTCTAATGATTCGCCAGTGAAAGAGTTTCCTCCATTCCCCCTCTTACTCCTTTTCAACCAGATGGAACATAAACAAACACAATCAGAGGCAAATGGGTGCAAATGCGATGTGGCAGAGGAATTGAGCTTAATTTATTAGCAGTGTTTACACGGCCCCTGTTTCCTTCACCCAGCTAACACAGCTGAATGAGTGTAAATGAAGGAAATCATCAGGTTCATGCAAAATGTAAATAATTAATCCTGACATAAATAGATGGCGCCATTATGAAAAGCAGCTCTGAGTTGATTCAGCCTGGCTGCTTTAAACGAGAGTATTGTGCAGTTTGACAGCGTGAATTCAATTCAGATCTCTCATATGGTGTATAATGCCACTTGAGGAGCGAGACATCAATTGGCCTTGAAGGTGGCAGTAATGATGTTTTTCCTGTCGGAGCTTTGAAATAATAAGAGGTCAGACCTGCCCGTGATTATTTTTCGTGTAATGGTGCTGCCAAAAGCAGCAGATTCAACAAATCATACTTCTTATTGTTCTCATACTTAACATTCATGGAAAAGATTAGATTATAGTGTGTGTTTGTACTTTGAGACACAATCTTGTTATTACAGAGGATGAAATGGCTTAGATTCACAGGGTCAAGCTAAATGACTCCTTTGAGTGAACGTGGTGATTGATGGCTCAGGCGTTTCCTCATCAATATTTGTTCTGGCAGAGAGGCACTGTGTGAAATATTTATTTAGGTTCTGTTCCATCTGTGGCATTCCACTCTCATTCACATTCTACTCCGTCGTGTTCCATGAGAATTCTAGAGGGTTCCTGTGTTCCGCGGGGTCTTGATCGACTCCATTGCTATGGGAGTCAGCTCTTCCTGGACATTCTATGCAGCCGTCGACTCGCAGAGTTCCCTCTTTCTTCACCTAAGCCCTATTCACATGCTCTCTGCTTCTCATCAGAGAGAGAGATAAAGAAGGACTGGGAAGAGTCTGGCCTTAGCTTTTCTGAAAATTCTGAGAATACACTTCTAGTGAAGCTCTACAAATATTTGAGCTGGAGGATTAATTTACACTAGATTTGTATTCATTTACTAAATCAAGTGTGGGATTTCTTGGTTGGCACAGTGCTATTAATTTGCACAGGCATATCTGTCACCTTTATCTTGGCCTGTTTCACACTGCATGCATAACTACAGTTAGCTGTTATTCCCTCCATTGTGTTTGTTGATTCATGATATCCTATAGTGTTATAGACAGTGATGATGATAAATAAATTTTATTTTTAATACACCGTTTGCATGCACCTTTTGATAGATCAAGGTTCACCACTTGTTTGGTTCGTACCTGCAGCCTTTTGATTCCTATCGCATCTTATCCATAAAGCCACTTATTAATACATATACCCTTTATCATTACAGTGACCATGCAAGTATTGATATAAGTCTTGCTAGGGGTTCTTTCATCATTTAAAAATCAGATTATTGCATATTCTTCCCCTTTTAGGCAATTCACTGTTGGGAAAACACTGTTGCGATTTGGCAAAATGTTTAATAGCTGAATTAGCATAAAAACAGGTTTGATTGCACATGAAAACATCAGAAAAACAATGAAATCGAATTAATTAGCTTCATGAATATTGTGCCTATCATGTCCGGATGGGTGAGATTATATTGATTCAGAGCCGGTACACTGATCTAAGAATGACTGCTGCTTTACAAAGGGTGGGATGCTTGGTTTTTCAATGAACTGAATATTCTAATAAAAGTAATCACTATTCAGGCGGCAAATAGCAGATGTGAGATTTGGATGGGAATTCAAATATGCATTTTTCATAAAACAGTTGGCAGTTTGGCTATAAAATCACTACGCACATGTAAATGCTGAAATTACATCACATCCAATATGTAAAACAATTACTAGCTGTGAATGTACACTACACGTTTGTAATGTGAAGTCTGTAGTGTTCATTATCTTTTATTGCTGTAATATTTACTCCTAAAGTACTGTATGATTGCTTTCATTACCTGTTAAACTTCTAATACCACCTTGAGAGTATCAATTTCTCGCTTGACTTCCCATTATATATCGCTGACCGTAATAGCATGTAGGATCACACACTTGTTTAGGTATGGTTGGTAATTGGTAATTCACGGTCACGTGACCATATCCATCTGATTTTGCACTAATCAAAGATGTGCTTTGTGTTTTTTAATATATCTATTATGACAGATTAAGGTTTCAATCTCCTCTCCTAATTGAATGTGACTCCTTTGTCCTTGTTTCCATCAATGCAAAAAGTGAAACAAGACAGTTGACTGTGCTGGTAAAACTTATCAGCTATAATTAGTCACTGTAGGCTCGCTTAAATCACAGAAGACCAACATTTCCTCTGATCTTTTATTACAGAGGAACATTTTTGCTTCACTTAGAGCCACTGTGTCTGTGTTCACAGTGCTGGGGAAATTGACGACGTGGTTTTACTCTCTCAAATGAAAGAGGTTTTTGCTTTCTTTTTCCCCCCCCCACCAAATCATTTTAAGATCTTGTCTCTTGATCTTGGTTTATCTTTACCATATACCAGACTAAATGGTGACCAGACAGTGGTGTGGCTGATGTTTGGTTGCACAATTTTACTGTTTCTCTATCAGTGATGTTATAATTCCTTAAAGTAATTTTCCCCCCGATGTTAAAATACTTTCTTAATTCTGTGTACAATGCAGAGACAACTATATAAGCCATTCATTGGTTTATTTTTGAACCACTTGATGATCTCAAGCTCTGTGATGATTTTAGAACATCTAGGGAACCGTCTTTCTTTCTTTTTTTTTAGTTGTGTGTGTGAATTTTCCTTCCCATTTTATATTTTTTCCCTATCACCATGAGCCTTTCCTGTATACCAATCTAACTTGCTGCTTAACCACTGTAGTACAATGCATTGTTAGAGAAATTAACTAGCTAGCCACACCTGTTTCCTGAAACCGTAGTAACATCATTTGGTCCCACTTATATTAAGTGGCTTTAAGTACTATGCACTTATATCGAAAAATAAGTACAATGTACTTATTGTGTTCATGTTGTATTGTAAAACACTTTTGCTGCTATTGAGGTGTGATACGGGTAAGGTTAGGGTCAGGTGTGTGTGGTATGGGTTGGTTTAAAGGTGGGTCAAGGTGTAAGGGAAGGGTCAACAGTGTAATTACAAATGTAATTACATTAATTAATTACAGTTGTAATTACATGCAGGTATTTTTTAAAATATAAGTACAATATTAAAACATGTATGTACACCATAAGTCAATAGTATCAAATTATTTATTTCAATGTAAATACATAGTACCACTTAATATAAAGTGAGACCCATCATTTGAATCTCTTTGGTTCAACAATATTGAACTGTACACGCAGATGGTGAGGTAATGACTTCTGCTAAATAATCGATTAAAGTTCGCAATTAATGTCAGATTACTATAGTTAATTTCCTCAAACAACAGAAAGTCAGTCATTTTTTAAAAGGTTAACTTGCAGTATGTAAATGGCATACACTTTCTCTTACATACATGTGATTCATTCAGCCAGCATCTTTCTCCACAACGTCATTTCTCAGAGATATTGTTTTATTGAACTTGACATCTACTTCACTGTTTTTGTTCCCTGTCGTTTTGCTTTATTTGATGTTTGATTCATTGCATGATCCCTCTTACATCATTCGCCAGGGTTCCCTTATGTATTTATGCACATGCACACTCTTGAAAACACCTTTGCTGATTATTGATTATGGTATCAAAGAAACTGCGCTTACAGGTCGAGAACTGTAATTCCAACCAAACAAGTTTGCAATGCAGGTTTCAAGAAATGCAGAATCGTTGAACTATGGTGGTATAACTACCGATCTTATGACCATAATTGATTGACAATGTTTTTGGGAAACAAACTCCAGCCTGGGAACACTGGCCAAACCAAACGTGTGGGTTTGTGGCGGGATAGCTGTATATTCGGCCAATAGAAGACATTTGTTTAAAACCGGTACTTTTCTACCCCTTTTTTGTTTTAACAATTCAAATATATAAAACACATTTATTTTATTAGATTGTTGAGGAAATGTGTGAATCTCTTTAATCTTGTGTATTTCTCTAGTCTACAACATATTCACTTACATTTATAATCAATTGAAATGCTGAGAATTATGAGAGTTTCTTGTACTAAGATTTTGTGCAGTGATGTAGAGGTGCTTTGCTTGGGTGAATTGGGCCTAGTTACATGGTGAAATTGTAAGACTAGACTGAACTAATCCCTGATAGTAAGATAATCATTTGGAGGCGAAGTAAAAATGAATGAATGAGATTTTATGGACTAAAGACATATATACAATCGTACTTGCCTACACGATTTCTGTTGCCTCTCTTTTTCTATTTTATTTATATAAGTACAACAATGTTTTGATATTGCCATAGATTTATTTTAGCTGATGTATTATGAGATCCATTGGGTGTTCATCCCAAGTGTCTGAATCTCAGCAGTGTTAACAGTGTGAATTTGTCCCTCAAGACGCACTGATTGTTATTTGCGAGTGCAACCTTTTCATATCCGACATGGATTTAGTGTTAATCCTCTAATGCTTGTCTTTGTTTGTTTTAAAGACGTAAACTAATGGCCACCTTGTCAGTGGCTTTTTCCAAATGGGATGCACGTTAGAGGCGTCAGCTAATATTCGCCTGTCTGTTCTAATTCCCCGCCCTGCTTTCTATTAGCCTGCAGACGGGGTGCAGCGTGCAAATTACTCATCGGAAATGATTAATTCTGCACAAGATTAATAGCTCTGGCTCTATTTCACCCAAAGCTAATTTAGCAGCCAGGAAGGAGATTGGCTTTATTGCTAAATGAGGCTATTTTCTTTCTTCTCTTGTTTCTTAGCGACAGGTTTAGAGAAATCATGCAAATTGGCTAAAGAAAAAGCAAGATTTTGGCTGCTTCGGAATAACCGTTTGTCATAAACACTGCATTTTGCTGCTTGAATTCATTCCTATACTCAGATGGCAATCCTTCATGATGGTTTAACACAATTGCGTTATACAGTGTTTGTGAGGCTCTTTCAATGGAAGTAAATAGTGGTAATTTTTGGACAAATCTGAAGCTAATAATTTTTATGAAACACATATATTAATTATTCTGTCAAAATATGCACATTATTTGAGCTGAAGTAGTTCTCATCATTTTTACAGTCATTTTAAGGTTTTAGGTGTTTGTCGCCTTGGAAACGACATTGCTTAAAGTCCCCGTGTAGACTAATCTTTGATCACCAAAATTACATATTTAAACATTTTTAATCATCATGCCTTAAAATAGCTTGAATTCTTAAAATAGCTTTAATAGTAACTCTATTAACACATTAACAACAAACACCCTTGCCTCATTTAGTATACACGGTTCTTTGAATATGCAAATTAGCCCCACCTCCGCTCACTCACACTATCTCAGCGATCCACTCGTTGACGATCAAACGGTTGACGTGAAGGTAGTTTGTGACGTCAGAAACGTTTGATTCACTGCAGTTTTAAGGAGAAGTTAAGACTCATGCGTTTGCTCATGGTTTGTCTTAAAGCATATTAAAAACACCACATAGACATATAAACAACATTGGAAGCTTGATTTTCACCACAGGGGGACTTTAAAACTTTACCCACAAAAGATATTTTTTCAAACTAAAATAATATTAACTGATATTGTTTCCGTCTTTTGGTGAAGCAGTCTTGAAAGTGTGAGCAAAACTTTTTTAGCTTCATTCTTATTTTTGACATTTTTTAATTTTTGTTTTATTTTAAAGAAAAGCAGGGTAGTAGAAATGAATTTCTGTGCTAATTGATTATGCCACAAGAGCTGTCGATTGACTTGTTGCTTCTACTAACCCAGAATTTTCTTTGAACAGTTTAGCGTTGCCACAATAGTGTCTTCTATTTGCTGTATTGATAAAAACTTCAGTCTTTCAAAACTGAAATAGTACAGCTTTGTATAAAAGCGTCTGCCAAATGCTTAAATAAAAAATGTAAATCATTATGGGATTTTTTGACCTTGTAAGATTGCAAAACCTCACATCCAGGCCTCCTCTTGAACTGTACGCTCTCAATCTTTGTGGACAACCAGATTCATCCTTTTTCTGTCCCCGTCCTTCATGGCAGACACCGTATTGATCCCTGCCGCCCTGTAATAGCTCTAATTGAAGGCCGTCACGCTCTGCGTGTGATAGATATCGGTCCATCTGACCATTAAAAGGCGTTTTAGCTGCTGTCATGTGCGCTGGGATGATCTGTGATTCGGTATTGATGAAACCGCGCACCCTTTCTTTAGCCATGGTGCTGTGTTCAGACCATGACCTCCCGATGGTCACAGACGTCTGGTCTTGTGATTTGGGAGGGTGGCTTTTAGAGCAGTTAGTTACAGCAGTTTGCTCCATGCCCCTTTTTTTTCCCCTGTGTGTATAATGGGGTCAGAGCTTGTCTTTTCACTGCTGTCAGGAAGACTGATCTTTGCCACACTACTCTGGAAGATTGTGTTCTCTTGATGTTGCCTGGTTGTTGTTTAGAAAAGCTCCCTGGGGTTGTATGAACTTGGTCCCTGCACACCAATTCATGCTCTGTGTGTGTGTGTGTGTGTGTGTGTGTGTGTGTGTGTGTGTGTGTGTGTGTGTGTGTGTGTGTGTGTGTGTGTGTGTGTGTGTGTGTGTGTGTGTGTGTGTGTGTTTGTGTGTGTGTGTGTGTGTGTGCGCGTGTGTCTGCGCGTGTGTGTGTGTGTGTGCGTGTGTGTTTGCGTGTGCGTGTGTGTGTGCGTGTGTGTATGTCTGTGTTTCTGGCTCTTTAAAACCTCCTCTCTTTATACCGCTTTAAAAATTTCTTGCATTGAACCTGGTTCGCTTTGTGTTTTTTGATGCGCTGTGGCATTGTACTTTCTGTTCTGTTGCATTATAATTAGTGTTGTCAAATGATTAAAATATTTAATTCTCATAATATTTTTTGTTGTTAACGTGTTAACGCATTCAGGGATAGTAAATCCCAAAATTAAAGTTCTGTCTGCATTTATTGACCCTTTGTATCTTGCATGACTTTTTTACTGCATAACACAAAAAGAAATGATTGAATTAATTTCCAGCTAATTAATAAAATCAATACAATCACAGTACATCATATTTAGCTTACAATGGTGCCCACCATAATTGTAAATTGTTTAAATATCAGGTTTTCACCAAAACCGAACAGAGCACTTGGATTTTTTCTGTGTGTGCCGAAACTCTAGAGTCCTTTAAGCATTAAAGTAAGTTTAGAAGGACACGAAGGTGAGTATATGATAGCGTATAATATTAATGCTAATTTTAATATTGACAGCCCTAATTACAAAACAATGCCCCTTGATAAAATACTTTTATTAAGTGTTCTTAGTTTTCACTTAGTGCCAATGAAAATGCATAATCAACTCTAACATCATCACAATTTAAGCATATTGACTGTCCTGTTAGACAGAGGTAATTCACTCAAAATGAAACTTTTGACATCAATTAACCTGTATGACTTTATTTTTTATGTGGAACATAACATTTTGAAACAAATTCCCATACAATGGAAGTCAATGTTCATCAAAACTGTGTGGTTTCAAACATTCTTCAAAATATCTTCCTTCTGTTTTGCAGAAGGAAGTCTGACTTTTTGAAATGACAAGAAGGTGATTAAATGATGACTGTTCACGTTTACATTTATGTATTTGGTAGGCGCTTTTATCCAAAGCGACTTGCATTGCATTTTAAGACAGCATTTCATCAGTTCATGCATTCGCTGGGAACCAAACCTACAATCTTGGCATTGTGTTCTTCATTTTTGGGTGAACTCTTTGAAGACAGTAAAATCCAGTGGTGTTTCAAACCTAAGAGTTAAAAGATTGTTTAGAACATGACAGAAATACTGGTGAATACTTCAGTTTTTGTGTATTCACAAAGATCTCACTGTCATGTCTGCCCTTTTCAAAATGGCACCCAAACATGTCAGATGAAAGGTCAGTGATCTCAGAATAGCATTGAAGACATCGCAAACATTTGACTCCACTGTTAGCGCTATTAGATATGAGTCATGTTCGCCTTGAAGTGTTTATTTGCCACGTTTTACTATTTATTTCATCTTTTGATATGTGAAGTCGTGATATGCAGGGATACTTAAAGTAGCCATGATCTTTTCCGAGATGGAGTCTGATCTCATCTATTAAATGGATGCTGGGAGAAGGCAACCCCTCAAACCCTGTGTCGCCTCATGTCTCCATTTGCCTCACCTCCCTCCGTGGGTAGTTAAAACAGATAGCCGGTCCCCACAGCACATCACAGCAGGTCAAGTGCACACACCAGAAACAGACCACTGTTAGCTTCATTCTCTGAGCAGATGCAGATGGTTGTAAATCACACTAAACAGCACTCAACAGCAGAGGGTTTTCAAAAACAGCTTTTCTACTCTCAATAATTTATCGACAAGCCTCAGCGCTTACATTTGTTTCTGGGTGGAACTTTAATCGCAAGCCTGGAAAAAAATCACTGTACTTTTAGCCTCTCAGACAACAGCATTTGTAAAGTTTTGTAATAATGCACCTCACCGTAATTTGGTTTTTATGCTAATATATCCCTTGTACATAATAGACTATCATCTGTGTGAAATAACACTGTTTACACAGTAATGTTATTTGCATAATAATATTGTGTTGTTATGTGGTAGTATTACTATACAAATATACGAGAAGGGGATTGTGCATGATCTGTAGTTTGTATATTAAAGCTTTGTTTATATTGCATAAAATATTTTTACGTTATTGCCTTGAGTGCCAAACAGTGGCTTCATGCACCATTTCTTTATTTTAATATATTTTTTTGAATAGAGAAAAGATCCAATTGAGGAAAAAATACACTTTTATTTAAAACGCATCAATTTTTTGGGAGAGGAAACTGTTTTTTAAAATCTCCCAAATCTGAAAGGAAATTAGGCTTCTGAGATGTTTTTGCTCATGATCTGGTGTCTTCTCTCCCATCCTTACAGTGGAGGGCGCTGTTACTCTGTAAGATCAGAGGCCACAGGTTTTCTCACTTTTCACTATCACCTTTGCATATTTTTTTTCTCTGTTCTGCTGCACATCATCAAGCCTGTGAGGCTGGGCTGTGAATCTGTTTCACTCTGTTTGTAGGAGAACTATTCATCTCACATACCTCAGTCTTTAGAAAGGGTGTGTTTGTTGTTGTCTGGATCACCCACCCACCTGTGTGGATGTCCTTCAGCTGGCTAATGCACCTCTCTCAAACACCTGCTCCCAGTCCCATACTGTTTTCACATTTTCCTCTGATATTTTCTTTATATATATATATATATATATATATATATATATATTAGATTAGAAAAATAAATGCTTTTTATAAATATTTTTTGTCTTGTTTTCATGTTATCTAAATGTAAAACTTGAATTTGAGTTAAAGGGTTAGTTCACCCAAAAAATGTTATAACTCTGTCATCATTTACTCACCCTTAATTTCGTTCCAAACCTGTACGACTTTTGTTCATCTTTGAAACACAAATGAAGATATTTTAATAAAATCTGAGAAATTTATGTCCTTTCATTGACAGTCTATGCAGCGTGAAGCTTCAAAAAAGTTCATCAAGAGATAGTAAAACTAATCAATTTAAATGTAGCTTTTTAGTCGAAATTTTCTGAAGAGACTCGATCGCTTTATATGAGGAAGAGGTTTAATTTAGCATTTTATTCACATATAAACATTCATTAACGCACACATCAGGGCCTGGTTTCACAAACAGGGCTTAGATTGATCCAGGATTAGACCTTAGTTCAATTAGGATATTAAAGTAGATTTTATCAACAAGCCCTTAGAAAAAAAAAACATTATGGTGTGAATCTTGATACATAATAATGGCATTGACATATTTTAGGAACCAATGAGGTTCATTCTTGTGTTACGCAGCACATTTGAGCTTCCACAAGAACCAATGAGGTTCATTCTCATGTGTTACGCAGAATGTTTGAGCTTCCACAAGAACCAATGAGGTTCATTCTCATGTGTTACGCAGAATGTTTGAGCTTCTGCGAGAACCAATGAGGTTCATTCTCATGTGTTACACAGAAAGTTTGACCTTCTGTGAGAACCAATGAGGTTCATTCTTATGTGTTACACAGAAAGTTTGACCTTCTGTGAAAACCAATGAGGTCCATTCTTATGTGTTACACAGAAAGTTTGACCTTCTGTGAGAACCAATGAGGTCCATTCTCATGTGTTACACAGAAAGTTTGACCTTCTGTGAGAACCAATGAGGTCCATTCTCATGTGTTACACAGAAAGTTTGACCTTCTGTGAGAACCAATGAGGTCCATTCTCATGTGTTACACAGAAAGTTTGACCTTCTGTGAGAACCAATGAGGTCCATTCTTATGTGTTACACAGAAAGTTTGACCTTCTGTGAGAACCAATGAGGTCCATTCTCATGTGTTACACAGAAAGTTTGACCTTCTGTGAGAACCAATGAGGTCCATTCTCATGTGTTACACAGAAAGTTTGACCTTCTGTGAGAACCAATGAGGTCCATTCTCATGTGTTACACAGAAAGTTTGACCTTCTGTGAGAACCAATGAGGTCCATTCTTATGTGTTACACAGAAAGTTTGACCTTCTGTGAAAACCAATGAGGTCCATTCTTATGTGTTACACAGAAAGTTTGACCTTCTGTGAAAACCAATGAGGTTCATTCTCATGCGTCAAGCAGGTTCGGTTGAGTTTCTGTTTCTGTTTGCTGATCAATGTTATGTGAATAAAAGCCTGTTCAAAATGGTAGTTGCATGGAAATCTCTCAGATTTAATTTAAAAGATCTTACTTTGGGTTTTGAAGATGAACGAAAGTCTTATAGGTTTGGAATGACATGAGGGTGAGTCATTTTTGGGTAAACTAATCTTTTAAGCCTGAATTAGGTGCAAGACTTATTAAGATTTATTACTTTTATAATTCTAAAATAAAACAGCTTTTTAAAAAAAACAAAAACAACAACTTTAATTTGAAGCATAAAACAAAATACATTTTAATAAATGTTATGCTTAAAACTTAAAATCCGTTCTTATTTTACATTTAATTCAGACCAATTACATTTTTTTTCTTATCACATTGGCAAATATTTTTTTTGTTTCTCGGGTTAAGCAACAATCCAACACAATTTAGTGAGTTTTAAACAGGGAGAACATTCCCAGTGCAGAACAAATAAACTGAATTTAATGCAATATATTCTGTGACAAAAACAACTTATTCTCTTACACAATTTAGCTTCTCAAGTAAATATATCTTGCTTTTTAAGAAAAATGAATCAAGTAAAACAAGTGCAGGGTATTACTTTCTTCCTGATCGCTGTTCTATTGATTGTTCTTCTCTTCATGCTCTTTTGGGCCTCTGTGCATTCAGCACCTCAGTAAAATTGATTCAGGTTGGTTAAAGTTGATTCTGTATTTTTGCTAACTCATTCTACAGAAGCAGATTGTAAAAGAAGCAGTGTGCAGTGTAACAGCGAGTCTCTGGGGATGGTAGTACGGTTATCGGTCTGATTAACAGTGAACTTGGAGCCGGAGGATGTTTCTTATGGGTGCAGACAGATGTTCAACCTTCCCCTTAGAGGAAAAGTCGTGGGGTTCAGCCTTACTGAAGAAAAAACCCTGCATGATTAAACTGAATATTACATTTATTTAAAGTTTGATAAAGTCTTATTAATCTTTAATGTTCTTACATAATCCATTCAGTGATAATTAACACCCTTTCTCCAGCTGAAGGCACACATATATTAGCTCTGTGCTGGTTCTGCTGAGTGAAGGAGGTTTGATTGACATGTTCCTCGACTGCTTTGTCTCTGCTGTCAACTCGGGAGGAAGCGAACGTGTACAGATGCTGTCTGTCAAAAATCATGCATTTTGAGTTTTATTGAAGGGGCCCTTTTCAAAGTTTAGATTTTGCTTTTGGACTCTACTAGAATATGTTTTCATGCTTGAATCAAAAATCACATTATTTTTCACATATTTTACGTTGTTGCAGCACCTCTCTTCCCAGTCTGTCTGTAATGCTATGTTTAGTTCCTGTCTCTATGAAGCCCCTCCTTCCAAAAAGCACAATATGGTCAGCTGGATCAGTGTGTTGTGATTGGTAAACCGATTGGAGCGCGTTTCGGAAATGTCACGCACTTTAACATAACTGAGTTTCAACTCACTACTAAAGCATCTCAACCAGGCCTCATCCCATTTTTTTGCGTATGCCTTTCCTCAATTGTTTAAATGAGTAAAATTTTATGTTTCCAAAGCATTTAAGGGGGTTCAGAAACAGTGCTTACTGATATAACTCCCTTTGGAATGGACATTTACTCACCCTCCTGTTATTTCAAACCTTTCTAACTTGGAACACAAAAGGGGTGGTTGCTATTTTTTTGATGGATCTTTAAACAGTTACACACAAACCTCATAAAAGTTGTCTGCGTGCAAATATCCAAGTTTTCTAAAGCAATTGGGTGTCTTTGTTCGAAAAATTGGCCATGAAAGGTATAACTAACGACTTAAATTGTTTGGAACCAGGATGATTTAATGACGATCAAATATTTATTTTTGGATCAACTTTCATCTTTAAAATCTGGTTCTGTTCAAAGGTTTGGGTACAGAAAGATTTATATGAATACTTAAATTAAGAAAGAATGCGTTAAATTGATCAACAGTGACAGAAAAGACACTTACAATGTTACAAAAGATTTATATTTCAAATAAAAATGTTCTTTTGAACTTTCTTTTCACAAAAGATGTATAAAAAATGTATCAAGGTTTCCACACAAATATTAAGCTGCACAACTGCTTCCAACATTAATAAGAAATATTCCTTAAGCAGCAAATCAGCATATTAGAATATTTCTGATGATCATGTGACACTTAAGTTAAGTTAATTTTGAAACTTTAAAATGTTAAAGTTTTTTTGAAATTTAAAAACTTTGTCAGCACATGAATAAATTACATTTTAAAATATACTGTTTTTTTTTTTTTTTTTTACTGTATTTTTGATTAAATAAACGTAGCCTTGTTGTGCATAAGAGACTTTCAAAAACATCAAAAAATCTTATCAACTCCAAACATTTGAACAGTGGTGTATTTGGAAAATGAGCTTGACTTCTCCTATTTACTTTCCCCGGGATAGTTTTATTTGTACTCCAGACATTATTCAGGGGTTTGAAACCGTGCGTCATAAAATGGGAACATACGACTTCCACATCTGGTATCAGCGCAGTCTGAAAGAGAAGAACTTGTAAGTGAAGGTGTGAACAGAAACGTTAAGTGGTACTTCTGTCGTTCTGTTACTTAAGCTCTTCACACCCTTCCCCCCCTCTTTTCCTGGTTATTCTCCCAGCAGTCTCTCCTGGTTCTGTCTGTTCCTCCCAGCAGCTCTCCATTCACCCCCCTGGGTCTCCTTACATTCCTGTAGTGATAAGTCACTCCTGGCTCTTATTTCCTACTGCTGCCCCTGTGGAAAACACACTCCAGACAAACACACATGGACATGGTTATGTGTACCGGAGGCCATGTAATTCAGCCAGCATCCTTTTGATTTTAACTTCCACCCCCCCTTTCCCTAGATCAAACACGCGTCGTTTGAGTCGTTGTTGTTTCACTCATGGTTCAGTGCCAGTCTGTTTGGCTTGAGGTCCTCACCCCAGTGGAAATGTCCTCAAGGTATTATTAGCAGGCATTTGTTCCTCGGAAAGAAGAGATCACAGGTATGCAAGACCACCTACTCCCACAATTCAATATACGACAAAAAAGACCTGCATTCTGTGTGGGCAGATAGAAAGGTTATTCTGATAGTTTTGCTAAAGCTGGTTTGTGTCTCGCTTAAAGGAAAAGCATTTGAGCCCCTAATTACAAGCCCATTGTCAGTGATTAAGGGAAAGGGAATTTCAGCTTGTTTACTGCATGTGGCTTCACTTTGGGGTTGTGCTTTGGATTGAGGGATGTTTTCTAGAAGGCAAAACTGTATGGCAGCATGCATGATTTGGCATACTGTGGCGCATTATTCCGTTTTGCGGTACAGTGCTGGTCCTGCTGATGGAAATGATGTCATAGAAAGGACCCCTGCAGACCCTCATGACTGTGTCTCAAGGTCAACAAATATCAGATAATTTTACCCATTTATGCCAAGGCAATGCTATTCGAGGTTGTAAAATATTTTGTGCAACTCCACAAAACGTAATGACGTTTATTAATGAATACATCATGACATTTGTAAAATAATAATAATAATAAAAAATATAGTCAATATAAATTGAAACTACCAAAATACACTTCCATTCAAAGCTTGTGGTCAGTAAGATTTTTTTTTATGAAAGAAATATATTTTTATTCAGAAAGTATGCATTAAAAGCGTCAGTAAAATCTACTGCATTTGTGTAAAAATTATATTTCAAATAAATGCCGTTCTTTGGAACTTTCTAAAGAATCCTGAAAAAACTATCACAGTTTCCATAAAAATATTAACCGTTTTCAACATTGATATTAATAATATACTTTATTTTGATTACCAAATCAGCATATTTTAATGATTTCTGAAGGATAATGTGACTGAAGACTGAAGTAATGATGCTGAAAATTCTGCTTTTCATCAGATATAAATTACACTTTTAAAACATTGAAATAGAAAAGTTCTTTCAAAGTATAATATTTCACATTACTATTTTTAATGTAGTATTGATCAAATAACTGAGCATATGAGACTTTTTCCAAAAACCGTTTGAATTGTAGTGTGTTTTTAAAAATATTTTATTTTTACTTGGTTACACCACATTACATACATTTAAGTCATGAAATGTAAACTTTTTTAGAAGGAATCATATGAATGGTTTTTAAAACCATGTGAAACCAACATTTCTAATAATTCAACACCCTTATTAACTAGTTTTAAACAACATTTTCCTTTTTAAGATTTTCCATGAGCACGCTTTTGTCATTGTCCCTTTCACAGCAGCTCAAAGTGATCAAGCTATTTTCTGGAACATGGTCACTCCTGGTTGACTAGCTAATAAGCAGCTTCTTTGTTCTGTAGCTACCAGCTTAAGCTGGATTTTTCCAGTGGCAAGAGGTGCCTTCCAAAGAAGCTGGCATCCCAGGGCCTTGTGCAGCCATAACTTGCCCTTGATTGTCCTTGACCTTAATTCAGAACTGTGGACCGCATAACTCTGAATTATATTTGGAACATTATTTGCTCTGACTTTAATTTGGGGGTAATGTTACCGAGGACCTAAAACTGTCACATTCTTTCCATTTCCTTGGATTGATGCAACTGGTTAAAAAAAGCCTAGAGGTGAAAAACGATGAGTCTCTACTGAGCACGGCTCATTTCAGCAAACCAATAAATTGTTCTCTATAATTGTTATTTCCCTTTGCCCCATTAAACAGTGTACGGCAAAGGTGATGGTTTAAATGTAGGCTAAAACACATTTGTTTTGATCAACATGACCTCAGATAGGAAGTGGAACAAAACGTGCCAGTAGAGTGAATCACTAGTGCTGTCATAACCAGCATCTATGTGGCTCGACAGCAACAGCTGTGTTGATTTATTATTTTATTTAGAGCCACACATGTTGTAATTTCCACAACAGTATAATTGCTTTTGTGTGCTCTTGACATGAATTCACAGTGTGCTCTGAATGAGCGGTGTTTAACGTCTTTAAGTGGATTCTCTCCAGGTGCTAAAGTGCTCATGACTCACTCATATTTTTCGCTTCAAGCGACCAGTGGCGTGTAGTTTGCCTGAGCGCACTTCTAAGAACTTGTCAATCATATTTTCTTTTCTGTATTCAAGCCATAATGGTGGCAAGGGCTCTTTTGGTTTTGTTGAAAACTATGCTGCGCCCTTGCACAAAATGCGACTAGTTACTTGCTTTAAACCATTTTCTGAAGTGAATAAATGCTCTTTCTCTCTTTCGTTCATGCTGAAGTGGACTGCCAGTATTTCATCTATAATCCTCTACAATTTGAACATTGTGCTCTCCCAGTCTTTTGAGCCCAACTATTAGATATTGTCCCAGGCTCAGGGTTGGTCTTAGTAACCAGTGGGGTTCCATTATAAAATATGCTTTCACTTTCCCCCTACTGTTAGGTTGCCACACGAATGAATCCTACTTTACCAGCCTGCCCAAGGGGATCGTGGGGGGATTATGTTTGGTCTCTCTCCACTGAAGAGGGCCTGAGGCTGATGTTTCAGCTTGTTTACTAGCTCAATCTCTCTGTAGAGGAGCAAATCATGGTTTTGTGAGCACTTCATACATTCTGTAATGTGTGTGGTGGTAATGTGGCGTAGGTCATGCTTGATCATATTAATGTTGAAATGATTTTTACACTCAATCTATGAGAAAATTTATATTTGTTTGTCAGCGTTTTAATAAATATATTTAACATGATAATTAGTCAATATTTATCACATTTATTTCAATTGATATGGAAATTGTTAGTGAAAGTTGTGTACTCACCTGCATGCATTTGATCATAAATACAGTAAAAACAATATTGTAAAAAGATATTACAATTTATTACTAGTTTTCTAATTTAATGTTTTAAAATGTGATTTATTCCTATGATGGCAGAGCTGAATTTTCAGTCTTCAGAGTCACATGATCCTTAAGAAATCATTCTAATATGCTGATTTGGTGTTCAAGAAACATTTATTATAATTACAGTTGAAAAAAGTTATGCTGATTTTTGTAACATTGTAAAAGTCTTTACTGTTAGTTTTGATTCATCAAATGTCATTGCTGACATATTTTTTTTCTATAGTCACAGATAATATGTTCCCCCTCAGATTAAATGAATATTTGGTTTAAATTTGATATTTATATTCCGGAGATGATGTCATCAAGAATTATTAAATATCAAACAGACTTTTTAATGCAGGTATTAGATGATCAAGTGCTTAAACACAGTATTCACTTAGCAGCTCCCCACAGACATAGTTTGTTATTCGCATCTCTGCTCCAGTAATTCACGATGCAAAAAATGAGGATTCACTTCACAGAATGCAATAGGACACACCCACATGTGCATGTATGAAAATAAGAATGTTTCACACCAAAAGTATTTTACTCTCTGTTTGTATTACTTTTACAAATGTTTGCAGGTACACCCTTCTGCAACCCAGTTGGCATCCATATTTATTTCATCTCAGCCGGCTGGTCATGAGTGGCAGTGTGATGTTCCCATAGCAACCCTGCTGTTTGGTTAAATACTGTTCTGCTGTTAAATGGCATGGGGAGACTGACGGCAGGCGAGACGAAAAAACAGGAGAAGCAAAAAACATGATGCAGGAGTAGAGAGAAAATATACTGTCGCATCTTAGGGGATAACTCGATTATTTTGGTGGATTTGTTTGCGAAATCGTTTTGTATGTAAATGAAGGATGCCTTGCAGAAGAGTCTGACAAATACTTTCTCATATGCATCTAATTCAAACAAACAATAAGTTCAAAACATTCAATCAAACACACACTTTAAAATGGACAGATGAAGGTACAATGAGATCACCATTATCTCTTACCTCTAAAAGTACTTTGATTGACACTGATCTGACTCCACCCACTGAGCTGAGGTCTTCTGCAGTGAGGGATGCTGGGATAAAACAGATGGAGTGATTCAGATAGTCTAGTCTTAAAGTGCCCTTATTATGCTATTTTAAAGTTTCCTAATGTTGTTTTGGAGTATCCTACAACAACAGGTTTACATGTATCTAGGGTCAAAAAACTGTTTCATTTTACATCACCACATTTTTAATTATTCTCAAACGACTCGTCAGATGAATCAAACTCTCTAAATCCCTCCTTTCCGCGAGCTACTCCTTTCTGATTGGCCAGACAGCTCAGTTTGTTGTGATTGGGTTTCCGTGTACAGCGCGCGCGTAGAAAACAAAAACGCCCATTGCCTTAACAACGTCAGCTGTCCTGAGGCTTCCTACACCGTAAACTAAACACAGTAACGAACAATGACGTCGACTTTACCATATCAATCCGAGCGCGAGTCCGATGATGAAACACTGGAAGAACTATTTATTCAACCCAAACCCCATCGTAAGGACACCTCAAACAGGAGGTTTCTCAGTGATACACTCAGTTTGAGGTAAGTTACATTATGAGATTTTGCTACTCTAATTCCTCACCATCAGCATGAAGTCCATGTCCATCAACAAAACAATTATTTTACTTGTACTTATTTATTTACCTAGTATTATTTACCGAGAGCTCTAGCGTGAATGACTGATGTAACGTTGACATAAACGTTTGTAAAACAAATCTTGCTTTCCTCAAAGTAGTGAGAACGACAGGCAATCTGCATTAATAGACACAGTTTAGGTAATAGTGGCCCACAACTGATTAGCAGAAGTATTTCAGTAAGACAATAATATTTTGAGTTGACCAGTTAGCAGGAGACCTAAGTTACACAATATAAAACTCAAAACTAATTATTTTGAACACCGTCTTTCAAGGGCAAGGTTAAAAAAAAGGTAAAAATTGGCGTTACTTTCACATTGTGTGTAGAGCACAGTGCCGATTTCTCAACAATCAGCTGCAGGTTTGAGGTTCAAGTTTTCCCTGTTGTCTGTGCGCGCAATAAGTGGGCGGGCAATATCTTGACATCACAATGAAACGGGTTTGAAAAACGATTCATTTCATTGACTCTGCAGGATGTTTTCATTCACTTAGAGCTATGTTACACACTACATGATAGGTCATTTTCAAAAATTATTAATAGGGGCACTTTAAATGTGGAGATAGGAACTGCCAGTACTTCAGCCTTGCACCCAGATCACATGTAGGTAAAATAGACAACAGGCCTACATACACCTTCATCAGCCATGTACAATCATTATAACTCTTTCATCATTCAGTCTTATGAAATAAATGTTGAGCTAGTGTAAATAATATAATATATTTTAATTTACCATAGTGGTACCATGTCCACTCCTATTGTATTTTACTGTATAAACACAGCTACCTTTTACTTGGTTGTGTGACGATAAGATCTTCTTGTTGAATTACTTTTTTTTTTTCCAGTCAGAGAATCACAGAGAGTGTCGTCTGATGTATGATTAGCCAGATTAAATGTCTACAAAAACTGCCTCATATGTTTTCGAGATTTGATGGAAACGATTTGATTCACGTTGTAGCTCATCCTTTAGTTTAATGCTTGCAAATTTATTCCACATTATGCTCTCTCTTTCATTTCTTAATATCACACAGCGAAAAAAGTAAGCGCATGTTTCAGGAATGAAGCTCACCTCAGCACTCTAGGTTAAAGAAACCAGATTAAAGCTGAAGCAAGATTCACTCATCAGGAAAATCCAGGCTGTGACCAAGCAGGAGCCAATGAGAGAGTGTGTTTGTGAATAGTGATGGACCCAGGGGGACAGAACCGCTGAAGGGGAATCAGGAGGAGAACCGAGAGATATTGATGGTTAAGATGGTTTCCAGGAACCCCTGGGCTCCCCAATCTCTGTCACACTCACTGTTTTAGACACACATTCTCCAGGGGATGGACTAGGCACGATATCTCTGAATAGCATTGTCTCTTTCATAGCTTCCATCCCACTTTTCCAGTGTGCTGACCCCGTGTATTCAGCTGTGTTAATCTTGTAAATGAAATTAATATCAAAAATGTTTAACCATGGACTTTTTAAATTTTTTGAATTCATAATTTTTATTAAATGTTGATTCTAATGTTTAAATTAATATAATAATTTAAACCCCACCTCTCCATGTAAAACTAATCCTGTCCAAACTGGTCTAAAGTGGTACAATCGGATATAACTCAAGTGTGCAAGGTTAACAAATGATATTGAACCCAGAATATCCCTTTTAAAGGATTGTGGCGAGCAGGACGAGGCAGAGGGCCGTGAGAAGTGCGGGGCCGGTGACGTGATTACTGATGAGCGACACCTGCGCGACGCATCTCTCACGGAGGAGCGGAAGCATAAAACGAGGAGTGAAGATCGAGAGAGGCCAGGCCTGGATTTATGTTGTGTTTTGTTATTTGTGACAGCAGTCGTCCGTGAGGACTTTCATTTGTATTTGTTTATTTTATTATAAAAGGGCACCTATTATGCAAAATTCACTTTTACATGGTGTTTGAACATAAATGTGTGTTGGCAGTGTGTGAGCAAAACCACCCTAGAATGATAAAAATCCACCCAGTGTGTTTTTTTACAATCTCAATAAATCATAAGCACTGTCTCAGAACCAGCTGTTCTAAGATTCGGTGCAATGTGACGTAGAATTGCGCAAGCCCCACCGACGTGGTTTGATTGACACTTTGGTTTTGGCATAGACCCGGCCCTCGGTGATCTGTACACCATCCTCCATTGTTTTCAACGACAGCCGGTGTTCTGACGATTTGTGCTGCCTTGCCGAAAATGTCTCCTAAGAAAACATAAGTGTTCTTTTGTGGGATGTAATAATGTACATAGTAGTTTTCATTTACTTCCGACATCAGAGCCACTGAAAACACAGTGGATGGATTTTATTTACGAACGAAAGGCGCCACTTAAACTTCCAAAATACGTTTATATTTGCGCGAATCATTTTCTGACTGACTGTTTTGTGAACGAGGGTCTTGCTTCAAAGTTAATCCTCAAGTGTGGATCGTTGCCTACTGTTCACGATTCAACGTCACCTCCAGTAGAAGTAAGTGTATTTTATGATGTTTGAGCAAATAGTCATTTCAGTCGATGTCAGCCAATTCAACAACATTTGCCACATAAGCACCTGTACGACAAGTAATGTAAACATGACGCAACAGGTCGCTCGCATAAATGTAATTTCGTTTGTACGTAGCAAACGTTATCACAGTATTTGTGTTTGTAGTTTCAAAAAATTGCGCCAACGTTATCACAGTTTCTGTGTGTCTGTGTGTGTTGCACATCCATAATTGCAAAGGGGACGCGATTACAACTCTATAAGTACATAAACGTATCAAATAACCATTCTGAGACGTCCTGGTCTATTCTCATATGTGTTTTTTCTGCCGGAGTCTTTTCATCATCTGGGTCTGATTCCGGTTCAAACATGTACGGCTGAATGCCATACAAAACATGCGGGTCTCACTCTCAGCCATTCTGCTTCTACCGACTGTTTATTGCCATAGATATGCAAGTTACGCCTTCATCCAAAGGCAGGGCGGGGATATGCAGCTCATTTACATTTAAGGTGGTACACACCAAAACAGCTCTTTTTAAAACAGGCCCCAAAAATGACATTTTCAAATGGTTTCTTTGAAATGAAATTTCAAATGCAATGGTCTACCCAGTATGTGGTCATTATGTTGTCTCTGTTCAATCCCTCGTGACTGTGCAGGAACCTGAGGGGTCTGTGTGGCCCTGTACATGTTAATGGATGATGCTGCTGTTACTCACGTCCCCTCTGGTCCTCCTCACGCACTCCTCTCTGCAAAAGAACCCAGTATTTGATGGTCTGTGTGGTAGTATATCAATCCTATTTGTTCCAATAACTGGATTCGTGAGTGGTCTAATACCCATGAGTAATATCTTAAACAAAGCTTTTTAGCCTTGTAGATCATTTTTGGGAATGTGTGTGTATTTGTGTGTGTCTGGTTAGAGGGCCACGGGTAATGACTGTATTTGAACCGGTGAATGGTGCTTTCAATCAGCTCAGACTCGTATCCTAAAGCTGGTTTGCAAAAATAGTCTATTGGATGGAACAGGTCATTGCGTTTGTACACCGGGCAGTGGCTGTAACAGGCACAGTATTGAAAAACCTTCCTTGCGTGTTGCCTAGCAACCTTGCCCAAAAAGTTGCCCCATGTATCATCACCTTAAGACACTGAGCTCCATGTTTACTTCTCTTGCAATTGAGGTTTGTGATTCTCAGTCCTGCTGCTTTGGATTATGAGGTGGTTTCAGTGAGTTTAAGCATCTCTTCATTGTTACTTCCAGTTTCAGCAATACTTCCTTCTTTTGTCTGACAGACATATTACCTATTATTACATCAGCACAGTGTGAGATAGCAAACTAGTCAATTTGGAGTGAAAAGACTTTTTGCATATGTCCACACGTGGAATACACTTGTACGCTCCCAGATTGGGAATATGAGTTCCCTTCCTCTGCAAAATAGGTTTTCTCCTTTTTCCCCCAGTTTATTTCTAGCATATAACTCAAACAGAGATGTTTAGCTAGATGTCCAAGCTGCTCACAATGAAAGTGAATGGTGACCACAGGAGCATATTATCACACTACACTAATAATATTAAATATATTAATAATAAATCCAAAAAATCAAAAATATACATTTTACTCCACTTTACTGCACAAATGAGCATTCTTTTAATTCAGCCAAGAGGTCAAGCAAGTGGCTTATCAATCTTCTGTTGGTCACACACCTTCACGTGATGCGGATTCATAGGTCAGAGCTCATCAAACCTGAACTTTGAAACGCGCCGAAATGAGCTTGCGTTTACGGTCTTCCTTATTTGCATACATATGAATGGAAGTCAATGCAATGAAAAGTGTGACCGCCCCTTTCCCCTGATGGTATTTTGTCTTTGTGTGTATGACCCTGTGCACTGTATCTAAGCAAGCATTGGCCATGTTTAATGAACCTAAACGGGCTGTTTACGCTGAACTCTGATTTATCATGTGGCTTTCTGTTTTACTACCTGTATAATGATGGTGGTCATCGGTACATTTTAATGTAAAAAGCTGAATTTGGTACTTGAAGTAGTTTGATTATATGAACAAATCGCTTAATGAAATAAAATTGTAAGTAGTAAAATATGCAAGCAGCAATATGCCATGTAACGCCTGTCACTGTATTTTTTACTGTGAATTTCTGGCAACCACAGCTGCTTGTTTACTTTAAATTTAACAGGATAACATTGAGCAGACTCTTATATGGTTTAATACAGATACCCCCATTTTATTTAAAACAAATTTATTCTTGTTAATAATTGTCATCTTTTCATACATGTATCGGATTAATCATTTAATTTTTAGCTCCATGACTGTGCTGATTTAACAGACATCCCCAAGAGACTGGCGTGCTTTAGCTGTGTCTCTCCGGTTGATTGTTAGATAAGATGAAGGTGAGGGGCAATGCTCTTCTTTGGGGACTCTCGCTCTCTGCGGGGAGAAATTCTCTCACCAGCTGACACTTCAAGGGATTCGCAATCTTCTCACCCAGATCCCGAGAGAAGCTGGAAACCCCTGTCTCAGTGAAACATGGGGTGGAGAGAGAGTATCTCTGTCAGGCAGAGACTGAGAGTGGTTTTAATGTTTGGATTAGGGGGGATGAATTCATATAATTATAAATATGATGATAAAATACATATTTTTGTAGCCGTCAAGTGTGTCTTCAGTGTAATTCATTTAGTTCTGATGCTTATTCAGTATATATTCCCTAATACAAATATGTTGTCTAACTCTGTTCTAGATGCAACCAGTGTTATTGTAGTATTATTTATATTCTATTATATCATATCCCCCCCCCCCCCCCCCCCCACAAAGCCTGTTCATCTCTTTCAGATGTTTCTCAACTTTCCTTTCATCCTCTTCATTCCTTTCTTCTTCTTCATCTTTTAGATTACTGGTGAGTTATGGGGCGAAAATAAAGTTGTTTCAGTGTTTAATTTCCCCCTCCACCAAATGTCATTCTGGAAAAATCTGGCATCAGCTGCACTACTCTTCAAAAAGAAATAAACTAGATGTAAAATCCATTTGATTCTCCTGCCAAGATCTTAAAACACCAAACATTCTTGTTTACTGTGGGGAGGAAGGACATCACGGCCTTCATTCATAGACTTAACAACCGAAGAAACTCTGCAGATGCACAAACAAGTACTTAAAAAAGAATAGCATGTAAAATTAGTCTTGACTAGAGGGCCTGTTAACCTCAGTTTTACAATGGAAAAATTAAAAACATTAAAAAACACATTAATGCTGAATATTTGTCTCTACTTCTAAATCCATCACATCTTTAGTAATCTCTCTCCTAATGCCTCTTTCTCTCTCTTCACGTCTCCAGAGGAACACAGCAGGAAGAGTAACCTTGTGGAAAATGACATTATGTGGAGTAAAGTGTCTGTAATTTCAGCGTGGATATGGTTGAATGAGCTCTGTCTTAAGCATGTGTTTTATGCTAATATGGAGATTACCTCTGTAATTGCTCTTACAACACTCACTGCATATAACTGGATTTTTAGACTTGAATGGAACTGAAGGAATGTCGAGGGTGGATTATGATGTGATGATACATGTCAAGATGAATGTGCTGCTTTGAAGTCAGCTGAGTATTTAACGCTCCACTATGTAGGGTGTTTAAGAAATACAAATGTGTAAAATAATGGCTATAGGGTTGCAGGATATATTGGTCATCTGCTAATTTTAGAGGTTTATTATATTGGTATTGGATATTTAACGGCAATTAACACTAGTAATTTAAAATAATTTAATTTAAAATTAGCATTTTTCACACTTTATTTTTCATACTGTACATTATAATGTTGTGATACCAATTGTTATGGCCCTTGGCCTGTTTCTGGTCGCTCTCCTGCTCCTCCTCCTCTTTCAGGCCTATTTGCAGGCACCTGGGAAGCTGGTGTTTAAATAGGAGCTCCTCCGCTGTATTGATCTCTTCCTGCTCTGGTCTGGTGGCTTAAGCCTTGAACGCTGCTCTGTTGGCCTGACCGGGTCCACGCCTCGCTCGGGACGCATGGACTTCACACAGATGCACATTTAAGTTATCTAAGTTTATGTCTTTTATTTTGGTAACGCTTTAGATTACAGCCCGGAAAGTACTGCGCAATTAAAGCAATTTTACAGTGTAACTTTCTTTAATTATAGTGTACTTACAAGGGAACAACATGTAAAGTTTGGGGAATAAACAACCAGGAGAATAAAAAATATACTGTAAGTATTATAGAACTAAGGGGTACTTATTCTACTATTATGATACAACAATCACATTTGGGACCAATTCAGCAAGAACATACACATTTCAAGGCAAGTAAAGCTAAAACTATTGCAATTTTTTTTAAATGGTGGGAAATATATTGTTCCATAGTTACGGGTAAGTGTGACATTGCGGGCCGTAAATTAAAGTGGTGCTTGTTACCCTCTTGTTCCATGTAGTTACAGGGTAATTACAATAAAAATACAAATACAATCTATTATCACTGACTCAGAAACCTTTATTTGAGAAACAAATTAATTCAAAACAGATTTACAACACTTCTTTTTCGTTTAAAAAAAATCAATAATTCAATTAAAATGCCTAAGTCTTGACAGAAAGTAGCATGTTTTGTCCCCCCTTTTTTCCCTTGCTTGGCTTCTTCCTTTTGTTCCTCTTCTTTTTCTTTCTTTCCACTGATGAATCTGAAGAAGAAATCATGCCTCTTGCTATTCTGTATTATGTATTAAAAGAAAGTGCAGTACACCCAGAAAAAAACTCTTCACCATGTACTCATCTTTTACCCTCATGCCATCCAAGATGTATACGACTTTCCTTCTTCAGATAAACACAAATGAAGGTTTAAAAAAAAAAAAAAACATATTCGGGAAATACATATAATGCAAGCTCATGTGTTCCTAAAAGTTGGAGCATCAATCAGCACATACTGCAATAACTGTAGTAATCCATGTAACCCTAATGGATGGATCAATTTCTTGATCCAAATGATAGATGTTTGTAAGAAAAATTACAATATTTTAAACTGTAGACTATCTCTTCAGATCAACTGTAGGCTAATAAGTTGTTTTTCAAATAAAGGTTTCTGAATCAGTGATATTAGATTGTGTATTTTTATTGTACTTACCCTATAACTACATGGAACAAGAGGGTAACAAGCAGCACTTTAATTTACGGCCCGCAATGTCACCCTTACCCTGTAACTACAAGCAAAAAAAAAGAGTATATTTACCAGTATTTTTAAAAAAATGCAATAGTTTTAGCTTTACTTACCTTGAAACTTGTAAGCTCAAACTTAAACATCTGCACTTTTGCTATCAAAAAAAAAAAAGAAGAAAAAAAAATAAACAGTATAAATGCATAGATATACCCTGTAATTTAAAAAAGCCTATACAGTTTGTTTTGGTACCCAATTATTACAAAAAGGTCCAAAGTGTATGTTCTCGCTAAATTACCCCCAAATGTAAGATTCTTGTATCATAATAGTAAAATAAGTAGCTACCACTTAGTTCTATAATACTTACAGTATTAATATATTTTTTTAAATTCTCCTGGTTGTTACACCTTTATTCCCCAAACTTAACAAGCCTGTGTGTTTCTTTTCTAAGAAATGTAATCGCCATCAGCTAAACTATATAATTGATTAATTAATTAATTAACTTCAATAGTTTTTAGTGTTTTATTTTAAAAAAGAAAGAAAAAAGGACAAAATATTAGACCTTTAATATTGCCCTTCATATATTGGCCCGGATTTAAATATCAATGCAAATCCTTAAAATGCAAATACAAGAGTTTGGGATTGGCAAGATTTAAAAAAACATGTTTTAACAAAACAGGTTTGTCTATTTGATCAAAAATACAGTAATATTGTGACACATTACAAATTAAAATCACTTTTTATTATTACAGTAAAATTATTACAGTGACAATCTTTCTGGAGCAATCTAAGGTTAAAGTTAACAAGATACAACACGATGAGTTGCCAAGAGTAAATTATCTTTCCATGCTGAAAGTGAAAATTCTGTACAACACAGCACAGTCTGAGTCAATCAGAACATATTAAATACAGAGCAGGATTTTTGGCCAATGACGTGTCACAGTAGGCAAGACTGCCTAGCATGACACTGCAGAAAAGTGTAAATGAGTATGTTCCACCATGAGCCGATGGTTGAAACCTCCCTTTTTGTCCATTTCACCTTAACTATAAGGAAGTCGTATGGTGTCCCTCCCTATTCCCATCTCTCTGTCTCGGAACCAGGAGCTCCTGTGATAGACTGAGGGGAGGGGGCCTTCCGCTGTGATTGAGGATGTGCAGCTGGCGTCTTCGTCCTTGCCCCGAGTAAAAATCCATCAGAGTATTAACCTTGTGAAATAAATCAGGAGATGCAGGCAGACAGGATGAATAGCACTGTCTGAATATAGGCTTGTCATGTGAATAGCAAAATGAACAATGTGCGCGCCGCTGAGGGGCCGATGAATGCTATAGCTGCACTATTGTGTCACACACAATGGACAAAGCTACATCAGGGCTTCATTGCGATTTCAGCTATTTTGACAGCTTTTTTTTCTTTTTCGTTCTGGATCACCTTTAAAAGCCAGAGCGGTACAATGTAGGGAGGCTCATTCACGATTAGGCACGCACTCAAATAGCGTTGGTGAGTGAAAGTGGATAAAGAAAGAGGAAGCGAGAGAGAGAGGGAATGGGGAGAACTTGATTGATCTGGATCCTTTTGACCTATTTCAGTGGTTAATGGTGCTGCTTTAAACCAGTGAGTAAAGAAAAACACTCGTTCTTTCAATACACTCTTTCCTCTCTGCCAGGTGCACCATAAGAGGTTTCAGAAAATAACCTGTATTGAAGGCACCTGGTTGGGGAGACAGCAGCACCTCTTTTGACTAAAATTCAATAAATCAATATACTCATTGGTTGCAGATGACATTTACCATCTGGCTATTTTCACTAAAACCCACAAAATAACATCAAGTGTAGTGTCAGTTCTGGCAGGTTACGTTAGTCAAGCTTGCATCAGTTAACTCTCTGATGATCCACGTCTACCTATATTCATGTACGACTATCACTTTATTCATATACAAGCTCCTTCAGTATTATCAACAGCTATCGCGTTTCTCAGGAGCCAATTCCCTCCTCCATCCTCAGCTGCTCCTCTTGTCAGTCAGGATTTGGCATTCTGATTCCCCCTGAATCTGACTAAAATTCTCTAATTATGTTGTACATCAAAATTAATTAACGATTTCTGCAATACATTTATGTTGGTTCTGTTGTGTTTACTGTAAGGGGGTTATTGGCTGCTTGGCTGCATGGATGCGCAGGGAGTTCTTGCCCAGAACAGAACCATACTGCAGTGCCAGTCCTAACTGTATGCTAACTGTCAATCGTATTTGACGATAGTGGTCCCGACAGAAATCTAATAATATAGTTAATACTTGCCACATAGTGATTTATTGAATTGTAGTCTGGTAAAAATTAGTGCAAGCTTGGTATGAAAATAACAAATGATACAATTGAAACGTCAAACACGTACATATACACTCCAGGCACAACTTCTCAACATGGACACAAAATATTTAATAAATATTTAGTAAAATGTTTGAATAAAGTGTATATATGTGTGTATATGTATATGAAGTGGATTTGTATAATATATAACAGAGCAGTGTTTTAGTAATTAATAAGATATTCCTCTAGCCCGTCTTTTTCTCTTTTGCCTATCATGCTTCCTACCTCTCTCATTCCCCATGTGTTGATTGCTCGGATGTGGCAGGCACTTGGAAGCAGCACCACCTGTGGTCTCCAATAACATATCACTCCCTTCCTGCGTACTTTTGTCTCTCCCTCCACCAGCATCCATGCCTGCTCCGTAAAGCTCTAAACGGCCTTTGCAATCAAGGTTTTAATTAGTATGGGGAATATAAGGCAGATGAGAAAAGAGACAGGCTAAATCGACAGCCCTGTGGGGTCTGTGATGGAAGTAGATGTGGAGGCCCTGGGTGGTGATCGAGTTCACGACACATTCTTACTGCTTCTCAATCCTAATCAAGAACAAGCCTAAATGACAGCACTGTCAGTCCTCTGTGAGTCCTTAATCTTTGTTTCCTGCCCTCACCGTACTGCGCTGGGAGAGGCTTACTGCTATTACCTGGCATGCGGTTTCCGAGATATCTTATGTTGTTATGCTTTTTGGATCAAAGACTTTGTAAATCCCCAACAAATAACATAAGAAAAGAACAAAACAACATAAAAACCATTCAGAAATTTGGAGTCTGATTTAAAAAAAGAAAGAAATCAAAACTTTTTTGTTTTTAGCTTTTATCAGCAGATATATCGGTGCATCTCTACATATTGTTTTTGTGCTAAAAACAAACTACTGTCCATTCTCCATGTGAACAAGAAAACCAATAAATTAAACAACAGCAGTGTGTGTATATTTTTGGCCTGGAGCTTATTTTCAGTATAATTCATCATCTTCGGATGGCATGGCACCCACTCAGGAGGTGTTGATTGAAGTTGGTACTTTCACTGTGATAGAGTTTGGTTGGCTAAAGCCTTCACTGGGCTGTGACCAAATGCGCCAGCAGAGGCTAATGCCCGCTGAATGCCAGTGCACTCTATATGTAATGCAAATGGCCTGACATTTAACTGCTGTGGGCAGGGTGTAATTAAAGATGTGGCCTTTAACAGTGCCTGTCCTCCCCTGTTGATGAGAGAGAAAGAAAGAACAGGCTATAGTCTTCATTTACAATGGAAACAGGCTGAAGGCAGTTAAAGAAAACAAAGATGGTTTAAATTAATCATTTTATTAATTTGAGAATTTGTAGAGTCTTTTTATTACTCTGACTAAAGCCGGGTACACACTGTACGATTTATAATAGTCCTTTAAGATTGTTGCTTGTCAGATTGTATGAACATGATCCCTGCTGTAAGCCATGTCACACTGTAGGATCTGTAGGATGTAGGATTCTAGGGATAGAAATGGTGGCTAGCAAACAAAAACAATCTTTTGCATTAATTTTGATCTTCTTTTGAAAAAAATTAAGATAATGTGTGTGGAGCAAGTGGTGATTTGTTGTCGTCTCACTAATTGCGTCATCGGGTTCTGCACTCCTATTGGATTTGGATTTTTCGTAGGAGAAGCCACACTGCAGGTGTGTGTCACACTAATCATGTGTCAGTGAACATGTCCAACTAACGATCAGATTTTGATAGGATCAGAGGAATTTTTTTAGGATTCACAAAATTAGTCTCAGACAGACAAATCGTGGTCAAATCACGTGTGCTCTGTATTTAGTGTGAACCCAGCTTAACAGCAGAAGGTCTGGTTCACATTGACACCGAAAGCCCATCCCGATGTTTTTCATGCAAATCATTGATAATCTCATGGAAATCAGCAACTTTTTGCTTGTGTCAGTGGTCCCCATGGCGATATGTGTTGTACATTAAATGTTTTATATATTCAGCCTATTGAACTTTTGTACTTTACTTACTGCCTCACTTTCTAATTCTTTGAGTCTGTTTTTATAAATCATAGGCCTGGTTTCACAGACAGGGCTTAAATTAAGCCAGTATTAGGCCTTGGCTCAATTAGGACATTTAAAGTGCCCCTTTATGGTTTTTCGAAAATTCCCTGTTATGCAGTGTGTAATATAGCTGTTTCTGATTGTAAATGTTCTGCAAACTTGTGAAGTTGAACGTGCACAATAAAAAGGTATTGTCTCTCAAAAGAAAGAATCGACTCTGAACCGCCTTTACGAGTCGTTTGGGTTTCGAATCCTTCTGCTTTCATTCTACAACACTACGAGCAAGGGGGTAATCTGTCAGCCGGAAGTTGAAGCCTCGCGGGAGCCGCCATTGTAGCAGAACTTCACCTGCTGTTAGCATTCCAATGACTCCCATTCATTTTGGCGTCACTTTGACAGCGAATAACTTTACATCTGAGGCGTCCAAAGACTTAATTTGTCCATTATTTATTTCTAAATAAACACGACAATTTATAAAAGGCTCCATAACTTTGTATCTTACGTTATGGCCCAGTAGAAGCCGTTTTTGTTAAAAACAGGCTAACGATTGCGTCATAACCACGCGACTTTATGTCGCACAATAGAGACATTACCGTAGGGACAGGAGGAGAAGCTCGCAGGCAATCGGGGGGACGTCCCGTCAAGGGAGAAGCCCATAGATAATGAGTCCATAAAAGCAACGGGACAAAATAAATACAACAACGTTTTTGGGGAATTGGAAATAATTCGGTATGTGGTAAGTGAATACATATGAAGTGATTAACGTTGGCAATTTTCACCCAAAGCTGCTAGAAGATTTACGTCTGTCAGACAGGTTGCTCACGTCATCAAGCTTAGTTTGAGTCGGTTTGAGTCTGCGCGTCAGGAACGGAAGTGCTCAAAAATCGCTAAAAATGGGCTTCAACTGTCTCAACTGAGTTCCAATGAGATGGCTCTGTCCACTTCTTATACTGTCTACGGCGTTCACAGACACCAGAATGAACGCCTTCACAATAACGTTCATCAGGCAGTAATACAGTACGTTCAGTTCACGTTTGCCCAAAATATGAACGAGTTCATGAACTATCGTTCAATGAACGCGTTCAGACACAACACTGACTACGAGATACATTTGCATATAATGTCCGCCTATGTTGTACGTTGTCCGCCCGCAAACAACACGTCACTTAGCTGACGATTGCTTCTCAAATCTCGGAGTTCAACGTGGGATTCTCAAAGCGCTTGCTTGTGAAAGATGGGTCAGTACCCAGTTTATTTGGACCAACTTGCTCCTTTAGAATCACAACCTGTAAGTATGACTAATTATTGATGTACTGTATACATATTTTTTTACCAGGTGTTAAAAATATTTAGTTTTGCTTATTTATTTTGTGTAGGTCTCTAACTGGCTAACTTACGTTATTTCTGACTTACTGAAATACTTCCGCTAATCAGCCTTGGGCCACTATTACCTAAAACTGTCTCATACAGCGTCTGTCGTTCTTACTATTTTGAGTAAAGATAATGGATGGAGCAAGATTTGTTTTACCAACGTTTATGTTACATCATTCATTCACGTTGATATCCCGCTTGTTCACTGCAATAAATTAGAAATATACACATCGGTTTGTTGATGGATGTACACTTGTTAATGCTGATGGTGCGGAATTACAGTTGCAACATCTCATAATGTACCTCAAACTGAGTACTGTATCACTGAGAAACGTCCTGCTAAAGTCGTCTTTGCTAGAATAACTAGTTCTTCCAATGTTTCATCTTCAGACTCACGCTCAGATGGATATGGTAAAATCAACGTCATCGTTCATTACTGTCTTTAGTTTACGGTGTGTACAATAGCTGAGCTGTAAGCCAACGGATGGGCCTTAAAGTAACTCCAGGTAACTTTTGCTCTCGGGGTCCCCCTACAGTTGGGAAACAGTATTGTCCTCTACTACTGTCGTAAACTCTGTCATCGTGCATTTGTTGACAACCAATATACCCCTGAAGACTGTAGGAGGAGGTCACATGCAGGTGTTCTGCTTGCGTCGCGTGTGAAATGTCTTCATCCCAGGTACAGTGGCATATATTTCAGCATGTCATATGAATATAATTTCATGGGTTTTATTTTTTTTCTAATGACAAATGATCGCGATGATCACGTTTACAAGCCAGTGTCATTATAGTAGCCTAGTCTATTGGTTACCGTTTTACTGAATCTATATGATACTTCAACGCAATGTTTGCGTGGTAGATAATAACCATATATCGTCAATATTATAATATCAAGCTACCATAAATAAATCTGCAAATTTTACAAATCGATTTGCATTATAGCTTGAGGCAAGACAAATAATCATTACCTGATCCATGAAGATAAACGGAGGTTAAGATAGCTTCCGTAACATAGTCAGGCAGACAAAAAAAAAAACACCCCAGACTACGGGGTGTCATTGGTTGTTGCGTTAAATGTTACCCAGATACAATAGTGCTATTTTTTGATTGGCTAACAACACCAGACGAACAACACCAGAGAAGACGCGCTTGAATTCATGCCTGTTCCACAGTGAGAGCGGCGCGGCCAGAGTTTTGGGCGCTGCGGCATATTAAATATATTACAAATAGTTTTTCAGCGTGAGAAATACAATGTGTGGCGGGAGAGCGTGACAAAAGACTGAAATGAGTGACTGTCACGCTCAATGCGTGACACTTGACAGCCCTGCGATTTTAAGGAAGTGGGGGTGGTGGTGGAAGTGACGTATATGCCGTAAAGCAGTCGAGTTTTGTAGTTCTCTTTGTTCGCCGGTTACTACCCGAAATCTGAAGTTTAAAAGCACGATTAAAAACGCTACAGACCCTGTCAGGATATGGCAGACGTGCCATTCAACCTATTGTAAGTCGATGTACCATAACAAGAGACTTGGAAATATATTATGAAGGTTGAAAAGTTACCTGGTGTTACTTTAAGTTCAGTTATGGCAATGGGCGTTTTTGTTTCCAACACAAGCTGTACGTGGTAGATTAATCACAACAGTCTGAGCTGTGCAGAGCAGAGTAGCTCTCTTACAGGAGGGATTTAGAAAGATTGATTCTTCCATCAATTCGTTTGAGAACCATTGAAAAATGTAATGATGTGCGATGTATATTATAAGAAAATGAAACAATTTTTTTTTACCTTTGATGCATTAAAAACCTGTTGTAGGAGACTACCGAATTAGGAGACTTTAAAATAGCATATAAGGGCACTTTAAGTAGCTTTTATAGACATGCCTTAGAAAAAACATTACTGGTGTCGATCTTGGGGGAAAAAACAATGGTAATGACATATCTAAAGATATGTCAGTGCAAGTTGCTTTCAGTTGAAACAGCTCGAAAATACATTTCAGTCTGGAACTAAGTCTGTTAAACCGGTGGATAGACAAATAATGAATGCAATGAAAAAGGAGTTAAGAATAACTTTGCGGCATTATAGTGGATCTAATTAGAGATGATGATGTGTCATGCTAAATGTATTTTTAGTTGTCAAATTCACCCTGATACTGAACCTCCCAAGGTATTACTGAGACATTATGGAACCGTTGGATAGGTTTATAGAGAAGCGTAAAATTAAACTTAAAACATGTCTGATTTTGCCTTTAAAATGAACAAGATGAGATCCTCAGAGAGCCAGAGAGGGAGAGGACGAGTCAAGCCAAGGAGAATATACTGCTCTCGTTATAAAGGTGACATAACATGGCTGTCCCGCTGTGTCTCTGCGCTACTACCAGCCATATATCACACAAGTGAAGATGTATGAAGAGTCGAGCGAACAAATCAAGGGCACAGACACGAGGGAAATCTACTGGCGCGGAGTCACAGGCCAGGTTAAAGCCCTGCTCATACGCGCTGGTTCTCCATCGTCAGTGGCCGTTTTGAGGGCTCAGGGAAAAGAACCGAACAGATTCTCAGATAGCGTTTGTGCCGAGGGATGCCGAGCCCACAAGAGGGCAGCTTAACCTTGAATCCCCTTACATGATGCTCAGTTTAGACACTCCAGATAAGTAGCCAAGAAAAATAGCCTCTGCCAAACACTATCTGCACTACTTTACTGGGTCTTATCTTTGAAGTTGCACAAAGCTACATTTTATTGAATATCATTGTGGCTTAATGTAATGCTGAAGTTAAATGAAGCAAAAGTTTGAGATTTAGTAAACCAATCGTTTTTTTAAAAGTCTCTTGTGCTCACCAAGGCTAGGATTGCAAACTTCAAAATATTTGTGTGTGTGGTCATACAGGTTTGTGAAAACGGTGAGTAAATGAAACTTTCTGTCATCATTTACTCTCCCTCCAGAACTGTATGAGTTTCTTTCTTCTGTTGAACACAAAAGAAGATATTTTGTAGAATGTTCGTAACCAGACAGTTGACGGAATCCATTGACTTACATAGTATTTTTTCCTACTATGGAAGTCAATGGATACCATCAACTGTTTGATTACCAGCATTTTTCAAAGTATCTTATTTGGTGTTCAACAGGAGAAAGAAACTCATACAGGTTTGGGGCAACTTGGGGGTGAGTAAATGATGACAATTTCCATTTCTACTGTGAACTATCCCTTTAAGAGCTCAGAGAGCTATTGTATGGCTTCACAACACTGAAAAAGCTTCAGTGCCCATTCATTATGTGGAAAGGAGCAAGGACATTTAAGTGGTCAAGGGTCGTACGATATGAATAACCTGCAGTGTGTTTGCATGCATTTGTTTGTTCTCCCTCTCTCTCCTTTATCTTCTCTTACTCTGTTCCCCTCTCTGTTGCTCTTTTTTTTGTGGTTAAATGACTCTTCTACAGTTTCAGTGGCTTTGTTGACCTTATCAGTATGCAATAATAAGCCGAGTTTATAATGAGTTTATGTGTGTGTGCGCCAGTGTGCGGAGAGTATTGAACTTCTGCTCAGTCTGTTGTAGCTAACACATTAGGAAGGCTCCTCAGCAAACAAAGGGCACATTATTTTCTCTGGATCTGACCCAGACGGAGGTTATTAGAGCCCATGGACTCTATTATCATAGTGCACACTCAGTGTTTTGTGTGGGTTTAGCCACATGGGATGTTTTAGTGTGGTTTTGACACGTAAAGAGTAGGCATTATTTGTTGCTTTTTATGGCATTTTAATTATTGTTTATTATTATTTAATTGTGTTCTACCAAAATTTTTATTGATCCCAACTAAATATAAAACTTTTTACAAAGGCCTATTTGCTTTTTTAAAAATGTTTTATATACACTATGTTCAAAAGTTTGGGTAAGATCTCTCATGTCTTTGAAGCAGTTTTTATAGTCTCTACTCACCAAGTCTGCATTTATTTGATCAAATACAGTAACAACAGTTGTGAAATAGTATTACAATAACTGTCCTTGGAACCATCTGTTCATGTTTGGAATATAATCAACAAATGCTGTTGAAACATAATCAAAGTAGTCAGCCAGCCATTAAATAAACACTACTTCAGAACTCATTTGCCAAATTACTTGATTTGTGAAATTAAAAAAGCCAATAGTGTTCCAGTGTTTCAGATCCATCTGTAATGTTGCCATTAGATCATACTGGACCAAGAGTGCATGCAGTAAAGATCCCTCTCCTGTGTCAGGCTTTCACAATAATGAATTACAACTAGTGCTCTCTCCCAGTCTATACTGGGAGAGTCGATACTGACACAGCTTAATCGTGCGCACCGCCCAACCAAACAAAATAAACCCTGATTTCTCTTTCATCCTGACTTTGCTTGTGCTCTCCCCCAAATCCAACATATCTTCTGTCATGTCTATGCATTGCTTTCTTCTCTCGCTCATCACTTTCCTTTCATCCCCTCTCTCATAAATAAAAAGTAACTTTGTCCCTTTTATTGATAGAGCTCTCAATCCAGAGCAGCAGTTGTTAAAACAGGTAGGGAATGAATTTACTACCTCGTTCTACAGTATAGACATGAGTACCAGCAGTCACAAATGTGCTTTGAGCCAGACAGGCACTGTTAAAGCTCTATTGTCTGTCGGCCCATAACTTCCTGAAGACATAAACTACCCTAGACTGTAAAATCAATTCAGTCAGTGGCGCTCGTAAAAGCAGCAGCATTCTGCTCTTCAAACACACACACACAAACACACACACACACAACACACACACACACACACACACACACACACACACACACACACACACACACACACACACACACACACACACACACACACACACACACACACACACACACACACACACACACACACACACACACACCTGCTGTGTGGAAATGCGCGGTCCAATCACTGTCTACTGGGTTCACAGTGTGCAGTTAAGTAATTACGGCTTATTTGGGCTTTTGTTGGCACCGAATGAATTTTACACTTGAGAAGCCTTTAATATGTTTGCATTTGTTTAATGGGGGAATCTACCTTGGCTAGGTTGGAAACACTGACCTGTAAAATCTTCCTTGTTGTCGTACGCCAAGTTTAAGCAGAGAGAGAGAGAGTGAAAGAGAATGTTAGATATTTATTTGTGTGTTTATTAGAGCTGTCAATTGATCAAATTAAATGTGTGATTTGTCAATTAATAAAACCAATAAAATGCATGGCTTTATTTATGGATGGATGGATAAATGGATGGATGTAGGTATAAATGTAAAGGGATGGATGGATGTGGATATGAATATGGATTTATTAATATGGATGGATATAGATATATACGGATAAGTAAGTGTGACAATACTCCGTAACAATAGATAATAGATAGATGGGCAGATATATATGATATATAGATAGATGGATAGATGTGGATAGATATAGGGGGATAGATAGATAGATAGATAGATAGATAGATAGATAGATAGATAGATAGATAGATAGATAGATAGATAGATAGATAGATAGATAGATAAATAGATAGATAGATAGATAGATAGATAGATAGATAGATAGATAGATAGATAGATAGATAGATAGATAGATAGATAGATAGACGGACGGACGGACGGACGGATGGATGGATGGATAGATAGATAGATAGATAGCATGGGTATATATAGGGGTACATATGGGTAGATATAGGTGTATATATGGATAGATGGATAGATATATATTTAAGAATAGATAGACAGATAGATGGGTATATATGGACAGATAGAAATGGAAAGATATACAGGTAGATATGGATATATATATATGGGTAAATAGATATGAATAGGTGGGTAGATACTTTAATTTGTTATGTGTGCATATGTCATCAAGTGTCTTTTTTATGAATTAACAAATACTATTTATAACCAATAGCCTATAATAAAGTAAATGTGTTAAAATGCCAGATCTAGTGTGTTTTATTTCCACTGTGTAAAAGCGTATCAGCTCCACTAATGTAGATTATCAAGCGTTATTATCTCTACTGGAGCATCCTCCAAGTGAACTGAAGAGTGGAGCGGCTGTAAAAGCCAATAAAACGTGTTTGTATTACCTGCCCCATGCGGCCTGCTTCCTCTCTATGTAACATCTGCTTCTGTTGCATTTGCTCCATTTGTTCTGGGCCAATTAATTCCTCTCTAATTCTATAAATACAACAACGAGTTCAATTAGCTCTGCATATAAGCCCACTGCTGTGAAACTGATTTCCACAGGTATCGAGACATTCCATCGTAATGATAGTCAACACCCTGTTGAGAGTTTATGACTTTGTGTGTATTTGGAGGGAAAGAATGAGAGGTCAAAAAACGCAGAAAGAAAAAAAGTGACCAAAAAGCAAATGAATTGAGACTCTTAAATTGAAATATGGCCTCTGTGGAAATTAACACGTTCAAGAGCGCTGAATGTTTATCCGATTTAGTGGGGGTTTACGGCACAGCTGTTTGTTTGAAAGAGTTTATCTTGATTTTAATCCCCTTCGTCCCAAACCGATGATTATTTTCATTTTATCATAGACATCCATCATCATTTTGGAAGTGGGCGCAAAGCATCAATTGTCTGCTAATTACGCGGCTTCTCCTCGTTTCAGAAGTGTGTGTAGATAATTTTGTTATGAAATGCATCCTCTCTTGTGTGCCGCTCATTTACGAGAGCTCTGAGGAAGAGATGCGTTTTCAGCAGTTTGACTTTCATCTCGTTATAAGAAGCATCCTTATGAATTCTTAATCAGATTTGAGTGCTCTTTAACAATGATCACTTTAACAATGATTAGTGATCGTCACAGTAGTAGCGGCCAGAGGCATTGATGCCATTTTCAGGGAAAGATTTCCTTAAACCCTAAACAAAAGCAGGCCTATTTTATTTATTTTTTATATTATATTATATTATATTATATTTCCTTTCCTTTATTTTTTTTATTTTATTTTTGTTTAGTTAAGCACATTTAATGTAATGCAAAATCTCATTCTCATTACTGTAATGCAAAAAATTAAGTATTTATACTGTATATTCATGTTTTGTTGTACTGTTTTTTATGTAGCTTCAAAAAAAATCATTGTAATTCAGAAAAAATTGTGCAATGAGACTGACCATTGAGAATATTGGAATTAGAATATTAAAACATTATTTTAATGACAGACATATTACAGTAATAATGAGAATTTGGTGGTTAAAAAGTGCTTAATTATCCTGAAAATAATGTTAATGTTCCTAAAATAGCCTTCATTTTCTTTCTGGAATATGACAACAACATAAAATTGCCATTTCCAAGGCACCCTCGAGTTTTCTACAAATAGTTTTGAGATGTGAGGAGACTGCACATTGTTGCCACTTCAATTTCTTCAATATTTTCAGTTTTAGCTTCAGTTTTTGAAAAGCTGCCCCATATTTGATCTGTTCAGTGTGGGTGGACAGGAGGGTTTATACACTGCAAGAGCGAGCAGCCAGGGGTCTTAATTTTTATCACAGAATTGTTGCCTGCGTTCGAAAGCCACTGTGATATAATTGTATTTCAGCACATGAATAGCAGAAGCCCTTTGTTTTTAATGATTTCTTTTAAGTATGGTTGTTAAAGGGATACAATCTGAAATTTTAAACTGTAAATTACTCACCTTCAGGTTGTCCAAATGTGTATGACTATACTTTCTTATGAGCACAAAAAAAGATTTGGAAAAAAAAATTGTTCATGTATGTATGGACCTTATTGACTTGCATTGTATGCACATAAGAATATAACTTTTTTCATATTTAATTTAGTGATTCATTGTTAATTGATAATTGTTACCTTTACTTTTAATAAAGAAAATAAAAACTAAATTGATCTTTTTGTAGAACCAAGAAACATGGTAATTTTTTGTAAAAAAAAAAAAACTATTTTGCTGGTCTTAACTGGTCTCTCAGTCTTTTCTAGCTGATCTGTTGGCTAGTTTTAGGGGAATTTTGGAACAATTCAGCCTATGGTTTAAGCATTTCCCCCCGCAGGGATAGGTCTGTTTTTCTCCGAGAATTATTATTATTATCTATAAAAATGCACAAATGTTTTGAGAATCAGTTTAGAATGTTCAATGAAACCATGGAAAACTTGACCATTCTTAATGACTTGAAAAGAGCTAGATCATTTATTATCAAACCAATTAAACCTGGATATTACTGCAATTTGAGATTCCTGTCACAATATGTTACACTTTTATGAGGGGATTCTAGTTAAACCATCGACTTCAATTAATGTTAGCCGACATAAAAACTGGTGGGCTTCTCTCTAAGAAAATGCAAAAAACAATTCAGATTTTGCATTCAGATTTTTTTTATACTCTTCTGTGCTTTTTGTCACTGTTCCATTAAAGAAGACCTGAACCCCATTCTCCTGCTGGAGCTTTTCAAACACTCCACAGTCTGGGTCTCTTTGTGCATCCGGGTTAAACTACCTAATCAAATTCTTACTGTTTTTTGCACCTCACATTTGAATCAAAAGACTTAAGACAAGCCTTTGCTTCAATTAACCTTTTATCAGCAGAGCTATTAAAATTCCTCAAGTTTCTGTTAACATGTTATTTTTGGGGGGGGCTTTCTTATTTGATACACGCACTGGCAGATTGAATCGAAACTTAATAAGAGGTTTTATATGCAGTGGACTTAGAAAAGCAAGGGGCGTTCTTGCTGTTTTACATGAGAATGAACGAGTCCCGCTGAAAGACTTCATGGTGTAAATAAAAGTACACGCTCATCACTGTAATGTCCCGCTGCCAAAAATCCTGAAGGCTTTTGAATGCTTCATGTTTTATAAAAAGTCCTCTTTATATTCGTAGTGATGAATAAAGACATGTTTATAGAAAAGTAAGATTGGCCTAGATTAGTCCTCTTTTCTTTTCTGTCTTTATTCTTTCTCTCGCACATACAGATTGCTTATGTTTTATGCTTTGTGAACTAGTTTCCTCTTTCAGCAAAAAGGCAAAATCAATTTGTTTTCATCATCTTGCCTTCACCTGATGATGTTTCTCCATTCAGACGCACATATGCGGCGGTTTCCTGCTGCGCCGATCCAGCTGGTAAGCTTCCAAAAATTGAAGGGAGGCAAAAATTGGCCCAATTCTGCTTTTATTTAGAAGCTTATGCTGTCCATTATTTAAGGCAGCAGAGAGCCACTTTAGTGTTCAATAGGCACTGATTTTCTGCCAGGTGCTATCAGATTCAATGGGCTCTTTCCCCTCCAGATAAGAGGAGATCTCCTCTGACTGGGTCTCTGAACTCTGCTCTGTTACTTATCTACGACCTGGACGGTCTGTCTGCAGTGATCAATTTCAGCTCGGCTCCCACTAACCCTGTTATTGATAAAGAGCCGCCGCTTCTGTGAGATTGGAAAAAAAAAAAAACTAAAGGAGAAAAGGTCTCATGAGAAATAAGTTTAATTTGTGTTTGTACTTTAGCCATGGCTGAAGAAAAAAAAACAATGCTCGTTAGATTTCTTCTTTTTTAGAGGAGCTGCCACAAAGCGTTTCTCTCAGAAAGAGTTTTATTTCACCAAACATGTTTTGTTTTTTTCATCTAAAAATGGCCCCATGAGTCAGACTTTCTCCCCCAACGCTCGCAGAATCTCTCATCATTTGCTGCGTGGTGAGCCGGGCACTACGCAATTGTTTCATAACTTCAGGAATGTGCTATGAATTTAAAGGAGGAACAGATGAAACCGACTGGATCTATAGAAGAACATGAGGCAAAACTCATAAAAACTAATCAAAACCTCTTTTCACTCAGACTTGGGTCCTTATATGAGGTCAGAAAAACTGGAGAAAAAAAAAATGATGTTGCAAGGTGAAAAGGAGAAAGGAACAATGAAGCCCGATTTGTCAGATCCGACTTCCTGCTGAAAACCTCTTGCTTTAATAACCACAACTCTTATGTGATTAGACATTATTTAATCTCTGAGCTCCGTGTTCGCAGTGGGATTTCTTCATTTTAAGTCGTTAAATCTCTGTTAAGAGTTATAATTAAGTGTCCAAATTGACATGTTTTGAAGTCTCTGTAGTGATGCTATCAAAACCGGCATCTCTATCACCAGCCTGATTTTGAATCTTTTCATTCTACTTTGCAAATTGACAGTGAAAGATGAAAAGAAGCTTTAGCAGCATAAAGCCACTGGCCTGGAAGTTGGCAGCCACCCAACAGACATTGATTTGCCTTTTAATCCATCACATATTGATGGACTGGGGCATTATTTGGTGAACCTCTTGTGCTCTGTCTCTGTCTACGGTGGACTTATTCTTACCTCGCTGGAATTCCACCTGGAAGTTCAATGAAAGCACAGTTTGAGAGGCAGGCATTGCCACATCTGAGGCAGTCAGGGTGGCCTTGGCACCAGAAACTGAAGTGGGTTTTTTTCTTTGTGGGTTTTGAAATGGCGCTTTGATCCCCTCTCCTCCCCCAAAAAAACTCTGTTTACCACAATATGGAGAAGAAAAACTGCTGGGAGATTTTACAATGGGCTCGAAAAAGAGACTGCATGATGTTAGTTGTGAGGGCATGGATGAAAAGCTTACTTTTACATCTTTCTTTTTGTCTGCAAGCCTTGAATTGTAAGTACTGTATGTGTGTGTGTAGGACTTTTCTTCTATTGTGGCTGTAACCAGCGGGCAATTAAAGCTCAAGGACCTTTTGTTTACTTCAATAGAAGATATTTTGGCCTTAAGAAACTCTTCTTTTTTTCACCGTTTCTCCCTCTGTCTTTTTCCACATATCGAAAACACCTCCAGACTTACCTCACTGTGGTCCGCCCGAGGCTAACTAGCATTTAACCTGAGAGGAAATTGATCATTATGGGAGACTTGCCTGGTTGCATCTCAAGGCTCTTGGCTAATGCTATTTTAGCGCCAGCTTAGGCGTGTTGCACGACTGCCAGTTTGCATCTGCTCACGCAGGTTTGATCTCTGATTTGCTCCTACTCTGTCTGCTTTTGATGGTAACGACAGCATGATTTGATTTAAGTCTGGGGGGGATTGATGGATTGAGTGATGTGTGTCAGTGCGAGAGAGTAAGAGACAATATGTGCCAGCTGGGATCTCGACGTGAACAGAATTCAAACGGCACAGTTAATGTCAAAACCACAAAACAAAAGACTTGCTTTATAGAAACCGATGGGAGAGGACTATATCAGAGGCTTCATCATGAGAGCATGAAGAGGAAAAAAAACGAAATCTATATTTTTCTCCACCGTTTTTTATTTCCATTGACAGGTGGCTGTTTTTTCCCCATCCTATAAGCTCAGGATTTGCATACATTTACCCCAGCCGCTGTAAATCGATTGGCTGATGAGCTCAGAAATGAATTACCTTGCTTTTGTTCTATGGTTGCTGTTTGTACCCACTTTTAATGCCTCATTTAACAAGATAAGTAAAGGATATATAACTCTACTCAAATGAAGTTAAAGTTGTACTTCTCTCCAGACTATATATAAATCCCTAAGGGAACATTTTGATACTTCAAAGTCCTAGGACATAGCTTTTTTACCTCCTACTTGTTTATGTTTAGACTACGGACCAGAATTTAGTGGTTGTTTTTTGTTATATTCTCATAAATCAGTGAGGAGCTCTGCTGAGTATGTGCACTCATTTTGAATGTGATGTTGGCTATAAACAAACCAGATGGTGAGTGTTTTGTGCGATGTGTGAGAAATCCAATGCATTTAGTTCCAGTTTAAACTGCTCATATTTGAGGTATGACGATGTTAACAGCTCTTCTAGCATTGTTATATTCCTGACCTGTGTAAAAAAACAAACAGAAACATGACAACACGGTTGTCAAAGCGCAATTGATTTTTGCCTTGTTTACTCATTTACATTATTTGTTTTTTTTGGGCAGGGTTATAAGAAAAATAACTCTTTTGGCTGCTAGTTGAAGACATTACAAAGCCTGAAAGGACTGTATTGCCGGTGCTGAGCTCAAAAGGGGGGAAAACAAGAAAACAATCTTGTGAATTAAATCTTTAGCTTGCAGCTTTCCCATAACGGCAATCATCTGCACTTTCCGCTATGGCGTCCCCCCTCTAGTTGCTAAGCTTGCAGTTCAATTTGTCCTAATTCCGGGCTTAATTGTAGAGAGCTTTGCAGCTAATTAAATGTTCAGAGGAGTGATAAATTGGGTGGGTCGAACACAACTACAGTAATTAGTCCAATGTACCGAATGCAGAAACTTCCCAGCATGCACTGCAGGAGGAAAGGAAAGAGCAGGGCTTATAGAATCGTGCAGAAATGACTGATCCACACACACACACACACACACAACACACACACACACACACACACACACACACACACACACACACACACACACACACACACACACACACACACACACACACACACACACACACACACACACACACACACACACACACACACACATATTTCTTTGAAAGAAATGAAGGCAAGGGCACAATAAAGTTACTGTAAACACAATTGGTATAAAATGCTGTTCTTTCGAACTTACTATTATCAATGTTTTAAAAACAATTAAGCAACAGAACTGTTTTCAACACTGATAATAATACAAAAAAAGAAGCAAATCGGCATATTAGAATTATTTCTGAAGGATCATGTGACACTGAAGAGTGGATAACGCAACACACGCAGCATCTCTCTCTCTCTAACACACACACAATCGCACACACACAATCGCACACACACACACACACACACACACACACACACACACACACACACACACACACACACACACACACACACACACACACACACACACACACACACACTACATGCATATACATGCACTTTAATGACAGATGTTCCTTAATCGCTATACTTAACCGTGTTGACCCTTAATCCTGGTGGCTTTCTATAAAAACAAGCTGAAAAGCTGTTAAAAAGTGCTTTGGCTTGCTTGTGTGTGCAGGCCTGACTCACAGTATAATCCTTATTTTGTACTTAAATTGAAATTAAGTGTGCATCTCTCTATTCATTCTATGTTGAAAGGGTGATTTGAATCATCAAGACTGTCATTGTCGGCTGCTTAGCAAAGACAACGGAGCAGATTAGCTTGTTTAGCTTTTCAAATAGATGGTGAAATATAAAGGAGGCTTTTCAGTCTTCACTTGTCTGCTAAGTGCTGTTATCTAAAGATTTACAGTAATTCTCTTCACTTCGAGTGTAATTAAACATCTTGGACACAATCACAGACACTGAGAGATGTAAGGCCGCCGCTGAACCTGAATCGTCTGCCTGCCTCCCTCTGACAGAGCCATTCGGCTGGGCGGATTGTAAATCAATGACTGCAGTTTCCCCCTTTCTGCTCTTTAATCAAAGATGTAATTTATAACCGAATCAGAGGATGGACATTGGGAATATCATCTATGCTGCCCGCTCTTTTTCTGCGTGGGTTTCAGCAATATTCATCCATCTTCATTTTATTGTCACCTTCAATATACTTTACAGTTAATGTCTTTATAATTTTTTTAATGGGCAAGCTCTTTTTTAAACATTGTATTTCACTCTCTCATGCCTAATTTCAATTCCTTAGGGTATGTTCACACGTGTAAATCAGCTCTTTTTGTCTAGACCAAAAAAGAAAATGTTACATTTAGTTATGGTTGACAGTGTTCACACTGTCGTTTTTAACACCAAACCTACAGCATTTGTGACGTTTATTTTGTGAGTGAACTTAGCGAACATCCAAAACAATGCTGAGTGATAAATGTGCTTGTTGTATGTGCGTACATATGATGGTATTTTTACCAGCTGAGAACTTATAAAGAGCTTATAAAATGTCTAATGGAGACAAAACAGTGCCAGGAATTCCTCCGTTGCACACACAAATGAAGATCTGCTACAAGAAGAAGACGCCTGTACCAAACTGTAATGGGGCAATATAGCTCCTATGATGTGAACAGGGACAGATTAATGCATGGGCCTACCGGGCTTGTGCAAACCAGAAAAGGTGCGGGGGGACTGGTTAGACTGGCTGTATTGAGAAGTCGACCATTAAGTGGTTTAATTTCACAGCAGTTATTAGTGAAGAAGTTTAGAGCAAACACTATCGTGAAGGTAGGTCAGGGAGACGTGGATGCCGTTCTGTAGGGTTCTTGATTTGTGTGCTGAGATGAGATGTTGAAGAGGGCAGTGGGGCTTATGCAGTCTTGCAGAATTATAACTTAAAATGTAGTTGTCGGGCAAACACTTAATTGAGAATTAATGCTATTGGGCCAAATGTAAATAGTAACTAAAATATAAGGGCACTTATCTTGCCAGAGGCCAGGCCAGGTGCTTGAGCACCATTTGACGTTTAACTTTTCTTGTGTCTCACCATGTATTTTGTGTATCATTAACTACTACTTGGTGTATCTTTAATTGTATTTTAAACAACCCATATGAAAATTTTGAATTCCAGATATGTGCATTGGAAAATCATTGGAGCAGCATAACATTTATGAAATAGTCTCCTATTTGACCTCATCTTTTTTTTAATTGTATTTATTTTATCTTGGGCTGTGTATGTACAGTATGCGTATATGCGCGCACGCACACACACACACACACACACACACACACACACACACACACACACACACACACACACACACACACACACACACACACACGTGTGTGTGTGGCCTGGTAAACCCTACCTTATATCTGGCAATATCTGAAATCCTTGTTCGTGTGGGGAAATGTTTTGGTCCCCATGAGGAAAACAGCTTATAAATCATACTAAGTGATGTTTTTTGAAAATGTAAAAATGGTTTAGAGGTTTAGGGGTAGGGTTAGTGTAAGGGGATAGAATATACAGTTTGTACAGTATAAAAGTCATTATGTCTATGGAAAGTCCCCATAAAACATGGAAACCCTACATGTGTGTGTGTGTGTGTGTGTGTGTGTGTGTGTGTGTGTGTGTGTGTGTGTGTGTGTGTGTGTGTGTGTGTGTGTGTGTGTGTGTGTGTGTGTGTGTGTGTGTGTGTGTGTGTGTGTGTGTGTGTGTGTGTGTGTGTGTGTGTGTGTGTGTCTAGGTGAGCTCACACAGATCAGAAGGTCATGGGTGAAAACAACAACAGCAGATCTGATCTTTTTTCCTATACCTTTGAACAACCGCCTGAGGCCGTACCATCTGCACTCCATTTCTTCTTCGAAAAAGGCAGTTGGAAGGAAACATTCTGCCAAGGTTAAAAGAATGTTATTTAATAATCCCAGCAGGCATACGGTTGGCTGAACCTTTCATAACATTGATGAGTTTCCTTTGAGACCTGGTGAATAAATCTACATTTTCAGAATGCTGCATGTTTCTCTTGCGATCCATGCTATATTTTATGACTGACACCGTTCATGTCATTACTTTTTCTGTGTAATATCACAGGCCACTTGTCAAACAAGTGTTTTCCCTTGAGTAATACAACAAACACTTCAGCAGACCTATCCCAAATATGCTGGAGGTTGTGATATCTGTGTGCACCTATTCTCACTTTCTCCATATTTATAGGTTCTTAAAATGTGTAATTTTACACTTTAACAATAAGTTCAATAAACTATATTTTTGCAGCATTATTAATGTTGCTAAATTTTAAATTTCAAATTGTATAAATTAGCATTAGTTAATGTATTATGAGCAAACATGAATTAGCACCGAACAAGAATATATTTAAAAATGAACACTAACCTAGAAATAAATACTGTTAAACATTGTTGTTCATTGTAGTTCACAATACCTATTCGAATTGGATCCTTATTGTAAAGTGTTACAGATATTTCCTCCAATCCCAGATAAATATCCAGAGAAAATAAGCCATCTGTATGTTGATGTATGCCCAACATAGAAATATTGGCTTAACCAATGGCTTGAGTTTGAGGTGGCTTCTTCTGTTTTGTTGACCAATGGCTTGAGTTCAGGAAATCTGTTTGAAAACAATTATTTGTTTTTCTGTTCTGGGATGCTAGTGGCAAATATATTACACATTTAGTAACACTTTAACAATATTTTCAATAAACTATATTTTTGCAGCATTATTAATGTTGCTAAATCCTAAATTTCTAATTGTATAAATTCGCATTAGTTAATGTATTATGAACAAACATGAATTAGCACCGTACAAGCCATTTGTATGTTGATGTATGCCCGACAGAAATATTGGCTTAACCAATGGCTTGAGTTCAGAAAATCTGTTTGGAAACTATTATTTGTTTTCCGTTCTGTGATGCTAGTGGCAAATATATTACACATTGCAACAAAGGCTGCCACTTTTGTGGAAAAACTCCTGTTCGATTTTTGAGACATACGTGTTCATTGAATCGGTTGTAAAAACGATTTTCCATGTCTAAAGACGTTTGTCTAAAGACATGTAGGGCCGCTACATTCTCCAAATCAGACAGTGGACTAGAAACATCTGTCGCAGTCTACAACAGGGCTGCATTTATGATTTAGGTTATTCAAAAATCTCCAAAATTATTTTATGTAATGATTCAATCCATTATAGACAACTGTTCAAAACTGAAAATTTAAATGGACTTACTTTAGAAAAGGCCATGTGTTTTTTTTTTATTGAACATAACCAACGCTTAGCCTAGGCAGGCTTATAATGAAACGTGCAATTAAGGCTAGGCCTATTACAAATTATTGGACAGGAAAATAAATCGATCAACATTTTCAGGGTCCAGAGCAGAGCGTTTTTTATTCACTATATGTCCAGCTGTTGAGAAGACGTGCTCCAACCGCACTGATGTCCCAGGGACTCTCAGGTACTTCATAGTTAGCTGCGCAAGGTGGGGGTATTACGTACTTCCAGTCTCCCACCACAAAAGCGGGTCGCTGACAATGGTGGCTCCTTTTCATGTCATCATCTCCTGTAAGAGGTCGCTTTCAATGTCATTCGCTCTTTCGTAGCCCCTTGTGTAGATGTCTCCTAACAGATCCCCCATTGCTGTTAAGGCCGTCTTTCCCCTGCTTGATTCCGAGCTTCATGGCTTCACGGGTTCGTCATTGTCGCCAGACTGCAGTGCAGTGCAGTCCTCTCTAATGTTTGTGTGCACTTGTTGCTTCTGTTCCTCCGACAAATTAATTAAAAGATGAAACCGAGGATCCAAGTAAGCAGCTTTATTCAAAAGCATAAATGTCGCTTCATTTCATAGGGGTCATAGCGTTTGCTCAAATCTGCCTCAATTTAAGTGGCCATTTCCCTCAAGCAAGACCTCTCGTCTGATTCTGACCTGATTTTTTCAACTTGAGACAAAAGTACATGTTGCGAAGGCAGTACAGCTGAGGATGTGGGGTATTTGCATATGGACAACACTTGGGTGGCGACTTTGAAAGGTTTAAGTTTGTCAAATATCACGGCTTCCACTGCCAAATCATATTGTATGTAGAGTTCCATCGTGTCACACAATCATTGATTAGCTTCTCTGGCTTAGGCTTAGCATACGCTGCTTATCCTCCAAGAGGCTGCTGTCTATCTGTGAAAATGAGAGGCAGTTTTTCTTAGCCTAGCAAGAGTTGTTTCTATGGCTCTGACATCTAACCCTTTGCGTACAGACAGGTTGATTGTGTGGGCCAGACACGGTATGTTAACAGCACCCAGGTGCTGCTCCACTGCATTAACATAATTAAGTGCATTATCGGTAGTGACTGCAACAACTGAATCAGGCTGTATTGCAAAATCCCTCAATATGCCTGCGATGCACTCTGCAACATTCTCCACAGTATGGCTACCTCTCAGCTGCTTCGTTTGCAGTACAAAATCGTGGAGTTCCCAAGTCTCTGAAATGACGTGTGCTGTGACTGTGATATATGCCTCTGGAGCAAGGGAACACCATCCATTGGTAGTCAGAGCAACGTTTTGCCACTCAAAATCTGATGCTTGTTTTCACAACTAGTGTCAGATTTTCGCAATCTTCCTTACTGTTACTGTGTTCGGCTAGGTATAATGTATCTCAACTCAACACTTTTTTTACATCTATCTTTTTTATTTGTTTAATTTGTTTAAAATTAATAGTCTACTTATTTGGTTCATTATTTTCGTTTTCGAAACTTGTGTTGGTTGGTCCAATCGATTTTGCAATCGATTTTCGAACATAAAGTGACAGCCCTAATCATTAGAATATATATGCCCTATATGTATAATTTATGCTTTAATAAGCTGACGAGTTTGGCTCGCGCTCGAGGCAGATTCCAGCAGTCTCTCTCTCCTTCGGATGGTGTGGTTGGTATGGAAGGAGTATCTGCTGTACTGTTGCTGTGGTGATGGGTGTTGTAGCTGTGTCCTCTGAGGGCGGTGGAGGGCATGCCCCCTGGTGCCCCCTGCTGGCATCAGGCAGATGTTCACCTGGAACACATTAGCCATGGAGCCTGTCACTACCTGCTGATACATTTATCAACCTCCTGCCCAGATTTAATTATCTCCCATAGACAGAGACAGAACAGGGCACCAGGCCGTGTGTTCTGTGTGTGTGGGTTGGGGATGGGGGGAGGGTGGTGGTGGTGGCGGTGGGGGGTGGGATATGAGGTTAGAGAGAAGCTGCTTGTCTGTACGTGTGTGGTTAGTTGTTAGTTGTTTTGAGTGTCTGTCAATCTATTGATCTTTCTATCATTCTATCGACCTTTCTGTCAGTCTGTCATTCTATCGATCTGTCATTCTATCGATCTGTCATTCTATCGATCTGTCATTCTATCGATCTGTCTGACTGTCTGTCATTATATTGATCTGTCTGTCTGTCATTCTGTTGACCTATCGACCTTTCTGTCTGTCTTCAATTCTATCGATCTGCCTGTCAATCTATCGACCTTTCTGTCTGTCTGTCATTCTATCGATCTGTCTGTCTCTGTCATTATATCGTTCTGTTTGTCATTCTATCGATCTGTCTGTCTGTCATTCTATTGACCTTTCTGTCTGTCTTTCATTCTATCAATCTGTCTGTCTGTCATTCTATCGATCTTTCTGTCTGTCTGTCATTCTATCAGTCTGTCTGTCATTCTATCGATTTTTCTGTCTGTCATTCTATCGATCTTTCTGTCTGTCTGTCATTCTATCAATCTGTCTGTCTGTCATTCTATCGATCTTTCTGTCTGTCTGTCATTCTATCAGTCTGTTTGTCATTCTATCGATCTTTCTGTCTGTCATTCCATCACTCTTTCTGTATGTCTGTCATTCTATCGATCTGTCTGTCTGTCTGTCTGTCTGTCTGTCATTCTATCGATCTGTCTGTCTGTCATACAATTGATCTGTCTGTCTGTCTGTCTGTCACTCTATCGATCTGTCTGTCTGTCACTGGGGGGGTTAGAGAGAAGCTGCTTGTCTGTACGTGTGTGGTTAGTTGTTAAGAGAAAATATGAAACCCTATTTTCTTTCTTAATACACATGCTGGTTTTATTGCGAGCAGTTTGCACATTGTTCCAAAGGAACAAAAAATGTCCTAGAACTAGTCTGTCTGTCATTCTATCGATCTGCTGTCTGTCATTCAATCGATCTGTCTGTCTGTCAATCTATCGTTCTGTCTTTCATTCTATCGACCTTTCTGTCAGTCTGTCATTCTATCGATCTGTCATTCTATCGATCTGTCTGACTGTCTGTCTGTCAATCTATCGATCTGTCTATCATTCTGTCGATCTTTCTGTCTGTCTGTCTGTCTGTCATTCTATCGATCTGTCTGTCATTCTATCGATCTGTCTCTCTCTCTGTCTGTCTGTCATTATATCGATCTGTCTGTCTGTCCATCATTCTATTGATTTGTCTGTCTATCATTCTATCGACCTTTCTGTCTGTCTGTCATTCTGTCGATCTGTCTGTCTCTCTTTCTGTCTGTCTGTCATTATATCGATCTGTCTGTCATTCTATCGATCTTTCTGTCTGTCTGTCATTCTATCGATCTGTCTGTCTCTCTTTCTGTCTGTCATTATATCGATCTGTCTGTTATTCTATCTATCTGCCTGTCATTCTATCGATCTATCTTTCTGTCTGTCATTATATCGATCTGTCTGTCATTCTATTGATCTTTCTGTCTGTCATTCAATCGATCTGTCTGTCTGTCAATCTATCGTTCTGTCTGTCATTCTATCGACCTTTCTGTCAGTCTGTCATTCTATCGATCTGTCATTCTATCGATCTGTCTGACTGTCTGTCTGTCAATCTATCGATCTGTCTATCATTCTGTCGATCTTTCTGTCTGTCTGTCTGTCTGTCATTATATCGATCTGTCTGTCATTCTATCGATCTGTCTCTCTCTCTGTCTGTCTGTCATTATATCGATCTGTCTGTCTGTCCATCATTCTATTGATTTGTCTGTCTATCATTCTATCGACCTTTCTGTCTGTCTGTCATTCTATCGATCTGTCTGTCTCTCTTTCTGTCTGTCTGTCATTATATCGATCTGTCTGTCATTCTATCGATCTTTCTGTCTGTCTGTCATTCTATCGATCTGTCTGTCTCTCTTTCTGTCTGTCATTATATCGATCTGACTGTTATTCTATCTATCTGCCTGTCATTCTATCGATCTATCTTTCTGTCTGTCATTATATCGATCTGTCTGTCATTCTATTGATCTTTCTGTCTGTCATTCAATCGATCTGTCTGTCTGTCAATCTATCGTTCTGTCTGTCATTCTATCGACCTTTCTGTCAGTCTGTCATTCTATCGATCTGTCATTCTATCAATCTGTCTGACTGTCTGTCTGTCAATCTATCGATCTGTCTATCATTCTGTCGATCTTTCTGTCTGTCTGTCTGTCTGTCATTATATCGATCTGTCTGTCATTCTATCGATCTGTCTCTCTCTCTGTCTGTCTGTCATTATATTGATCTGTCTGTCTGTCCATCATTCTATTGATTTGTCTGTCTATCATTCTATCGACCTTTCTGTCTGTCTGTCATTCTATCGATCTGTCTGTCTCTCTTTCTGTCTGTCTGTCATTATATTGATCTGTCTGTCATTCTATCGATCTTTCTGTCTGTCTGTCTGTCATTCTATCGATCTGTCTGTCTCTCTTTCTGTCTGTCATTATATCAATCTGTCTGTTATTCTATCTATCTGCCTGTCATTCTATCGATCTATCTTTCTGTCTGTCATTATATCGATCTGTCTGTCATTCTATTGATCTTTCTGTCTGTCTGTCATTCTATCGATCTGTCTGTCTCTCTGTCGTTATATCGATCTGTCTGTCATTCTATTAATCTGTCTGTCTGTCATTCTGTTGATCTGTATGTCATTCTATCGATCTTTCTGTCTGTCTTCAATTCTATCGATCTGTCTATCAATCAATCGACCTTTCTGTCTGTCTGTCATTCTATCGATCTGTCTGTCTCTCTGTCATTATATCGATCTGTCTGTCATTCTATCGATCTATCTGTCTGTCATTCTATTGACCTTTCTGTCTGTCTGTCATTCTATCAATCTGTCTGTCTGTCATTCTATCGATCTTTCTGTCAATCTATCGATCTTTCTTTCTGTCTGTCATTCTATCGATCTTTCTGTCTGTCTGTCATTCTATCAATCTGTCTGTCTCTCATTCTATCGATCTTTCTGTCTGTCTGTCATTCTATCACTCTTTCTGTATGTCTGTCATTCTATCGATCTGTCTGTCTGTCTGTCACTCTATCGATCTGTCTGTCTGTCTGTCTGTCTGTCGGTCTGTCTGTCACTCTATTGATCTGTCTGTCTGTCTGTCATACTATCGATCGATCTGTCTGTCTGTCTGTCATTCTATTTATTGGTATTTCTCATGTAATATGATACATTTTAGTACTAAATTATATAGTTATCATTTCCATTATTGTCTAATTAATTTAAGTCTTTAGATTCTCTCTGTCTTTTAATTACATACAAATTGGCACTTCTACGGTAATCGGTGATGCCTGACAGCTATGGGCTCCATGATCCACAACCATCTCACGTCAGAGACGCGTGCAGGACAGGTACTTTATTCAGTTCCACTGTCTAAATAAGCAACAGCAGTGTTGTCAGTCACATGATGGATCTTTCCAAGCGACAGAGTCATCCATCAATTGAATTTATTATAAAAGGCAAATGGCACTCCCAGCACTATATACAAACATAAAGAAATCAAACTCTCGTTAGCGGTCGATCTTCTATTTATGCGATGATTCACGACTTGCAGTTCTTATTATTGTGCTGTAGCATAGAGAAATGTGATAGTATGCCATGAAAAGATTAATTAAATTAAAAAATATATTTTAGTCTTTTAACTGCTCTGTAGCAAAATAGTCCATCATATAAAAATGTGTTTATAAAGAATGCAATCATCAGAATTCTCCAGGCGAATATTGCAGATGATTATAACATTGCTGCAGTTTCTCATTCATTCAGTCGGCATGATGCTTAATTTATGTTCCTCATAGCACCCACTTTTGGAAAATCAAACGTGGTTGTGATATGATTAGCTCAATGTAAACATGCCTGTTTTTGTGCTCATGTAATTTAATTTAGCCAAATAGTCGCTGGAAGGTTTGATCTTGTAAATAATGTTTTGAGAGAAGATCCTAAGCCCGTTTCAATTTATTTATCATTGTTTAAAGTGAGAGGGGAGATGAGGAGGAGGTGGTGCATTTGCCTCCTCAACTTTAATTACAGCTAGAAACCCAGAGACCAACTGTTTTCATTTTATTATGTTATAAAATCATATATATATATATATATATATATGGATGAGTCAAAACATTATGACCAGTCACAGGTGTACCAAATATCATTGATCGTCTCCTTACAAGGCCACATATTAAGGTCTGGGTATTAGATGGTCAGCAAACAATCAGTTCTCGTAATCAACGTGTAGGATGCAGGAGAAATGGGCATGCAGGAATAAAGATCTGAGCGACTTTGGGCCAAGGGCCAAATTGTTATGTCAAGGCAACTGGGTAAGAGTATCTCTGAAACATCAAGGGTTGTGGGTTGCTCCTGGTCAGCATCGGTGAGAATTTATCAACATTGATTCGAGGAGGGACAAATCTCAAACCGGCTGTTGGGCGCCCAAGGATGAAGCACCATGCCACTGTTTAGGAATGGTTTGAGGAACATGGCGGATTTACCTCACAACCTACAGGGCTTCAAGGGTCTGCTTCTAGCATCTTGGTGCAAGTTACCACAGGACACCCTCAGGAGTCTTGTAGTGTCCATGCCTCAGCAAAGGAGTCTCAGAGGACCACACGGAGGTGTGTAGATATGTATACAGGGCTTGACATTAACACCCTCCAATGCGGGTGGATCTCAGCAGTGGCGTTGAATTTTATACATTTTAAATTGTAGTATTTTAAAAGGGCATCTGAAATAATAATCAAACTGCAATGTAGTGTTGTCAAAAATATTTATTTTTTTCAATAGATATGGATACTGAAATATCTGAAAACACTTTCAATACTCATTTTCCGCAAAATAGAAACACGATACCAGCGCGCGTTCTCGCTCTATCATCTCTTCGACAGCGAGCTGACACACAAACCTGCCTCCCCTAACTCACTCGTTTCATTTGCTCCAGATAAATATTGTTGGTGTGGTGTTACAGGCCCTGCATTTCGGCGTGGGACTGCGCATATTGCGCCTCATGTTACTCATTCCCGCCGTTTTTGTGCGTGCACATAAAGCCAAGTATATTGGCTATATAAAACAGTATAATGGATCTGTGCGTCAGGTCTTAAAGTGACAGCAGCCTAATATATGAAATATATTAAAATGTGTTTATGGCAGTGTTTTCCCATGGTATAGAAGTTGTGGCCAGTGAAAATGCTGAGTGGCAACTTTGGAAAACCACTAGCCACAGAGGCTGGTGTGACAAAAAAGTTAATGTCAAGCCCCTGTAATAACACACCTGAAAACTATACCTCTACCCCACTTAAGAAAATTTTACAGGTGTAGAGCCATTCATGGGGGACACATATCAAAACTATGTTTACACACATTGCCTACCTACAAGCTACATGACTGTTAAAACACACCTATTTTGAATGTAAATCTGTCTGTCTATGAGACAATCGTTCATACAATACGATGTCTTAATATAAAATATCTCTGTATAGGCCGTATAAAACATGATGTTTTATTAACAAAGTTCAGGAGGAGCACGTTCAGATAATTACCACGAGTGGAGAGCACTCTACAATCAATGATTAAAATGTGTATATATAGACTGAGTAGTCTCACCTCATTTCATTAACAGTTTAGCAGCGTCCCTCCACCACCCCTTCTCCACTCTTCTAGTCCTAACCACTTTACATACGGGGGGAGTACTCTGGGTTCGGGCCGAACTCCGAGCTCGGAGCCCTCCCCCCGGACAGCACGCCAAATATTCATTATACTTTACCCCCTCTAATGGTATGTAAGTGTGAACTCGTGAAATGCTTATTTTGCAATTGCATATTTATTTTGCAGTTTAGGAGGAAAAAAAGGCGTTTAACACACCCTGCCCGTGCATACGTTCTATGTATTACAGTTCTATCTAATAACGTATTAGACAGGTCTATTAAACAGATCGTAAACTAATAAACACGGAGAACGCGAGCACTATGTGCTCAGGCTCTGGCATTCTCAGCGCCGTCAAAAATAAAAGGTCCGCCACCCATATTGCCTACCTACAACAAGCTACCTGATTTAAAACACACCTGACATGCCAACTTGTATGGAGATATGTCTCCATGACACAACTTTTCTGACGATGTCCCTATACGGCCTCAAACTTGTATCGTACAGCTCAGGAAATTCCGACACACACAGTACTAGCTGTTCACCCAATTTGATTTCTGTGTTTGTTTGGATGCCCCGTTTCTATTGGTCGTGCTGGTAATCGTCACAGAGCGCAGCGGCAAAAGTTGAACTATTTTGAACTTTGACCTCATGCGCGCAAGCACACCAATGGTGCGAACCGCTGCGCTTGCACTTTGGTCGACGCAGCAACAAAACGTCCTCGCTCGGCACAAGCCATTGAAATGAATGGGTTTCATAGCACAGCACCGCGTATTCCGCGTCCTGTCTGAAAGGCGCTTTAGGCTTCACAGAGTGTGTGTGTGTGTGTGTGTGTGTGTGTCTGACGAATCAAACGTGAGTTTGCACAACCTGTCCCATCTATCCTGTAATTACAGAGCTCCTCTTCACTCAGAGGAGATGAAGTGCTTACTCGGTACTGAAATCACACTTTTACCAGAGTCACAGTCACAAGTTCTAGAATTCTCAACCATGAGCAGAACAACACATTTAAATATGTACAACCTTTGCTGATGCCAAACTAATGAGAGTTCCAGATCTCCAGTTGAGTTTAGACTCTTGCTGTTTGGTTGCAATCTGCAGAATGTTCTATGCAAAGCACTTTTGGACATAACTCAAGGTAATAAAATACAATTGAGTAACATCTTAGTCTTTTTGACTGCAGAAAAATGTTTGTGCAGTCTCTCTCGTTGTTGTTGCATGCTTATAGCAGCTAATGGGCTAATCTTGTTTTGTTTTCATATTTATATTGTTGCTTATCTGTGCAAATATTTTTTTATCAGATGAAAACAGTGCAGTGTTTTAATTAAAAGTGGGAGATGGTTTCTGTTGGAAACACTTTTGTTCATTCTTATGAAAAGAGTCTGAGAAAAAGGTACGCACAACTTAATCATTTATTATTCGATTTTCTCCTTTAACTATAGTATGCTAATGATTCAGTAATGAAAAGTTAATTGAAGAGAAAAATGAGACCGGGTTTGTTGAGGTTAAAAGAGGTTCAAAATGCAATTATTCAAACAAAATTACAGGCACACGTTTAAAAAAAAAAAATAAATAAATAAAAACAGCATATTACAAGGACAAGGTTGCACAAGTTCATATATTGAAGAAGCTGTAATTGCCAGAATTTACTTTATTATGATGGGGGGGGGGGGGGGGGGGGGATTATTTCCAGTGTGTGTCCATTTTATTTTCACATATCCATTTCAAGTGTTCCTGTAGTTCACGTTGTAGATTTGATCCCCAGAAAAAAAATATACAGATAAAATGTATATGCCTCTAAGTCACTTTGAATAAAATAATACACCAAATGCTTCAATGTAAATGTTTTTTCTCTCAAAATGCAATTAATAATCATAAACATGTAGTTTTAATGGTTACATGCAATTCTGCTCCAATTTTTCCAATTGTGCTCTGAGCACAATCAATCAGATTTGACTTGTCTTTGAAGCAGGAATGGGACACATGCAATTCTTATTTGGAGCTCATTTGTGTTTGTACACGTGTAAGTGTGTTTGCATGTGTGTTTTATATCACTCTGGGCTGCAGTAGAGGATTACAGGGTGCAATGCAGCATTCTATAGTGGCTGTTTTAGAAATCCACTCAAAGCTGTGCAACCTCAAGTGGTCAGTGTGATTAAGCTAATACGATTAGCCATAGCTATTTTATCCCAGAGATTAAGCTAGTGTGTTGGACAGATGAGCGAGAGGAAACATACTTCAGCCCAGGCTGATTCAAGAGATTATCAACTCCTATCTGGCTCTTCAAACTGTAAACCATTTTATTTAAAGAAGAATACATTACTTCACATTTTGGGAAGGATACAGTTTAAAGGTGAAGTATGTAGTTTCTGCGACACTTGTGGCACCTAGCAGAATTACACACAAAATTCTAACCTTGAAAATGACCCTTTATCCAAGTGTGTCCGACTGCGTCCCGCAGTACTACAAACCACGCCCCCTACAATAAAATAGCCATTCAGCCCCTCCCTCTGAAATCACTGATGTCATCACTAGTACTGCTCTTTGTCTACTTCACTTTCCTCGCTTTTTAATCTTCACTATCGTCACCTAGTAATAATGCATATAGATCGTATAACATAGATCACAAGACCCCAAAAGTCATCCTGTTTGTTTTCATCCGTTTTTAAAGTTGTTTTGTTTTTTTAGATTTACCACCAGGAACACATTAGTAGTGTTGTCAAAAGTACCGACTTCGGTACCAAGTCGATACTGAAATTTAAAACAATGTGACGCTTTGAGCACTGTTGAGCAGAATCGTAAACACCTCTGATTGGCCATTGTTTACACGAGCTCATCAAATATGTCTGTGATTGGCTACAATGATCAGCGCTTCAAAAACATGTTGTATATATCCATCAATGGCGCTCTTTGGCAAACGCTTACACAGATACACACGGGAGCATTGGTCCTGCTTTCAAAACAATTTCAAACACTTCTGTGTGCTCTCAAATGCTCCCATGCCTTGATCATTGCAGCCAATCACAGACATTTCCAATGAACTTGTGAACACGATGGCCAATCAGAGGTGTTTATGATACCGCTCAACAGCGCTCAAAGTGTCACATTTTTAAAATTTCAGTATCGACTTGGAACCGAAGTCAGTACTTTTGACAACACTACACATAGGGGATTCTATTTACTTTAAGTTTATTCATTTAATGATGTCAAATAAAACAATTTATTTTCAAATGTTGTCTATCAATTTAAAAGAAAAGAAACAGTTTCAGTTTTCAACGTTCACAAAATAACCAGAAAAGAGCAGAAAAACAAATTCGATAAATAAGGTTCACAGAGATGGTGACATAATTAATCCTCCTCACTGCTCTACGTTACTCAGAGTGCAATTATCTCTGTGATACACTGTACGCCTGGGTATCACAGTCCACTTATGTGTAGCAAACACAATACTACAGCAATACAAGAATACAACCGTTTCAAAATGCAAAAACAGGGAAAATCCAAAATACGAGTAATAGAACAATTCCAAACCATTACAATACAATACGGCACTGGGAATACTGTACAACGAGAACAGACAACATAAGTAAAAAAAAATATATTACCCACTTACACATCATTTGTGAGAAATGAGAGAAAATAACACTCACATAACGAACTTCTACCACCACAAACACTTCACGAGGGCTGAAATCCCCAACATTATGTTGCACAAGGTGTAAATAATCACATCAAATAATGATCACATTAAACATTTGAAAAAAAAATGAATTGTATAACATTTCATAACGCCAAATAAACAGGTCTACACAGCATGGTGTGACATCATATCGCGGAATTTGTGCACAGCCTAACTTTTAAAACATGACAGTTCTCCGAATTAACGCAACAAAATATACATCAAATAAATGGTATTGGTCAAAAATATAATCACAGAACCTATTTACCCATGGATGAACTCAAATTCTCTACAATTTCCCGAGAGTGCGCGCCCGCTGCATGTCTCACCAAATGGTCAAGGCGAGAGCACGCGCACATTGTATCGTACGCAACAAATACATGTAATCTCTGTTTTTTAAGGGTAGGCTATTTACCACCTGGTTGCAATTTATTTATTTATTATTTATTTTCATTATTTAAAAAATAATAATACAGTTTTCCCCTGTAGTTGGTAGAACAGATCTGCAACCATTACAAGCCATGACATACCGGTAAATACCAGCATATTTAGCATTTAGCCAAGTCATGCTATTACTAGCTGACACAGTAGTGCTTACTTTACAATACCTTACATGCCTCAACAAACTGGTTCATTAGCGCCCATATGCTCAGTCTTTATTGCAATTATAGAGGGCAGATACATATAAGCACTACAAAAATGGCAGGTTGATCTAGCACAACTGGCCTGCCAAACCCGTTCTGGCCCCAACTGGATTTGGTGTTGCCAAGGCTAATGAAATTGAATGTAATTTAATGGAATATAATCAGATGGAATAAATGGAATGGAATGAAATGGATCAGGATTGAATGGCAATGGCTGGGATGAAACAGGACTGCTCAGCTCACTGCACCCAGATTCTTGGCTTGTGTGCTGCGCCTGAGCGCAGGTTAATTTGCACAGCTGCTCAGTAAGAGAGCTCGGTCTAGAGCAGTAGATTTGATTGGCTGTGATTTTACTCCCATGATAACAGGTGGTGTGTGCCAGGGGCACAGATGTGGCCCTAATGTCATCATTTGGCTAACAGCTAAAGTGGAGTCTTTGACAAGATTAGTGCACCCTTAAGGATAGATATACTTAGAGTCAAAGAGCTTTATAGTGAAGACCTGCAGGGTGGATTTTGTCTTTAGATTTCAAACATTTACAGTCAATCACATAACTGCTTCAATCCGGGTTGGAGCATTGACTCCTGCTGTATTCTCACAACAGTGAACTTCTGAACGCCCTAAAGGAAATCTCCCTACAGTTGAAATGCTGAAAAATGAACAAATCAGTCCTTTAATGGAGTCTTGTAGAAATGAAGTATGAGGCTCAGCGGTTCATTTTTAGGAGGTACATTATTCAAGCTGTAAATTGAAATGGCGAGCGGGGCTCGTAGACCAGCTCACCGATGGATCACTCTTGAGGCTATTCATTTTTCATTTTACCTATAAACCGCTATAAACCACAGCTCTCAGTATGATTTTCATACACTGTGTTGATTATGTGATAGTTTAAAATGAAACTTTCTAGAGTCAGCTGCTTTGAATTGAGTTAACTGAGGCTCACAACAGGTTACAAAATGTCTCATAAACGAATAGTTTATTAATCCATATCTTGAAGAACATTTGACTAAATCTATACATTTATACATAAATCCTTACATGACTAACAATTTCTGCTGACCAGACATTTATTTTATTTTATTTTATTTTATTTTATTTTATTTGTTAACATTAGTTAATGGATTAGCTTACATGAGCTAACAATGAGAGAGATATTTTTACAGCATTTATTAACCTTTGTTAATGTTAGTTAATAAAAATGTTCATACTGATGTTAGTTCACATGTATTAACAAATGCTAACAAATACAACTTTTAAATTTTAATAATGTATTAGTAAATGTTAAAACTAGCCAACATTAACTAATATTAACAAATTCTGTAATATATTTAACTAATGAAATCTTATTGTGACCCATTTTTTTAAAATTTGATTCATGGTTTTATTTTAGTTTCATTTAATTTCATTGTCATTTCTTATTTAATGTATTTTATTGGTTTAATCTACTATTTTTGTTTTTACCAAAACTATTGACAGTACCAATTGAACAATGGCAAAATTATTAAATTCTTTGTTCCATAATTGCATTGCTAGATGGATCCACATGCTTAACTCGTCATGATTTTTGATTTTCTTCTTCTTTTGTAAACTCATTAGTTTGGTTTCTCAATCTAAACCTTTTTGTCATTTCCTTCTTTTCTTTGTCTTCGCCTCAGGCAAGCCATTTCTCTGAGGATATGTGTTGTAATGGGTGACGTTTGTGAGGGAATGACTAAGGCTGATAAAAGAGGGTAATACGACAGACGCTTGTGCAAAGATGCTAATTTCTGTTTCATTGGATATATGGATAGGTTACAAAGGGCTTGCTTTCCTATGAGAGGCTGCTATCAGACTTAAGGCAACTGTGATGAAGAATACACTCAATTGCGTAGAACAGTAGAGCCAGTATTTACATAGCCAGTATTGCAGCCGTTAAGGGACATTCATAAGGGGAGATCAGAAATCAATCTTTATCGAGTTGGTGATTATAGGTGGCATAAGCGTCATCAAAATATTGATGACACAATCTGGGAGTGGCTAATGACTCAAAAAAATTAGGAAAGCAGTGAATGAAGACACTGGACATTGAATATAGGTGTAATGAAAAACACATCTCATCTTCATGTTCAGGTTTCCACACATACAGCAATATAATATAAGAATCATTCTATGTAAGTTTAATTAATAAACATTCATCTTGTTCATGATATGTACTGCTGCAAGTCAAATGCAAATTTATTTCTAATTCAAAATGTGAATGTTTCGCAGCAAGAATGCTGATTCTTTGTCAAAATGAAATGTTTTTACCATCAATAGCGCTGAACAGTACAGTGAACTGGTGACCTCCTCAGATTAAAAAGCGTTGTCAGTGTGAATGGGGCTTCAGAGTGAGTGGCTTTAATGTTTCTTCTTACCTGCTTGTGTGAACCACATTCTAAGAGGTTTTTTAGAAAGCAAAAAGCATTTGAGATTATGTTTTCAATTTACTTGGAAATCGACCTGTGTCACCCGTGCTTGTATATATGAATAAAATATTTATCTCATGGATTCTCAAGGATGAATGTCTTTGTTTACTGGGGTTGATGTCAGCTGGATTTATGTGCTATCATTTCAAACAGGTACTAGAGCACTTATTTTTCCTCCTCCTCTTTATCTCTCCCTCACTGACATCCCTCGTCAGGTCGCGACTCGCGCCGTGTTCCTTTATCCTTTCCCTCTCTCGTTTTTAATCTTCTCCCCCTCTTCAAAGATTGCGGGATCTGCCACTCTGTGAGTCTGAAATTAGATTAACCTCTGATCAGATGGAGCGTCTCTCTGTAGATCAGCCCCAGTGTGCTGCCTAATGCCAGGGTTCACTCAGAGCTGCATCAATGATGCTAATTACACTTTAAAGGACACTTTACAAAGGTCAATGAAGAGGCGAGTAATTGGAGGTTTGCTTGCACTAAAATGTGTAGAAATTGAAGGCTTGAGTCAAGTCAAGTCACCTTATACAGTAGCGCTTTATACAATAAAGATTGTTTCATAGCTGCTTTACAGTGATAAAAAGGAAATATTATTAATTTTTGGCGTTCAGTGTTGATTAAGATCCGTTGTAAAGATCATCATTGTGGCGAGCAGGACGAGGGACATGAGAGAACGGCGCTAGGCCGGTGGCGTGAGTAATAATGAACATCACCTGTGAGACGCACCGTCTCGCATCTCTCACGAAGGAGCGGAAGCATAAAAGGAGGAGCGACGACGCTGAAGATCGAGAGAGTTTATTTTGTGTTTTATTTCTGTTCTGTGTGGCCAGCAGGCGGTTACTTTTGTTTTTGTATTTTTTTTTATTTGATAATTAAAATTGTTTGAATGTTCGTCGGTTCTCGCCTCCTTCTTCCCACAACTTCCCACAAAGACGGAGGCGGGAACCGACGAACATTCCAACGTTAGTATTGTTTTCATGTTTTTTTAAATTGAAGTGTTGTTTCAACCCCCTATGACTGTTTCTTAAATAAAGATATGTCTTTTAGGGTGGTGGAAACATTGGACTCTCAAGCACGTCTTTTGTTTTCAGGCGGTGTGTTTATGTCTACACATGCCTGTACATCTTAAAAATGTCATATTTTTTTATATTAATGCCTAGGCCCCGAACACAAGCACAGATTGACAGTTTATTCACCAGACCAACTGTAGTTTTTCAGAGAAGAGTCTGGCACTGAAAAAAGCACTTTGTACACTACTAGATACTTACAATATACAAAAGATGTCTAAATACCCTGAAAAAAATAGATATACTGTATATGTATATATATATATATATATATATATATATATATATATATATATATATATATACACTCACCTAAAGGATTATTAGGAACACCATACTAATACTGTGTTTGACCCCCTTTTGCCTTCAGAACTGCCTTAATTCTACGTGGCATTGATTCAACAAGGTGCTGAAAGCATTCTTTAGAAATGTTGGCCCATATTGATAGGATAGCATCTTGCAGTTGATGGAGATTTGTGGTATGCACATCCAGGGCACGAAGCTCCCGTTCCACCACATCCCAAAGATGCTCTATTTGGTTGAGATCTGGTGACTGTGGGGGCCATTTTAGTACAGTGAACTCATTGTCATGTTCAAGAAACCAATTTGAAATGATTCGAGCTTTGTGACATGGTGCATTATCCTGCTGGAAGTAGCCATCAGAGGATGGGTACATGGTGGCCATAAAGGGATGGACATGGTCAGAAACAATGCTCAGGTAGGCCGTGGCATTTAAACGATGCCCAATTGGTACTAAGGGGCCTAAAGTGTGCCAAGAAAACATCCCCCACACCATTACACCACCATCACCAGCCTGCACAGTGGTAACAAGGCATGATGGATCCATGTTCTCATTCTGTTTACGCCAAATTCTGACTCTACCATCTGAATGTCTCAACAGAAATCGAGACTCATCAGACCAGGCAACATTTTTCCAGTCTTCAACTGTCCAATTTTGGTGAGCTCTTGCAAATTGTGGCCTCTTTTTCCTATTTGTAGTGGAGATGAGTGGTACCCGATGGGGTCTTCTGCTGTTGTAGCCCATCCGCCTCAAGGAGGTACGTGTTGTGGCTTCACAAATGCTTTGCTGCATACCTCGGTTGTAACGAGTGGTTATTTCAGTCAAAGTTGCTCTTCTATCAGCTTGAATCAGTCGGCCCATTCTCCTCTGACCTCTAGCATCAACAAGGCATTTTCGCCCACAGGGCTGCCGCATACTGGATGTTTTTCCCTTTTCACACCATTCTTTGTAAACCCTAGAAATGGTTGTGCGTGAAAATCCCAGTAACTGAGCAGATTGTGAAATACTCAGACAGGCCCGTCTGGCACCAACAACCATGTCACGCTCAAAATTGCTTAAATCACCTTTCTTTCCCATTCTGACATTCAGTTTGGAGTTCAGGAGATTGACTATATATATATATGTGTGTGTGTGTGTGTGTGTGTGTGTGTGTGTGTGTGTGTGTGTGTGTGTGTGTGTGTGTGTGTGTGTGTGTGTGTGTGTGTGTGTGTGTGTGTGTGTGTGTGTGTGTGTGAAAATCCCGACAGGCATGTTCAACAGTGCATGGAAAGCAAACAAAAGTTCCTCTGCTAAAGATGAATCTGTCTAGCAAAAATGTATTTTATTTTTATATTCTGCACATAAACTGATCCATTGATAATTGCATCAACACATGAAGGCATACAAATAAACAGCCCATATTTAAAAATACAGCATTTTGGTTGTGCAGACATGCAGATTCAGTCTATTTACTAGATATTTTCAAATATGGTTCATCTTATTCTTTAGAAAAGAACACATGTTGTACATTTGAAGAAGATTTGCACTTATCATCTCCTTGCCTTCACTCTCTCTGTCTTTTTTTCGGAGGATCAGTGGAACAGCTGTTTTTCTGCAGTATCACTTCTCTGTGTGGTCAAATCTCCTTAGAGCGTGGCCTTGTTAGATCCAACATGACATGCCAAATCAGCGTGAGTGGCAGATAGCGGTGCCGCGGGCCATCAGGCACTTCACTCACTCCCACTCACTCACGGCAAGAAGACAAGCTTTACTTCTTTTGTATTTTGGTAGAGGAGGTTGGTGGGTCGTGTGAGTTTCACCAGCTAGAGTGTTAACTGAATCCTGACAGCATGTAAGACACAAACACAAAAAAAAATATTTTTTTTGACTGAGGGCGTAATATTGTGAGAAAGTTTCCAGCTGACATGTAACATTAATCTGAACAAGAAGTTATAATGGCAATAGGTTTTTAGAACTAAAAAGAGCTTTGTTGTAATTCTGTAGGATAAAGGCACTAGAGATGCCTTCTGGAATTCTTTGGGGATCACCGTTTTTCATCATGAAGACATCCATCAGCTCTGTAAATGACACTCTTCTTTCATTTGTCATGTTTAATCACTTTGAGACGTGTCAGCGCACTCAATGTCATTGCAGTGCTCCTTTAATGGAAGGGTAAGAGCCTCATCTGGTGTCATTGTGAAGTCCTCTGTCTCCATTTTATTAAAAAGACTTGTCGCCTACAGCGTTCAGGCACACTCAATAATTCGCTTCGATTACCTGAAGGAAATAATACACTATTGCTTATTTTAATGACTTTAAGATCCCCCGTGTGCATCTTGCTGATGGGAGCGCTTTTAATCATCAAGCTTCGATAACAGCGGCTGAGGTTGTATTTCTTCCCCGGGCTTACTGGAATACTAATGCTGGTGTAACGGCGAGGCGATGGTTGTGCGTGAAAATCCCAGTAACTGAGCAGATTGTGAAATACTCAGACAGGCCCGTCTGGCACCAACAACCATGCCACTCTCAAAATTGCTTAAATCACCTTTCTTTACCATTCTGACATTCAGTTTGGAGTTCAGGAGATTGACTATATATATATATATATTAGGGCTGTCAGTTAAACGCGTTATTAACGGCGTTAACGCAAAACCATTTTAACGCGATTAATTTTTTTATCGCGAGATTAACGGTCTTTTTGGTCTAGCAAACTCTGTAGTTTTTTTTCACATGCTTTTGCAACAGGACGCGGCATGCGCGGCGCTGCGCTATGAAACCCATTCATTTCAAGGGCTTGCGCCGTGCGAGGACGTTTTGTTGCTTCGTCGACCAAAGCGCAAGTGGATCTAGCTAGACCGGAAACAAAACAACAGGCACGCGCACACACACTTGTTTGGGCTTGCGAGCCGGCCAAATAGGTTAACGTTACGTTTGGAGTGGATGACGAGCGCGAGACGCCGAAATGGATGCCAATAAGATTCTGAATGGAAAGTTTACTTTTAAAAAGTTGGCAAATGGTTCCATTGACTAGACCAAAGTGATCTGTGTGTTTTGTCGTTATGAACTGAGCTATCATCATCGCAGCACGTCCAGTCTGAAGTACCACTTGATTATGGCCAAGCACACACACACAGCTGATGCGAATTCTCCGCCCCCTCGTCAATATCAGTACCTCGTCAGTATTTCTTTCACCCTTTTATTGATGGACAGTGTTACATTGTGTTACAAAGAAATTATTTGCTCCAAGTGAGAATGTTAGTGTGAAATTGAACACAGTATTGCCTATGTTGTTTTCAATAAAAAAAATGTGCACAAAGCAAGCAATCCACTTTTTTCATGTTGATAAGAGCATTAAAATGAGAAAAAATTATGAACAAAAAGAAATCAAGAGACATTTAGAATAGATAAAAATGTGCGATTAATCACGAGTTAACTATGACATTAATGCGATTAATCGCGATTAAATATTTTAATCGTTTGACAGCACTAATATATATATAACGGCGAGGCGAGTTCATCTGAAACACGCTGCATGACGAAGAGGAAGTCGTTTCAGAGGCTTCTCACACACCGTTTAAATCGTTTAATGAACTGCTGAAGAAAGTAACTTTTTTCTTGCGGTTTGTGGTTGTGTAAGGGCAGTGCGCATCTGCAACCTCAACAATTGTGGTTTGTAGTTTTTTGTTTTGAACTGTTTGGGTTTAATAAATACTCTTGCAGCGGAGCTGATTTAACTGCTAACACGTGTGCACATACACCAGGGATGGGAACATTTCTGTGTTTAGGAATTGGTTCCTTTTCAATTCATTAGTTGTAATTTAGTTGAATTATTTATCAGACTTAAGGCTTATTTATCAGACTTTATTAGCCACCCATTATTTTTTATTTTTAATTTATTAAATAGATACACTGTTTAAAAGTTTGGGGCAAGTAAGATTTTAAAATAGTCAGTGAGAAATTAATACTTTTTATAAAGATGTTTATAATGTTACTTGCAAAAGATTTCTATTTTCTATTCATTTTAAAGCTTTCTATTCATTAAAAAATACACAAAAATATTAAGCAGCACAACTGTTTTCAACACTGATAATAATAAAATAATAAAAAAAATCTTCAGCACCAAACAGCACATTAAACTGATTTCTGAAGGATCGTGTGTCACACTTTGCATCACAGGAATTGAACGTAATTTATATATATATATATATATATATATATATATATATATTTTTTTTTTTTAACAGTTATTTTAAATTGAAGTGTATTAAATGGTTTTTAAATTTAAATTAAATTGTGTAAGTATTCACTGAGTTACAGTTCACTTTCAGATGCTTTTCAGAATGGACTTCACTGAGAGAGAGACAACAGAACGTGCCTCATGTTTTTTTAGTTTTTTAGTTTGTTTGTTTTTACGAAAAGCACAACATTTAGTTTTTATTGTGAGTGTACACAAATAAATGCACACACTTAACAGTTTCGAATTGTGTATAACAAAATTCTACAAAGTAATGTGAATCTCTTTTGCCCTGATAAGAAAAAAAGCGAGATGTGACTGCCGACCCGCGGGGGTTAAATGTTTCACACTATTACTGTTTTACTGTATTTTGATCAAAATAATGCAGCCTTATTGAGCATAAGTCGACTTCTTAAGAAACCATTAAAAAATACAGACCTCAAACTTTTGAATGGTAATGTATATAAAAAATACAAATCTATGGGTTCTATTTCAGACATTATTCACATTGAGTAATGTTTTCAGAAAATACCCCATGTTCCAAGGTGACATGTTCATGATTATGGCATATTCCGATTACAGTTCTGCATCTTGTTTGCCACCTCAGTTCAAACTCTTTAAAACACATTCTCACTTCTGTGAAGGGCGCACTACCCTGACATACACACAAAGTGTCTGTACAGTCGCTCGTCTCCAGTGTCTCTCTCTGTCATGCCTCCAGCCGTTGCGCCTGCACTTTCCTTTTTGTGCTGGTGTCAGTCTTCCTGATACACAGAGCTCCCGCTGTCATGGCTCTCGGCAGCTCCCGTTGGCGTGCTGTGGGGTCTGCCGGAATAATGGATAGAGAGGTTTCTAATGCCACAGCAGATTGACAGCTCACCGGAGGAGAGGAGAGATGCACATTGCGGCTCTGTGCATCTAAGGGAGGCCTGACATGCCCCTGAGAGAAGTCAAGCTCTGTGTTTTTCAAGCAGCTGAGAAGAGCCTCTACCGATATTAGTCATAGACGATGAAAAGCTGCACTGATGTGGGAATGTCAACTCTTTTCTTTTGATTTTATGAGTGAGGTTGCTGTTAGTTTGGGACAGAGAGATATCCGATCCCAGTTCAGCATGCTTTGTTTAACCCAGAGTAACTGGGAAATATTTACTTGAAGCCTGTATGCATTTACATTTAAAACACATTTTATAACAATTATTTGTAACAACATTATCAATGTTTGAACATGTAATGGTAAAAAGTAATATAATATTTACTGATTCATGTTCAATTATTAAAAATGTTACAGTATATAGTATTATAATTTTAGTGCATGGGATCATATAACTTATTATAAGGCAACATTTTTCATCCTCAAATATGATGATCCCCTCCCTAAAAAATATAATAGCATTTACATATTTTTTTATATAAAAATACCCATATATACTTAATGCTTATAAAAACAATGTTTTTTTTTCTTCAAAAATATATGAGGATTTTTTTTGTTAATAACTATAGGTGTCAATAGAATCATATTTTATAGAATAATAATACACATTTTATTTGTTTAATATATTAATATGTTAACTTTGACAGTTTTTAAAGGGATATATTTCTGTCATAATTTGACAGAATAATTTCACCCTAATGTGATTCCAAACCCATATGACTTTCTTTTTTTCTTTGGAACACAAAATATATTTTACGAAATGTTTTTTTTCCGTCTTTTCTATACAATGAAGTCAATGTTACGACATAAGGGTCAGTAAATTATTACATAATTTAAATTTTTGGACAAGTTAAGTTTAACATTTTTGGTTTAAATCTACTTTTTTTTCTTTTCTTCTGGCCCCCTCTTTGAAAACCCAGTGTATAATAGCTAGTATCAATGCATTGTATACTGTATACAGGTTTCATGCAAGATTTATTTTTCTTTGACAAAATAGTATCTTTCTCTGTATCAGTGTTGTGTGTGTATATTTTCTTTGGTCACTGTGAATGTCAGGAATAGATGATTTAATGTGGTGCAAAAATAAAGGGAAAGAAACTGAAAACTACAATGAATGTAACAGCTTTTTCCTAAAAGATTTTTCCTGTAAAAATCAATTTTTGCGACAAGCAGAAAGCGTTTCTGACCCACATTCAAACAGCTGTCCCCCCTTTACCAGCCTTTAATCCAGTCTGACCAGAGGCTCCGAATAAATCTGCATTCAATTAAAGGATTACCACTGTTTAAACAGCATTTTTTTTCTCTCCCTCTTTCTTCCTTTATCTTTCAAGTGGGTGTCCATGTATGGCAGAATTGTACATATGTGGCACTACGTCCACTGGAGGGGGGAAAAAAAGCACAGTTGGAACTAATATTAATGACATATGGCACAGTTGGGCAGTTAAAATTGGACCGGTTTAAAATAATAGTTTCCTCAGAAATGAAAATTGTCATTGTTTTCTCAGTCATTTCAGACTTGGTTTTCTTTTTCCCATGGAAGAAAGGGACAAATTTTGATTAATGTACTGGTCACTTTTCCTGTGTTATTAAGGTGAACTGGTATCATAAGTATGATTAAAAGTATTAAAAGTATGGCGCACCATTTGTGAACAAATTGTTCTTGTGAGTCCAATCTTTTTGATGAATTAAGGTGGACATAGTATACAACTTCCTTACTTGAGTGAAAGTACAGATACTACTGGTCAAATATTGCTCCGTTACAAGATTTTTACTTAAGTAAAAGTACAGAAGCACTTGTTTTTAAATGTATTTAAGTATCAAAAGTAAAAAGTAAATGTCAATGCATTGTTTTATTATTGTTGCATTGTTGTATGTAATACTTACAATACCTTATGCCTCTGAATCTATGCCTGCCTACCTACCCTCATATCAATATCAAATTTATTTCTAGAACACAGTTCCAATGGGATTGAATGTGAGATTGAATAAGTGCACTCAATAACGTCCAAAATGGTTTCGGACACCCAAATGGTTGTTCCCTCTAATAGTGCCCTATTTACATTTTTTTGGCTTTTAGTATGAATATGTTCGTCTTACTGTTATCTATAAGCTAGTGTGCTCCAAAACAATAACAAAATTCACATTTAGAATGCCCAAAATACACCATACTGCTCAATAAGATGATTTTAACTAATTTAAACAGGTTAGCAGGGATGCAATAGAAGATAATTTGTGTTCATTTAATTCAAAAGATATTTATGCATTCATTAATTTGTTCATCCACTGATATTTTTCACACTTTCCTCACAGTATGATGTGAGCGATGTGGCATTTATTATACTACAATGAAAACAAGGCTGAATCACACAGATTGGCTTACTGTAACAGAGTATGTGAGCATGAAGATTGGCATTTGTAAATGGTAGGTTATGACAGGGTCCATATGCTCTGTGCAATCAGCCCTCTAACTGAGAGTTTATTTAAACTGACGAATATGGGCATGTGCTTCTGTAATGACAAGCAATAAATCAAAAGAGACAGGCCTTGAGCTGAAATAACGAAGAATAAAACCTTTCACCATTGATTTAGAAGAAAACGTGTGTGGATTTTATAGATTTACTGCGCCGAGAGGCATTTGACTGAATTTATATTGTAGGTATGGCAGATTGAAGGTATGTTGTGTGTGTTAATATATCCTTCTTTGTAGTCTCCTGTTTCCTGCAGGGTTGTCCTTTTGGAAAAATAAATTGGATGTGACACAGTATGAACGCCTCTCTGGGACTTGAACATGCTAACCAGTGACTTTATTAATTAGCTGATAATGAACCGCTCATGCTCTGTTCCTCTCAGAGGTGAAGCTGTAGATTCTGTTCTCAACTGTGTGTTAATTACAGGTGCCTGTGGTGCGGACGACCCCTCTCTTTTTCTTCTTCTTCTTCTTCTCTCTCTCTCTCTCTCTCTCTCTCTCTCTCTCGATCTCTCTCGATCTCTCTCTCTCTCTCTCTCTCTCTCTCTCTCTCTCTCTCTCTCTCTCTCTCTCTCGATCTCTCTCTCTCTCTCTCTCTCTCTCTCTCTCTCTCTCTCTCTCTCTCTCTCTCTCTCTCTCTCTCTCTCTCTCTCTCTCTCTCTCTCTCTCTCTCTCTCTCTCTCTCTCTCGAGACAGGGACCATAACATCTGGAGGGGATGTGTGTGGGTTTTGAGAGCGTGTGTAGGATACTTTGAGGCCCGCACAGAGCAGTTATGGTTACATATGGGGTCAGGCCCAAAACCAAAGTAATTTTATTTGGTTGCTATACTGATATTTAAGATTAAAATTATATGCAGATTTTAGTATACTGATTTTTTCTATGTCCAGTTTGGAGTGGACTGACGATTTACAGATGAATGAATCTAGAGTTTTCCATGAAAGGAATATGCAGCCTAATGGGATTCAACTCTATAATGAATGAACACAGTGGTTGACATCATAATGGCATCATAATCTGTGAATAATCCTTATAGGCTTGTTCCTTAATCTGTCCAAATTTAAATGGATGTGTGGCTGTGTGCACTGTCCTGGTTGTAACGCATGGCGTATACGTGTGTTTGTGTATGTTATGGTGTGTGTGTGGGGGGGATGAAGAGAGAAAAGCAGAAGCAGAATTACAGCATGGTACATTTTTCCGAATCTTAAAAGGCAAGCTCACTTGAGGATGACTGCAGAGAACACCGTTTATCAGTGTAGGCAGTTTGTCAGAGCTGTCCTCAAAGTACTCTTTAATACCTCTGCTCAAAGCACTGCTTCTCTCTCCACTGCTGCTTTTTCTTCCATCTGTCTGATTAAAGAAGCTGCTCTTCAGGTGTCTGCAAATAATCATTTTCACTATAGCTCACAGATCATAGCGTAAAAAGTCACTAAAAGCCAGAACACGATGAGCAAATGGGATACATGAAAAGATTTTCACTGCATTTTTCACCCTAAAGGGGTCATATCATATTTTCCTTGATCTTTTGAGATCTTATGAGTTCATTGTCCTATTGAACTTTACTGTACATATCAGAACTCAAAACTTCCACCACATCCAAAAGGGCTGGTTATTGAAACTGGGCTGCAAAAATGACTTGTCCCAAAATTTCTGATTTCAGACAGGTGAGTACAATTTGAACTCTTGACTCCACATTTACATATCAACAAATCATTGTTGGCCTCATATTGGCCCTCATTTATCATTCTTGCGTAGAAACGGGCGTATATGTTGGCGTAAGATTATGCTTACACTCCTCTCACCGCCTGATTTATGAAGCTGTGCGTACCTTTGAAATCCAGGTGTACGCAATACCTGCCCTTGATAAATGCCGCGGCTGAAAACCATCGTCATTAGAATAACACGCCCCTATATATTCAAGTATCCGCTTCCCCCACACCCTCATTTTACGCCATGGACACACGGAAGACGGCAAAGAGGAGACACTTCTCTGGAGATCGAGACCATCACCATCATGAAAAATTATTATTAAATCAAACAACAATATTGTTGATGATAAATTCAAAGTTAATTGTATTTTCTTTTCAAAACGCTATAAATCCATCAATTTTTTGTCTAAAAAAACAACAACAAAAACAACAAGAAGAGAACATGCAACATATAATCAGGGATTCATACTATAAATTAATATAAATTAAATAAGTGCAACTGCATGAAATAAATAAAAGCCAAACAAAATAAATAGTAAAATAAATTAAATAGTAAAAATAAAATAAATATTTCCAATGTCACGTTCCAATATTGTCCACCACATAAAACAAATAATTTAAAAATAACACACAAATACAGTCCTTAAATACAACAATGTTAAAAATACATTCAAATCATTTAGTAACACATTTAGGCTAATAGTAATTTGTGCCGAACTTGAAAAAAGTAATGATAACAATATTCAGGCCTACTATTAGGCTACGTGTTGTAGCCATTAACTAAGTGCATTTAGTTTCATATTTGTTAAAAAAAATAATAATGTTATTTTCCCCATCTATGTTGATTATGAAAAGTGAACATAGGCTAAGATAGGATGCGCAATATATCGGGAGACATGCTCAGACATGATTTTGGCCACTTAATTAAGTTTTGTTTTGTAGAAAGCCTTTCTTTAAAGTGAATTTCGTTTTGTATAAATTGTATCTTAATTTTAATATTTTTTTCATCAACCAATTGCCTGGATTTAATAAATAAGAAGCAAATAGCAGACAATATAATCATGAGTCATGACATGGAGGCGCGAGCGCGGTCCCTTGCATTGCACGTGAACTGGGGCGCATCTCATCACAAATTAATCGAAACTCAGTATATGCCTCACAGACATGAGAAATATAACTATAAAGAAAGCTTGAAATGTCTTTAAACGAAACAATTATAAACGAAAAGAAATAGGCTACTCTCTCTATAGGCGCGTTCACTACGGAGATGGTGATCATCAATTTCATCTTTGCAGACACAACACTAGTTTATTAATAGAAATAAAATACAAATTTATTTTTAAAAATGGCGTTTATCGCGTTTTGGAAAAGAGCTCCTCATATCTTTTAGTTTGTCAGTGCGTTTTGTGGTGTTAGGAATTGTTTTTCTGCGCATTTCCGCACTAACTCAAAACGTGCGTACATGTACACCACCTCCTGACCTGGCGTAGGATTTGAGCGTGCCGTACGCCAACGTCGATATTGATAAATATCAAAGTCACCGTGGTTTTGGGTGTACGCCAGGTGTACGCTGGAAATTTGGTGTACGCACTTTTGATAAATGAGGGCCAATGTCACGTAACAGAGGGAAGCAGACAGGTAAGTACAGTAATATAAACAAGGTCTTTATTGAGCAAAGGCACGGAGTGGGACAGTATGAGGCAGAAAATCAGAGTTGAATGATGAACTTAGCTGAGTGTTAATCTTGGTTTCTTGATTGCAGGTGGTCGATGAGGATACGGCTGGCTGAAGGTGGAAGACAGGGCAGTTGCCTGTTGGAGATGCACATGAGCTGAGTCCCATACTCTCCCGCTCTGCTCAAACCAGTGGTTGACAGCTGGAACCTCCGAGGGCTCACCAGACCAGGGGAATAATGGAGGTTGGTATCCCAGGATACATTGGAAAGGGGTGAGCCCTGTGGTGGATTGTCGTAAAGAGTTCTGGGGGTATTCCGCCCACGGGAGGTGTCCTGGTTCTGATGGCAGTAGGACCTCAGGTATCTCCCGATTTCCTGGATCTTCCGCTCAGTCTGGCCGCTAGTTTGAGTATGGTAACCGGAGGAGAGACTTACGGATACCACGAGGAGTTTGAAGAAGGCTTGCCAGACCTGAGAGATAAATTGGGGACCCCGGTCCGATACAATGTCTTCGAGAAGGCCGAAGTGAAGGAAAATGTTCTGGAATAATGCTTTGGCTGCTTCGAAGGCAGTAGGCAATCCATTGAGGGGAATCAACTTACATGCCTTTGAGAAACGATCCACAGTGACGAATACACAGGTGTGGTTAGTTGATGGTGGAAGGTCAGTCATAAAGTCGATGCCCAGATGTGACCATGGACGATGTGAAATTGGCAGGGGAACCAGCTTTCCTTCTGGAAGTTTCCGGGGAGTGTTGGTAATGGCACAGACTGAGCATCGTTTAATGTACCGGGAGATATCCTGAGTCATGGTGGGCCACCAGTAGCGTTGACTTAGAAGCAAGAGGGTATGTCGGCTACCTGGGTGTTCAGAGCCCGGAGATCTATGAGCTGAGTCCAGAAGGGGCAGGTGGGTGGAACGTAGAGGAGCCCTTCTGGACCTCCCGGTGGAGCAGGGTTGGAGTGAGTAGCCTGGGTAATTTGCTCATTAATGGCCCATTTGTTAGGACTGATGATCATGGCTGGAGGGAGTATAGGTTTGGGAGAGGAATCTTCAGGATCAGGTTGATAAAGACGTGATAAGGCATCTGCCCTACAGTTCTTATTCCCAGGTCAAAATGAGATGGTGAAATCGAACCTGGTGAAGAATAAAGCCTACCGGGCTTGACGTGGGTTCAATCTCTTAGCTTCCCACAGATATTCGAGGTTTCGATGATCTGTGATAACTTTGAACTGGTGATGTGCTCCCTCCAGCCAGTGTCTCCACTCCTCCAGAGCTAGCTTGATGGCGAGCAGCTCACGATTACCAATGTCGTAGTTCTGCTCCGCTGGGGACAGCTTCTTGGAATGGAAGGCACATGGATGGAGTTTAAGAGGATCACCCTGCCACTCATCACCTCGGCGTATACGAATGAGGTTGCATGCGCTCCGCAGGTCCAGCTTGGAGAAGATGTGAGCTCCCTGTAGCAGTTCCAGAGCTGCCGGGAACAGAGGAAGTGGATAGCTGTACTTTACAGTCTAGGAGTTGAGGTGACGGTAGTAGATGCATGGCCCTCTCTGAGACATTTAGCAACTCGGATGGTCTTTTGAATAAAGTTCTCAATACCCATTGCCTCGTCCTAAACAACCATTAGTTGACGGATATCGGCGTTGAGTCCTTGCCGGTGAGCAATGCAGTCTCATTCCAGCCACTAGCGGCAGCTAGAGTGCAGAACTGGAGAGCTTAGGCACTGACAGAATTATTGGCTTGGCGTAAGATGAATAATTGGTCGTGAACAGATAGTTCTGAGGCGGTTTGTCCAAACACTTCTGACACTGCAAACACTAACACTGCATCTCAAAATACAGGGAACACTGTAGAAGGAACCCGCTGCAATCTTCCGCTTCTCCGGTGAAAGTCGCAGGTCGGGCCATGGGACTAGCAGAGACAGCAGACGAGGCAGCAGGTGCTGGGTGCAGGAGTGTTTGACGTGCGGCTTGAATCAGATCAGTGGGAACGGAAGGTGGATTGTCAGACGAAGAAGGGAGAAGGAAAAAAAATGAACAGCGTGAACCAGATCTGCAAACGGATCTGTGGGACGATCCGCTGCAGTCTCCGTGGAGCTCTGCATGTGGTCTGTCATGTAACAGAGTGAAGCAGACAGGTAAGTAATATAAACAAGGTCTTTATTGAGCAGAGGCATGGAGTGGGACAGCAATGGAGACTGGTGAGTATTACGCAGAGAATTAGAGGCGCCCCCCGCCACGTTGGGCTGGTTTCACACTAAACTTGATTCTATCGAACTGTGGTGCGGTTGCGTGCATCTTACGTCACTGCAAACGTGCACGGCACATGATAGAAAACACGACGCGGGTCAATATATTGTGTTTTTTATTAATTTGGTGCTATTATGCATTGCTGAGTAAGTAACACAGGTTTTACTGTGTGTGTGTGTGTGTGTGTGTGTGTGTGTGTGTGTGTGTGTGTGTGTGTGTGTGTGTGTGTGTGTGTGGGTGTGTGTGTGTGTGTGTGTGTGTGTGTGTGTGTGTCGCATAAGCTGTCTTTCTGCTGCTTGCAAATGGACTCTTTTGAGGAGACAGTGGCTTTCCATTAATTTGTTGCCCTGATTGCACTCACTATGCGAGTATACACTGCTCTTGCTCATATCCAAGGTAAATCTTCATCCCTTACGTGTGTTTTATTTAACTAAAACATCATAATCGGCTAAAACGCATCCGCAGGATATTTTGCTTCCTGAACAAGTGCGCACCCGAGTCTGTGTTGCTTTCACATACACGCGAACCGCAGCACGGTTCGGGAGCAACCGAACTCAGATCAGCTCCTCCAGGTAGTCTCGGGTTCGGTACCCCAGTGCGCACCCGGGTCCACATGACAGCATTCACATTAGTGATTTTTCATGCAAACCGTGCCCCGTTCCTAACTAAACTGCAGTGTGAAAGCACCCTAAGTGTACATAAGGACAAGACCAGACAAGGAAGTGAAGGAGAAATGCCTCTTTATAGAGTGTGCTGATGATGATGTGCAGGTGCAGTGAATCAGAATTCCGGGGAGACTGAACGAGTGGGGGGAGCGTGATGATCTAGAGACTCCGTGACAGATATAGGCCCGATGAGTGAGCTAGTAGAGCTACGAACGAATCAATCCCTTTCCCTCTTTAAAGTGTATTGTGATTTTGAGGTATTTTTGTGACGGTGGTTTATTGGTTTAATATTGGTTAAGGGGTTGTAATCACACATTACAATGATCCACTTGTCGGATTTTGCTATTACCTCTGAAGGCCAGTATTCCGATTTCTATGTGAAGGCTCCGGGTCGGATTTACCGCGAAATCCATCGGATGTAACGTGCATGCGCGCTCCCGAGCCTCTCTTCTTTTTATATACAGTCTATGCGACGGCACTGCAGCTAACTACATGGACACTGATAACACCAAAAACGACCTGCCTCCAGCACAACAGACACTCCAACACAAACTCCACATAAATATAAAAAACAAAACAAAAATTAATCTGCTGAAGCTCGTCAGGCCAAACGTGAATCGGATCAACTTCGGACGAAAACACAGATCAACATCGGCAGAGCATTAGAATTATGGAGAGACCTCCACTTTGTTTTAGGTATAGGTATATATTTAGGTATAAAAACAGACCCAGAGTTGGCTTTCATCCCTATTGTGATGCTTTCTCCGGTGTGTTGAGTTGAAAGTCTCAGTGTGGCCGGTACCATGAGTGCTCACTCTTGAGTTCGAGCACGCGCACGAGCGCTCTTGTAAAAATTGGTTGCAATCTGAAACATCACCGCTAGAGGCCGTAAAAACTACACATAGCCCCTTTAACTGATAAGTCTGATCTTAAAGGGGTAATCCGACCTCATGTCTTCCAAACCTTTATGATATCGTTTCTTCTGTGGAACATAAAATAAAATATTTTCAAGAATGTTGGTAACTAAACAGTTTTGGTGACCATAGACTTCCATTGAATGAAAAAAAAACACTGAAATATTTATTTTCTTTTGTGTTCCACAAAAGAAAGTTTTACAGGTTTGTAACAGCATGAGGGGGATTTTTGGGTGAGCAATCCCTTTAAGACACATTTGCTGACCAGTTGTACAGTAATGGAATGTAGCAACTTCCTTTAATCCATTCATACATGCTTGCCATATTCTTGTCAGTAACACTCACATATTTTTATCCCAACCATCTGGACCAACAGCAGGACTGGATGCCCTCTGTCAGACTCCCATGAATGGGAGAAAATACTGAGCCTCATGGTAATTATCCCAGACAGTTTGTCCACAGACAAGTGGGAAAATAGCCTGGACATATCAAACATCCCAAAATGTGTGTTTTTTACTTCTGTCTCTCTTATTTTACACTGAGCATCATTGCGATACTTAAGCTCCCAGACAAAGATAAAGCGAGAGAGAAAAAGATGGAGGCAGGAGCCTGGGTATCAGACATTTAACAAAGGAATGAGAAGTTTTATGTGGTAACATCCCCTCCAGGCCCCTCCACATCTCACATTAAACATGTAATTGAAGCTGTTTCATGCAGCATGTCTAATTAAATACAATGCCTGCTTTTCTTTCTTTACAGGATGCTGGTTGGGAAATGCATCCTGGACCGGCTTAGAAGAAAGATGACAGAATGCCCTCGCTTCAGCACGTGAGAGACTAGATAAGACGGCAAGATGGATGTCTGTTTCTGTTTCTGTTTCTTTTACTTTTTCTCCTTGTACTCACGAGCACAAGCAGCGAATTCTTGAGAGCTTTACAATTTTCATTCTATACTGCTTAAATATTGTTCATATTGAGACCAGAATGACCTCAACACAATAAACACAGGAATCACTCAGACCCTCCAGTGTTGCTGAGTTTAGTGTGAACTACACAGCAGATGCCAGACGTACAGTATATGTGTGTGCGTGACTCTGATGTCCAGCCTTTTGAGAGTGCTCTCGACCATTTCATCTTGTGCTTTGTGCTCTGGCTCTTTGAAAGCAGTTTGCTTTAAAGTCCCTGTTGTGAAGGTGCTCATGAGCAGTGGTGTGTGTGTGTGTGTGTGTGTGTGTGTGTGTGTGTGTGTGTGTGTGTGTGTGTGTGTGTGTGTGTGTGTGTGTGTGTGTGTGTGTGTGTGTGTGTGTGTGTGTGTGTGTGTGTGTGTGTGTGTGTGTGTGTGTGTGTGTGTGTGTGTGTGTGTGTGTGTGTGTGTGTGTGTGTGTGTGTGTGTGTGTGTGTGTGTGTGTGTGTGTGTGTCTGTGTGTCTAATATACCTGATATCATTTTATGAGGGGTTTTATCCAGACTTTATTAATTACACTCAGTGACACAGTTATGAAGACTTCCTGCGATTTTTCTATCATCCTCAAATTACACAGCTGTTCGATCAATAGGCTCAAATTAGAAAAGAGAGTCAGTGAAGATATAGATATAAGGTTTAAAGTAGAAGACAAATTCATTCCCACAGAGAGATAGAGATGGTGTGGTGTCTAAATAAGCGAAGAGTGATCAGACCGTTTCTGTCACGGTTCAGCGTTCATCATCAGCTTCCCCTGTTGTCTGTGTTTGTCCTGTCATTTTCTGCAGATTGTGACCTGATTTTCCTCTGCTGTAGCTTGTTCCCTTTTCCCTTATATTCTCTGCTGTGTCTGCCCCTTGTTGTCAGTAGATCATGTGTTATTTGTGTCTTACCTTTGTTTGCTGCTGCATGTGCCCAGGACGCTTAGACGAGGAGTAACACCGCTGGTCGTTCTCTGTCTCGTTCCTCGTCCCTTTGAGTGCTGCATCCCTAGGTGGTCTCCACAGCCTGTGTATCCACTGGTGGGTGTACGGACAGTGCTGGAGCTCCCATATATTCCATTATATCTGTGTATATCTGTGTCACTTCATTTTGGAGGGTGTTTTTTCCCAAAGTGTTCCAAGATACTGTTTCACAAATCCCATTTAAGTCCTCTCTGTTCACCCGTTCTGACAGGTTTGCTGGTGCCTTTACACTGTTGCGGTCAAAATTATTGGCACCCCTGGTATATATGATCAAAGATGGAGGTAAAATAAATCTGCATTGTTTATCCTTTTGATCTTTCATTCAAAAAATTTGCAAAAATCAAACCTTTCATTGAAGTAAAAGATTTGAAAGTGGGAGGTAAATCACATTATGAAATACATGCTTTTCTCCAAAACACATTAGCCATGATTATTAGCACCCTTTTATTAAATACTTTTTGCAACCTCCTTTTGCCAAGATAACAGCTCTGACTCTTCTCCTATAATCCCTGATGAGTTTGGAGAACACCTGACAAGAGATCAGAGACCCTTCCTCCATACAGAATCTCTTCAGATCCTTCAGATTCCCAGATCCATGTTTGTGCTTTTCTTCAGTTCAACCCACTAATTCTCTATGGGGTTTAGTTCAGGGGACTGGGATGGTCATGGCAGCAGCTTCATTTTGTTTTCAGTGACAAATTTTTGTTTATTTTAATGTTTGTTTTGGATTGTTGGATAGAACAAGGATGTGGAGAAAGCCATGGATGGAGAATTTTTAGGAGGATGGCTTCTAAGGTAAGTTTAGTGTTTGTGTAAAACAGGAACCTTGCTTTTCATATAATGTTCTAATCTAGAGGGATGTGGAAGACATTTGACTAGCCGTTATGGAGGGTATGAGGACTAGTGTTGGTTGTTGTAGGTTGATCGACTTGGAAATGGATGTCATATCTTGTGAATGTTCCGGTAGAATTGAAGGAGTGAGTTATAAATACAGAAAATCAGTGTTGTGTCCTATCGTGTGCTGATGAAGAGTAGAAGAATGTGCTGATAAAGTTAGCAGGCACACTTAACACAGCAGTTCATCATCATGACCCGCTGTAAGCTGAGACTCTTGAATGGGATGAGATGTGACTCGTGCCCATCAGAGGAACACTGAGCAACCGTCACTATCAGTGCTAGTGTTCTCACACTCTGACTGGATTTCTGAACTCATTTCATTCATTGACTTTTTAAACTAGTGTTTTGCTAAACACTGTTTGTCTCATTTGTAGTCAAACTGTCTTTACCTTTCCTTTCTTTTTTCTTTCCTTCCTTGCATCTTTTGTTTTCTTCCTTATACATCTATTAAATCATCCTTCCTTTTTTATCTTCCTTCTTTTCTTTCTTCCTTACCTCCTTTCATCCTTCATCCTTACTTTTTTATCCACCCTTTCTTTTCTCCCTTAATTTTCTTCTCCTTTTTGCCTTATTCCTTCCTTCCTTCATTGCATCTTTTTCTTACATCGTTAGATTTGTCCATCCGTCCATCCATCCATCCTTTCATCCTTTCCCTCCTTACTTGTTTTCTCATTTATTACATCATCCTTCATTTCTTGTATCCTCCCTTTCTTTCTTTCCTTCCTTCATTTATCCTTCTTTTCTACCTAATTCCTTCTTTCCTTCCTTGCATTTCTTCTAACTTTATTACATTCATCCGTCCATCCTTCTTTCCCTCATTACTTATTCTCCTTCTTTCCCTCATTACTTTTTCCCCTTCATTATTCATTACACCATCCTTCCTTTCTTTTATCCTCCCTTTCTTTCCTTCTTTCATTTGATTCTTTTCCTTATTTCATCTGTCTTCCTTTCATCCTTACTTCCATCCGTTTATTTATTGAGTTATTCATTCTTTCATAATTCCATCCATCCATCCATCCTTCTCTTCCTCCCTTCCTTTCCTTTTGTTCTGTTCATTAATTATACGCTCCTCCCTTCTTCTTTTTTTCTTCATATCAGGTATCAGATGTCTGAGTAATTTGCTTGTCAAACTCATTCAGCAGGATAATCTAGGCTTCTTTGTTGTAGTGACTGTTTGTGTATGAAAGAATGTGTGTGTGTGTGTGTGTGTGTGTGTGTGTGTGTGTGTGTGTGTGTGTGTGTGTGTGTGTGTGTGTGTGTGTGTGTGTGTGTGTGTGAGACAGAGAGAGAGAGAGAGAGAGATAGCGACATGTACAGTCATGATGATTAATAATGTATACAGAATCATGCTGATAACACTAAAGGGAAAAGAATATCGCCTTCATTATCTCAGCCTTCTTTTAGATACAATTTAGCTCACAGGCCTCCTTTCTACCCTTGCTCTTTCACTGCTAAATTGGCTTCTCTTTGTGTTTTATAGATTAAGGCTTTGACCCCGGCATTCCGCTTCATCTGCTTCGTGTGTGTGTTCTGACCAGTGTAAAACAACTAAAGGTTAAATCCCCCACTAAAGACTCCATTAACGCCCATCAGTTATCTGTCGGCCATGACTTATGAAGCATTTATGAGCTCTAATTAACTGCTGCAGATTTGTGTGCATGTGTGAATATGTGTGTGAATCACAACCTGACAGTCGATGCTTATATTCAGCTTAATTAACCCCATACGAGCCAGGGCCTTTTCTTCTCTTTAACAATCAGAGAATACTAGACACCACATAATTACCTTAATGAAGGGTTCCGTCTCATATTTGTAGGAAGACATGGATATATTGTGCACACCTCCCTTGTTACAATAGGTTACTCTGCTCCTACTGTGCTTGCATGTTTTAATGATAATGCTTGTTATTATAGTCCCAATTCTCAGAAAAAAAATTGTGAACTTTTTGTAATTATCATTGAAAATGTTTAAATAATTTGTTTCACAAAGATATGGCCGTACCAAATTTTATCTATGCTGTTTGTTAAATGAGATTTTCTTGTCTGATTTAAATTAAGATCATATGACTCATTAGAAGACCTGCAGAAATCCAGATAATGACAATTAATCACAAATGTTTACTTGAATCTCCTGTTTGCTTCCAGGATGATGCGAGAGTAGTCCAAAGAGCATCTTATGACCTAGAAATAGTGCAGAATCTTATTTAAAATCGTAGTCTCATTTATTATGTCTTAATTGGCATGTATTATATATTTAATTGGCATATATAATATTTAACATTATTATTTTTAATATTATATCATATTTATTAACATTATTATCCTGGTGGATGTGTCATAGGGTTTAGCCTGCAGGGCTTTGACTGTTACACTGTGATAGTCTGCAGGTCAAGACATAGACGCTTGGACTTCCTGGTTTAGCCAGAGACTCCACTCTCATTTGACCCACTCCAGCACTCATCTCTCAGCCGACTGACCCAGTGTGACCCTCCCAGCGTGACTGGAGTACACAATAGGCACTTTCTGCAGCATCTTCCAGACAGTTACTTTACGTCCGATAGTACAGACCAAGAAGAATTATGCTTGCTTAAATCAGCAACAGATACTTCTCATGTCTGTGAGGCAAGCTGGATAATGCTACTGGTCCCTCCCTCAGCAGTCATTTTCATCAATTTCAACCAAAACCTTTCTGTTTCAGACATCACAACATTTTATTTTTATTTTTATGTGTTCAGTTTAAGAGTAGTGTCAATCCCTTGGGTCTGTGTGAACTGAGAAAAATATTTACCAGTTTCATAAGCCTTGGAGAGTTGATTTCAAAACGGCAAACTGTTCAGTCCTATTCTATCAGTCATTTCAGGGCTTTGTTCTACTGGTTTTTGGATGTCAGTTTGAAAACTGTGGATTACAAACTGTTCTTTCTAAACAAATGAATCCTCCTGAGGATTTTACAGGAATATTTTTTTGTCCTGTTAATTGTAATGCACTATGCAGCACAGTTTGTGTGGAGGAGAAACGGAAATGAAGCCAATCAGGCAGCAGCTTGTAAAAGAATTCCCACTTTTGGATAATAGCAACACTCTTTGAATACTATAGTAATATAAAAGAGAACAGATATATACTTTATGGGTCAGAAATATTTTTTAATGATTCTTTTATCCAGCAAGAATGCATTAAATTGATCAAAAACGTCAGTAAATACTTTTATATCATATATATAAAAAAATCAAATAAATGCTGTACTTTTGAACTTTCTATTCACCAAATAATCATGAATTGTTAAATATTAACATTTAATATAAATATAATAAATGAAAAATATTAAGCAGCACAACAGTTTTCAACATTGATAAAAATAAGAATTGTTTCTTGAGCACCGAATCAGCATATCAGTGTAACGATCACCAGTGAGAGCGCCCGGGATAACCATCAGAGGGCACTCCAGCCCGGACAATCACCACACATCCACAAACTTCATTTCCCATAAACCTTTGCCCAGACTAATCAGCCATTGTCACATTCTCCTGTATGTCTTCACCTTGTTTAGCTCACCCCATTTAAGCCTGGTTTTCAAATTCATTCCCTGCGAAGTCTTGTTAGTTGTTTGCACTGCATCTCTGTTTGTTTTCCATGTTCCTGGTTTTTGATATCTGCCTGTGTCCTGGTTTTCCCGTTCTTGCCTGTTTTCGACTGCGATTGTGGATTACCCTTTCAATAAAACTGCATCTGGATCCTCAACCTTCTCGTCTCAGAGCAGTACGTGACAATCAGACTGAATTCTAAAGGATCATCTGACACGGAAGACTAGAGTAATGATGCTAAAAATTCAGCTTTGCCATTAGAAGAAGAATATATTTAAAATATATTAAACTTGAGAATAGTTTCATATTGTATTTTTTTTTAAACCGTCTATACTTAATTTCCAACCTTCTTTCAAAAACCCATAAGTGTATATATTTATGTATGTTTGGATGGATGGATGAATGGATGGATGGATGGATGAATTTCAAAAACATATTTTGTTTTTCATCCCACCTTCCTTCAGAATTCACACCCTCTGCTTTCCAGTTATATTATGCTTTCCTTTAGCCTCATTATGGAATAATTGACCTGGTTTGAAATGTAGGCTTGGTAGTTCCACCCTCTTTCTCACAGTATATATAGGACAATAAGCCATGCTGTTCAAACCCACAATCCTTTTCAGCGCAAAAAGCTGACCATCACAGTGTAATAGGATAGGATGAGATTACTTTCTAATTGAGGTGTGATATCAGGGGATATCTTTCCACAGAATATGCTCTTATTTCTCCCACTCAGGCTTAAATCTGTGTGTGTTCACAGTCTTACATATCTGAGGCTTTTTTTTTTTACTATCAAGAGGCTTATCCAGGATTTCCTGGAAAACAGAGAAACAAAGTCTGAAGTAAGAAAACATTAATGACAGCAAGAGTAGCAGTGGGTACCATGTGTACACCAGATTAGTGGTGAATTGCTTTTTGGTTGGAGGATGGGATTATCACTGTGTTAAGATTTAATCCCCCATAGAGGGCTATCTGTAGGTCGAGATTAAACCTCCAAAGGATCCCAATGGTGTGCAGTAGGAGAAGTGCCATTGCACATGGTAACTTTTTATGCAAGAGTATATGGATGATGGGTGATATGCCAATATCTTCTAAAACTCTTCTTCCAAATCTGAGCCTTTTAAGCAGAACAAATGTTCTAAACATTGATAAAGAAATGTCTCTTGAGCACAAAATCCGCTATTAGAATGACTTCTTAAGGATCATGTGAGACTGAAGACTAATGTGTCTTCAACTGATGTCCAGATATCAGTGCTGAACCCAACATCACAGATGAGCAAAATCTGAGGTGATCCAGCTTCTTCTGGCACTAATAAAGCGTCGCTTTTTAGAAAAGCCCAGTTAGATAACAGTGATGCCTGACACAGCAGATTGCGCGCTGCTGCCTTTAAATAATACATGCATGTAGGCATATGTTGTCCCTGTCATAACATTTTGTATCTCTACATGTATAACACAGTCGGATATGAGCTTAAATCCTGGTGGTTTTGTTAAATCTGCTCACATACAGATCTCTTGACAGAGAAACATGCACACAACAGCACCTGCTAAAGTTAAGCAAGGTGAGCATATATCTGCTCCTATATGTCAACAGGATAAACGTTCATCCCAGATGCCGTAAATGAACCCCTGGCAGAGGAGAAATTAAATTATGGTTCTCACTTTGACTGGAAAATGAGAGCTTAAGAACCTTATTGCAATATTGTGATAAATCAGGGAATTATGAAAGGCCAGATGGATGAGTGTGATTAGGGGCCTGTGTAGAGCCCAGCCAAGCATCACTCACCAAGGAACCTTTCTGTCTAATACCGCCGACACAAAACATTCTTAATCACTCTTTCAAGATTGCGGCCGGCCCCCGAGACCACATTTCCACTTTGTCCTGTAGTTAAAGGCTTGGAGCTAAAATTGAGGCTGTTGCTCTCTTTGTGTTTCAACCCCAATTGGAACAAGGTTTTGTTTTACTCATCTCTCAGGGAACTGGTTTGGGTCAGCATTTTCATTAAACTGCTTAAAAGTCAAATATCACAGTACCTGTGTTACTGATACTGATACCTGTGGGAAACATGAGAATAAAAGAGAACAGGTGTTTTAACACGCATGAACAATATATGCTCTAAATACTAGCTAGTTTATTCCATAAATCCTGCAATAACATCCTTACACAACCATTTCATAAATAATAGATATGATGGCGGTGTTCCCCAGGGACCTTTCCTGGGTCATCTAGAGTTTACTGGAGTATATGCAGAAAAGGGACCAAATCATGAAATTGTCCACTCTGTGTATCACAACTGATCACATACGATTTGTGTGTCCCGTGGCGCTCTTTCGTTTTCCGGAATATCTGAATTCTATGTCATTGACGCTGCATTGGTAGGCAATATGCTAAAAACAACAACGGCAATGTGGAGGGGTTTTCAAGACAGATGGTGTCTTATTTACAACATGAAAATATGTAGCTATTGCGCTGGACTACTGTGTTTTCTGAGACAGTGGCAGAAACGTAGGAGGCTGGTATGCACAGCTTTATTCCGCGTTGTCGTCTCTGCAGGTGCGCTGAATTCTGACCCACACCAAATAATTACCCTCCTGAGTCCCCAGTATAGGATTGGGTGGGGTTAGGATTAAGTAAACAGAGGGTTGTTCCATAAAATACGCTAAGAAAAGCGGGGATTAAACTCCAACACCTGACTTAAATGAACCTAAAAAATAAGTTGGGGCTAAAGCGGTTTCATAAAAGGTATTTGAAGTTCACTCAATCCCACTAATTTGATCCAGGTTTATCTAGTCTAGATAATTGCGTGTGCAGGCGTTTCTGAAGCAGCCCTAGAGGTCGATCGATTGGTGATCAAATCGATCTCCTCGGTTTTTTTTTCTCCTTTATACATTCAAAGGTATATTCTCCATCTGTAAATTTTAGAAAGTCATGCAAATATTTCCATTTTGCTGCTAAACTTCACATTGAGCGAGCGCTGCTGTGCGCATGCGTGCCAAATAGGAGCGCAATAATTCTGAGTAAAATATACATTTTGCTTGGAAAATTAATATGCAATATTTTATAACACCAGAAATATCTTCTAATTATAATAATTTATCTTTAGGATGTTGGATAAGTTGCAGTGAACTTATAGCTCATTACACTCATATATTTTATACTTTTAAAAAAAATTAACATAAGTAATTCAGGGAAGAATTTATTAAGAAACCAAATATAATAAAGATACAAAACATAGCTTTGGGTATAGGACCTACTTAATAAAGATGAATTATACTTATTTAGAATGCTGAGAATTACAGCTTTTAATGCAATCATTATTTTGGAGAAAGCAAGAATCCCCAGTTTTAAATGATTGGTTAGATTTTGTTTAAGTACACTATGGAGAGGATAACATTAAATTAAGAGCAAAGGAATACATTTTGAAAAGATATGTGCATCTCTAAAATCAAGGAATATTCCATAAAATAAAGGAATACATATTAGCCTACATTAACTACATTTTTATATAACCCTCCCTTCCTTTTAAATAACATTACTTGAATAACTTATAACTTATGTCATTATAAGAGTTTCATATAATGTGAATGTTTAATTTTTATTTATATTTATTTATATATATTTGTTGTCTTTTTCCATTTTTATCATATGTAAAAGTGTCTATGTCCTTATTGGTTATTATTCTAATTATGTGTTTAATTTGTATTAATATTTATTTATGTATTTTGTTGTCTTTTTTCCCTTTTTTCATATGTAAAAGTGTCTAACTATGTACTTATTGGTTATTATTCTAATTATGTGTTTAATTTTTATTCATATTTATTTATGTATTTTGTTGTCTTTTTTCCCTTTTTTCACATGTAAAAGTGTCTAACTATGTACTTATTGGTTATTGTTCTAATCATGTGTTTTTTTTGGCTATGTGTTGGTGGGTATTATCACAAAAGAAAAAAGGAGAAGAAAAAATGAGTCAGACATCTGGCAGGAACAGGAAACACTAGAACATAGACAAAGAACCATCACAGGACTGCAAACACAGGTACCCCTTTTCCACCAAAGGCAGAGCTGGTGCTGGTTCGGAGCCAGAGCCTAGTTTCAATTCGGTTCTTTGGTTTTCCACACGCAAAGCACCAGCTCCGAACCAGGAAAAGTGGTTCTTAAGTAGCACCAAATCATTGCTGGTCTAGAACAGAGCCAAGTAAGAACCACTTGCGTCAGGGGCTGGGGGCGGGGTTACCGTGACCAACAAGACGAATAGAAACTTGTGACCGCCATTTTTAAATAGCAGCTAGTCGAGCTAATAGCAGCTCGATTATAAATATCCGTCTATGTAAGTTACGGCGAGCTGCACAAACGCGTTGGACTCCGATGTATTTTGTAAACCCATGAGCATCCATAGTATTGCAACGTCCGTTATTGTTGATGGCTTGTTCGAGATGCATCGGAGCGGCGCGGACCGATCGGAGCTGCGGGAGTGTTTGGAGAACATACGACTCCTTGTGCTTTTAGATCGCTATCGCAGTGCTTTGATGTCATGCGGAGATCGATCTGCGAGAAGCCGATGCATCTCGAACAAGCCTGGCGTACTGTTTGGCGCTACCGCACTAGCGTTGCTGGGCAACATGAGACGTATACAGTGACGTAAGATCTGGCTCTGTTGTGGCTCTCTAGCCGGTGGAAAGGCAAATCGGTTCTTATTAAGCTCGTCAGTCGAACCCACTCTGAACCAGCTTTGGCTCTGGCTCTGAACCAGCACCCGGTTCTTGTTGGTGGAAAAGGGGTTAAATAGGGAAGCAAACAAAAGAGGGTAACGAGCAGGGGCGTCATGCAAGCCAAAATTCTGGGGGGGCACAATCTGAGGCAATAGTTTTCCGACGGTTAGACTAGGCTAGCTATCGATAACGTTACACTGACACAACTTAAGTTAATGCTCTGAATTCGCAGCTAACATCAAATCCATAGCTTTTTGATCAAGTTAAAATTTCCAGGTCAACCACAAATAATCCCACTACCTTTTAATATCATCCGATAACTAATTCAATGCCGATTTGTTGCTTTGCCCACTTACCACTTCAAAAAACATTGCCAGCTCAATGTGCGAGACGAGTGAGTTGCTTGAACATACACAGCAAAGATTCTAGAGCGCTGATTTGATATACACAGACACCATATTAGGAAAAAGGGGCAGGCTGATGCTGACCGATTTATTACACATCCAGAAGAATCAGGCATGTGATTGGCTAAGGACAAAAAAGCAGGAAAATATACCGATTTTGTTTTATTAACATTAATTAATAAATGTTTTATTAACATTATTTCTCCCAATAGATAGTAAATAGATAGTTTTAATTGTCATCATTTACTCTCTCAAGTTGTTTTAAACCTGAATAAGTTTCTTTCTTCTGTTGAAGTTATTTGGAAGAATGTGGTTAACCAAACAGTTGATGTACCCCAGTGATTTCCATAGTATATTTTTTGCTATAGAAGTCAATGGGGACCAGCAACCGTCTGGTTACCCACATTCTTCAAAATATCTTTTTTTGTGTTCAGCACAAGAAATAAATTAATATAGGTTTGGAACAATATTACAGTGAATAAATAATGACAGAATTTTTATTTTTGGGTGAACGATCCCTTTAAGGTCAAGGGGCTGCATGTTTATTATTAGGGCTACTGTCTCTTTAAGACCTGTACGCGACGCGTCTAATATACACGCATTTGACAAAGAGATTTCTCTCAATTTCCTCGGTTTGCTTTCTGTTTAGACATAATCAACTTTCCTTATGTATTTGTGTGTAACCTTGTGTGTATTTGAAAGTATTAGCGAAATAAGACTCGAAAGATAACTTAGTAACCAGGCGCTGTTAGACAGGCTTTTTTAGTGCATGTGCGCGTAGGGTGTTTTCGCTCAATAAAGCGCATGTTAGAACAGCGCATCTGCAGTGAATGACATGTTTAACCGGCAAGGCTTTAAAGCACATGCAAATAATTAACTTTTGTGAACTCACTGAACTGATGTGTCCCGTTCCTCTGCGTTAACATTTGATGTGAGTATTTGTCGCGTTGTACACAAATGCTGTTGAGACGGAGGCGCCAGAACTGCAACTGATAGAATGCACGATATACATATTTCTACAAAAGCAGTCAGCTTGTTTGGAGCAAGGATCATAGCGCAAATTTGAACTATATCGATATATGCAATATGGTCTAATTCCATATCACATTTAAAAATATATATATATATATTTTTATATCGATATACCCCCATAATAGTAATAAAGTTGTGACAAAAAAATTATCAGGGAGGAAAAATCTGAGGGGGCACGTGCCCCCTCACTTTGAATGGGCATGACGCCACTGGTAACGAGGAAGACCAACCCATTCTCACTCCCAAGGCGTCAAAAACTGAAGCATGGTCAAGCGCCCGAGGCGTCAAATGGCAGACGCCGAAGGCGCCCCTTGGCGTCACTCTGTGGCGCATTAGGAACTCCATTGCTTTCAATGGGAAACCTGTGGCGGCAAAACAGACGTGAATTGTATCAGTTGGAAAATGTAGAAATATCAGTTAATTATATACAAAAAAATAGCCAGATACAGAGGCAATCTATTACAGTTACACATACAGTAACATTTTTAAAAAAAATCACTATGATGAAGTAATATTTTTTACAAACCAAGAAATGAGACTTAACTTTGTTATGTGAAAATATATTTGTTTCTTCCTCCCTTTAAATAACAAATAGTCAGAAACTTAAGCACAACATTTTACATTCTCAACTATAGTTTTATATCCTTGTGATTATTGTTCACTTTTATTAATTGAAACTTAATGAAAGGAAACTTAAAATAGTTAATGATTATAAATGTCAGCAAGAAAATGTTTCTATAAAATAAATTCACGGGTATATTACATTTACATTAACCAGGCAGTGATACAATGATACCATAGATGCAATTATGGTGGATATTTACTATAGTAACCACTGTAATAAAAGGTTTAATGAAGCTAAATGCAAGACATTAAGTTCATCTAAATGTAAAGGTAACAAACTCACAGAATAATGTCCAGTTGTCAAGTGTCTCATTTCTGTAATACTCTTTCAGCACCAAACAGAATTCCATAAATATTTATTATTTTCAAAAGGTTTTCCTGAACTCTCTCACTATCTTCAATTGTTCGGACTGTAGGATTACAAATTTTATTTAAATGTTTAATTGAGCTTCCAATACAATAGTATAGAAACTGAGAAAGTTTATTAGTGTGAATTTTGTATCTAAGGTAAATGATGTCACAAACCTGCCTGTTCCTGTCTGTCCAGCTCTCTATTGTAAGTTAAATTGGTCAGAGCCCTGAGACTATCACCTTTTGTCTTTATGCACTGCCTGGCCATTAAGATAATGTGAAGGTATCGGTGAAGAGTCTGGCTGATTGGATTAGGATATTTACATTACACTGTTATGCTGATTGGATTAGGATTGGTAACGCTCTCAGTCTAGGGCACATTCCTTAACCCAGATGCCTCATTACATGCTTTTGTTTCCACCTTTATGTAACTCCTCCCCCTGAAAGGGTATATGAACTAAATGTATACTGCCTTAGTTAGACTTGATTGAGATGACTACAGCGACGCAATAAAGAACTTATACCTCAACAATCTCCTGGTCTGCAACTCTATCTTTTCTACACTTGAGAAGAAAAAGTTCACAACAGGACAAACACCTGCTATATACACTTGCAGAAATATACATTTGACTATTGCACCATGAAGTCGCTGCATGACTAGAACTAATGGATGTCAATGAAAATGTCCTTTACCAAAACTCCTGATGAGCACTGACGCTTATTTGATAAAGGCATTAGGCAGACCTCAAGTACACATCCTACGCATGCCCAAACAACACCGCACAAAGACAGTAATGAAGTGGACACCACCAGGAGGATGCAGGAGACAGCGAAGACCAAGGAAGACATGGAGACAGATGTTTCACGAACACCTGAAGAATGTCAGTGACAGTGTCCCATGGGAAGATGTGGAGAACTAGTCCACGGATCGAGGAGGACACTTGTTGCCCGATGTGCCCAGCACAGGACTTGATGATGATGTTGTGAGTTTATCCATAACTGTGGGATATTTTCTGTAAAGAGATTGGATAATTAAATGTTAAATGCATTTATGTAATATGTTTACTGATATGTGGGCATGATTAAAAGTATGTCATTAATAGCAAGCAAAAATAACACGATTTACATGCAAATGGCAGAGTTATCAGCAGTGTAACTGATCTGATCATGACAAAATAATCGAGTATCTGATGTCGTGTGACAAGTCAGATTAGCTTTTCCACTCTTGCAAACAGACAGAGGTAGGTCATGAGGTGTGGAGAGACATCATGTATCATTGGAACATCAACAGACAGGGTCCAATTTGTAATAATTTTAAATAATACAATGCAATTAATATAAACTTTCTGACAGTGTGTGGGGTATCTGCAACTGATTTGCAAATATCGCAATAAATATGTACAGGAATTGAGGCAGTAGCCAATGACAGCACTAGGAGTAAAAGCTGCAGGATTATGTACGAGTATACAAATATGTGCATCGTATGAATTTGAGAACTTGTTAAATCTTGTGAATTATTAAGACTTAGAGACTATGTTTGTACTGATTGGGCTATGGGTTTTGTAAGAAAAGGTTTAAGAAACAACAAATGATTGATTTCAGGTGTTTGGAGCTCCGTCGAATTGATTCATTAATCCCTGATTTTCTTCTTTACCACTCATTTATAAACAAGCACTTTCTATTTTTATATCATGTGAATTTATCCTCGACACTATTCCTTATAAAAAACAATCGGATTGCTTTGATATCGCTACTTAGATCCAACTTTCCGAATCTCGGCTACTAGCCTTTAGCCCGCTAGCATTTCACGCGTGGCCTCGCGCCTATCGACCCTCTCATTTTACACCCGTTTGACTGAAAGGATACGGGTTATATCCATCATTTCAGTCCTAAATTAGTAGTGATATTGGTAGTATCACTACTAATTTACTGTTCATCTGTTATAATGGCGAACATATCGGATGTGTGTCTAACGTTACCTCTGAGTGCAGGTGAGGACACATTCGAGCTGGTTTCGGTACGATTGGAGCTGGAGTCGGTGGAGAAACAGATCCGCGTTCTGCTGGTGAAGCAAGCCGAGCTGCGAGATCGGCGATCAACGCTTGAAACATCACGCGCCGATGCTCACAAGTCAGTGGTTAGTAACTTTTTGACTCCGACTTCGTCTACTCCGTGCGTTTCTCTGCCCAGGAGGACGCGATCATCTCTGCCTTCATTCACTCCGGCACCGAGGCAACACCACGGACCCTGGGTGATCCCACAGCGGAAGACACGAGCCAGGACCAGACCAAGGACTTCCCCCCCCCTCCCGGTCTTCGAGATCTCCACCCGGAACCGCTTCTCCCCTCTTCGCGAGCCGGAACGTGACGCCGCCGTGATCATCGGCACTTCCATGGTCCGTCATGTCCGTGCTACCTCAGGTAAGCGTAAGGTGCGCACTCACTGCTTTCCTGGTGCTCGTGTTCTTGATGTCGCTGCACAGATTCCCGAGATCCTGAACGGTGACGAGCGCGTCGGAGCTGTGGTCCTACACGCGGGGACGAACGACATCAGGCTGCGGCAGACGGAGGTTCTGAAGGACTACAGAAGCCTGATCGAGACGGTTCGCAGCACATCGCCTGAAGCAACGATCATCGTGTCTGGACCGCTTCCCACGTACCGACTAGGACAAGAAAGGTTCAGTAGATTATTTGCTCTAAATGAATGGTTAATGTCATGGTGTAATGAACAGAAACTGCTCTTTGTAAATAATTGGAATCTGTTCTGGGAGCGACCTAGGCTCTACCGTGCTGATGGCCTGCACCCCAGCAGAATCGGAGCGGCTGTTCTGTCGGACAACATCTCCAAGACGTTACACACCATATGACTAGTAAGTCAAAGTCCAAATCACAGTCTTTGCTGTCCCAACTTAATTGATATAAGTAGTGTAGAACATTATATAGAAACTGTGTCTATTCCTCGCTTAGTGAGGCCAAACAATAAATCTAGTGTAGGATCTAGCAAAAATCTTATTGTAATTAAACCAGAAAATCTAAATATCAGTGAACAAAAACAATTTCTAAAGCTAGGTCTTCTAAACATTAGATCGCTCACACCTAAGGCGGTTATTGTAAATGAAATGGTCACAGATAATAGTTTCGATGTACTTTGCCTTACTGAAACCTGGCTTAAACCAAATGATTATTTCGGTCTAAATGAGTCTAGTCCACCAGGATACTGTTATAAGCATGAGCCCCGTCTGATAGGTCGTGGCGGCGGTGTTGCAACAATCTATAGAGATATTCTTAATGTTACTCAGAAAACAGGTCACAGGTTTAATTCGTTTGAAGTACTTGTGCTAAATGTTACGCTCTTAGATGCAAGAAACAAATCCATATTATCTCTAGCCTTGGCTACCCTATATAGACCTCCAGGGCCCTATGCTGACTTCCTAAAAGAGTTTGCATACTTTCTCTCAGATCTATTGGTCAATGTCGATAAAGCAATAATTGTTGGAGACTTTAACATACACGTAGATAATACAAATGATGCGTTAGGGACTGCGTTTACAGATTTATTAAACTCCTTTGGGGTCACGCAAAACGTCAGTGGTCCCACTCATCGTCTAAATCATACACTAGATTTAATTATATCATATGGAACCAATCCAACTGATATAAATATTATACCGCAAAGTGATGATCTCACTGATCATTACATGGTAACTTGTATAATACGTACTGCTGAAATTTGTCACGTTGCGCCACGTTATAGACCAGGCAGAACAATCCTTCCAACCACTATAGATAGATTCTCAAATAGCTTACCTGATCTATCTCAGCTGCGCAGTGCACCCAAACAAACAGATGAACTAGAGGAAATGACTAGCAGTTTGAGCACCATGTTCTCTAGTACACTAGATATTGTTGCACCAATTAGATTAAAAAAGGTTAGAGAGAAAACTAAAGCACCATGGTACAACAGTGCTACGCATGCAATCAAGAGAGAAACTCGTAACTTAGAGCGTAAATGGAAACAAACTAATTTAGAGGTCTTTAGAATCGCGTGGAAAGACAGTATGTCACGTTATAAAAAGGCTCTAAAAGCAGCAAGGGCTGAGCATCTCCGCAAACTAATAGAAAATAACCAAAATAATCCAAGGTTTTTATTCAACACCGTGGCTAGACTAACAAATAAACAAACATCACCAGAGCAAAATATTCCATTACAATATAGTAGTAATGATTTTATGAATTACTTCAATGAGAAAATAGAAAGCATCCGAAACACAATTGTAAATATACAATCCTCTATGATGTCTTATGATTCAGCCTCAATTATGGCCCCTCTAGAACAACTACACCGCTTACAACTATAGGACAGGAAGAGCTAAATAAACTTATCATTGCATCTAAACCAACAACATGTTTATTAGATCCAATACCCACTAAACTACTGAAAGAAGTGTTACCTGTAGTCGAAGAGCCTCTTCTTAATATTATTAACTCGTCTTTATTTTTAGGTCATGTTCCAAAAATATTCAAGCTGGCAGTAATAAAACCTCTCATTAAGAAACCGCAATTAGATCCAAATAACTTAGCAAATTACAGACCCATCTCAAATCTTCCATTTATGTCTAAAATACTAGAAAAAATTGTGTCCGCTCAATTGTGCTCTTTCTTACAAGAAAATGATATCTATGAAAAATTCCAGTCGGGATTCAGACCGCATCATAGCACAGAAACTGCGCTAGTTAAAATTACAAATGATTTACTTTTAGCTTCTGACCAAGGCTGTATCTCAATACTAGTTCTACTCGATCTAAGCGCTGCGTTCGACACTATCGATCATAAAATACTCCTGGATCGACTACAAAACTACACTGGTGTTCAGGGACAGGCATTAAGCTGGTTTAGATCTTACTTATCAGACCGTTACCATTTTGTCTGGCTAAATGGGGAAAAATCAAAGATAACGTCAGTAGACTATGGAGTGCCGCAAGGATCGGTGTTAGGCCCTCTGCTATTCTCAATATATATGCTGCCACTTGGTAATATTATAAGAAAACATGGAATTAATTTCCACTGTTATGCTGATGACACTCAATTATATATCTCATCACGACCAGATGAAAACACTAACTTATCTAAATTGACAGAGTGTCTAAATGAAATAAAATGCTGGATGACGTGTAATTTCCTGCTATTAAATTCAGATAAAACGGAGGTACTACTTATTGGTCCAAAAAACTACCCACAAAATCCCTTACAATACAACTTTAATTTAGAAGGATGTCCTGTTACTTTATCCACTACAGTAAAAGACCTGGGTGTTATACTAGACCGCAACTTGACTTTCGAAAATCATATTTCATATATTACAAGAACAGCCTTTTTCCACCTTAGAAACATTGCTAAGCTACACAACATGCTATCTGTTTCTGATGCAGAAAAGTTAGTTCATGCATTCATGACCTCGAGACTAGATAACTGTAATGCTTTATTAGCTTGCTGTCCTGCATCCTCAATCAACAAGCTACAGTTAGTGCAAAATGCAGCTGCTAGAGTTCTTACTAGATCAAGAAAATATGATCATATAACACCTATTTTATCATCTCTACACTGGTTACCTATTAAGTTACGTATCAATTACAAAGTATTCCTACTGACCTATAAAGCCCTAAATGGTTTAGCTCCTGTGTATTTAACAGACCTTCTATCGCCATACAATCCATCGCGCTCTTTAAGATCACTAAATTCGAGGCTTCTGGTCATTCCTAGGATATCTAAGTCCACTAAAGGAGGGAGGGCGTTCTCGCATATAGCTCCTAAACTCTGGAATAGCCTTCCTGATATTGTACGAGACTCAGACTCGCTGTCCCAGTTTAAAACTAGATTAAAGACGCATCTCTTTAACCAAGCATTCACTTAATCCTTAACCTTTGATACTACTGCTGAATCAGTTCGAATGCATTAACATTATGAACATCAGCTATGCTAATTATTTCCCATCTGCCTTTCTGCTGTTATCTCGGGACGCTAGTCCCGAGGTAAATAGCGTTCGTCAGCTCCAGTTTGTATCCAGCCTCTCACGGAGACTTCAGATGCCCCAACGCCTGTGAAGAGACGACTCGACGCCTGTGAAGAGACGACTCAAAGCCGGCGATATGTTATGCCATAAATTAATACTTGATTAACTAACTGTATTTTTCTATGTACATTTCCGAAATGCAATTTCTGTAAAGCTGCTTTGAGACAATGTGTATTGTGAAAAGCGCTATACAAATAAATTTGAATTGAATTGAATTGAATTGATAAAATGTTTGATTACAGGTTAAAACCAACACATACATACCATTGCGAATATTTGCCTTTGTAGCTTTTCGTCTCCCGTTTACTTCTCCTCCGGTGTTTAAACACCTTGTTCATTCTTTCGGTACATTTATTCATTGCTGTTTTTCCCCCCAATTTTTTTAATAAGATGAAGTCTATATAACTTCTTAACTGCCAACTGAAAATACAGTAGATTAGAGTTACATCATGTAGTCCTAAACAAATTCTACAGAGTTAAACTGTGGCATTCACTGAAAATCACGGAACTGTGTTCATCTGTGCACCAGAAGTTGATGGACCTTCCTCCTGCTGTACTTCCACACTCTGGGGACGGGGGAGAGATAAGAATATCCGTTTATGCTTAGATATAAACTTAGATTCTATAGGCTACTCCACATAAATAATGTGAAGAAATGTGAATGTGTAGATTGTTTGATGTGTAGACACATAATATTAACATTTCCTCTGTAGGCCTCTCTGTGGCAGCAGAAACTGTTTCTTCACCCCATCGTCCTGTGAAGATGAGCATTTGGTTGAGCACATTTTATAATACTATTTGTCATAATTTGTGGTGTATTGAGTAGGCTACTTCCAACTGTCTGGGGTTCTGTTGGGACAGGAGGCTCCAAAAGACAAATATTACCATCAGAATCTGTTGGGAGCAACAAAAAAACCCAACCCAAAGTAAAATATATGGAAATATCAAAAACAGCCTATATAACAAATAACACATATGTAGACCTCTTACATTTTATGAAGGCACTTGAATCTTCGGGAGTGACTGGCTCTGAAGTCCCTCCAGGAATTCCCTCAGCAATTGGCCTTCCAGCATTCGGGCTCAGGGCCATCTCCATCTCCATCTCCTCTGCATCTCCATCTGCACCTTTATCTCCTCTGGATCTCCATCTCCTCTGCATCTCCATCTTCATCTTCATCTCCTCTGGATCTCCATCTCCTCTGGATCTCCATCTCCTCTGCATCTCCATCTCCTCTGCATCTCCATCTCCTCTGCATCTCCATCTCCTCTGCATCTCCATCTCCTCTGCATCTCCATCTCCTCTGCATCTCCATCTCCTCTGCATCTCCATCTCCATCTCCTCTGCATCTCCATCTCCTCTGCATCTCCATCTCCTCTGCATCTCCATCTCCATCTCCTCTGCATCTCCATCTCCTCTGCATCTCCATCTCCTCTGCATCTCCATCTCCTCTGCATCTCCTCTGCATCTCCATCTCCTCTGCATCTCCATCTCCATCTCCTCTGCATCTCCATCTCCTCTGCATCTCCATCTCCTCTGCATCTCCATCTCCATCTCCTCTGCATCTCCATCTCCTCTGCATCTCCATCTCCTCTGCATCTCCATCTCCATCTTCTCTGCATCTCCATCTCCTCTGCATCTCCATCTCCATCTCCTCTGCATCTCCATCTCCTCTGCATCTCCATCTCCATCTCCTCTGCATCTCCATCTCCTCTGCATCTCCTCTGCATCTCCATCTCCTCTGCATCTCCATCTCCTCTGCATCTCCATCTCCATCTCCTCTGCATCTCCATCTCCTCTGCATCTCCATCTCCTCTGCATCTCCATCTCCTCTGCATCTCCTCTGCATCTCCATCTCCTCTGCATCTCCATCTCCATCTCCTCTGCATCTCCATCTCCTCTGCATCTCCTCTGCATCTCCATCTCCTCTGCATCTTCATCTCCATCTCCATCTTTGCGAGCCTCTTCCTTCTTTCTGTTGGCTGAGTAGAAGTCAAATGAGAATGAGCATTTAATTGTGTTAATTAGACCTATGTCAAAAATGCTGCTGCACTGCAAGACACTGGATGCTATTTAGTTATTTAATATGTCAAATGTTTGTAAAGTCAGGTAGCTTACATCCATGATATGCTCAAGCCTTACCTGATTGAATTATGTTTTTATATTTCATTTTCAGCTGCTGCCATGTTCTTTTAATGCCTGCATTATTGCACCTACATGAAAATTAAAATTAGGTTGAATAACATACTGTTCTTCCAGTTTCACCTCTGATATTATAAGAGTTGGGTAAGTTACTCTAAAATAGTTATTAATAGTTATCTCTAGAAAGTATTGGTCTACTTATTACTAATTACTTTATAAATCCCATATCAACCTCAACCACTTGAACAATACAAAAAGATACCATAAACTGCACTTTTAATGCTTTCAAATTAACAATATACAATTGCATGAATTATTCTTGAATTGACCAAAGTGTGTAGAGAGAGAAGGTTACATTAAAAAAATACCTTTAAAAAATGTTATGTTAAATCCACTATTGTTTTATACAGAATTGTTCTATAGTCTATGCAGTATTTAATGCAATGACATCATATTTTACTTTATATTACAGAAGAATTAAGAGTAATCCCTTTAATTAAATTACAGTATTTAGATTACTTAGTAATTACACCCAACACTGTATAACAGTAATTAAAATGTAAACTTACGCATTGACTCGAGCAACTATTTTCTCCCAAACTAACTATCTCGCTCGCCGCTACTGCCCTGTTGCTTAAAAAAAAAATGTTTGCGTACTGCTGGTGAGAAATATGCAGACCTCTTTTTGTGTGGCGCTGTTACCATGGTGACTCATAATATCTGGGCTCCATTGATAATGGCTTTTTATAGTTGTGGTGCACGCGCTTAACTCAGAGTCAGTCAACTTAGAGTTGATTGAACTTACTCATTTCAGCTGTTCTGAAACCGAAAACTCAGAGTTTCTCATCTCAGGGTAAGTCAACTCAGAGTTCAAGTTTTAACTCAGAGTTGGTTGAACCTCCTTATTGAAACAGGCCCCTGATGCCAAACATCGCGATGTGTTCGGAATGAGACTTCTTCAACGCTATTTCCTACTGATACAATTCGCGTCTGTTATTGCCGCCACAGGTTTCCCATTGAAAGCAATGGAGCTCCTAATGCGCCACAGAGTGACGCCAAGGGGCGCCTTCGGCGTCTGTTATTTGACGCCTCGGGCGCTTGAACATGCTTCAGTTTTTGACGCCTTGGGAGTGAGAATGGGTTGGGAAGACAGGCGGGACAAATTAATCAATAATCAGATACCAAGATGGGAGGGGCTAGACAACTGACATGACATGTATAGTCTGGTTTGTTGTGAGCACATGGCTTGTCATGTAGTTCCTTGTGCCATGTACTTACAAAAAACAAGACTATACACAAACACATGACAAACCGGGAATGTCAGAGCTCTGTCACCAGACCAAGATATAAACTAGACAGAAGTGACAGAACCCTGACAATCAGATTACAATCGGATAAGCAAAAAAACATCGGATTTGGGATGACTTTAGGTTTAAGAATAAATTGTGCGTGATCACTGTTATTTACATGTGTTGTTTGTGCAGATTTACTACACATTTTAATTAAATTATTTTTAGAATTATGTTGTGTTTAGTCTTAGTTTAATTCCTGTGTTTGTTTCTTGTGCTTCAGTTCAGTTTTGTCATGATTGCATCCTAGTTAGTCTCTTTGGCTACGGATTTTGTTCAGATGTCTGTCATTAAGTTTCTCTGTGTATTTATACTCCCTGTCTCATTCAGTTCATTGTCGGTTCTCGTCTTTTGTGTGATGAATGTTATGATTCTTAGTGCCTTCACCTGTGTATTCTCTTCATGTTCATTAAATAAGTTAGTATCTGATATTCTGCTTCATGATTCTGGTAACTACCACTATACAAGTGTGACAGAAGAACTGACCAAAAGGGATTACTAGGAATGCTTTTCACAAAACATCTGGTCACTGGAGGATTGTGTGTACCTGTAACTCACAAGTAGTTAATGATATGATTTTCTGTGCCTTCACCAGTGTATTCTCTTCATGTTCATTAAATAAGTTAGTGTCTGATATTCTGCATCATGATTCTTGATGCAGTGGTAACTTGTAGTGGTAACTATAACATAATAGTGTGACTATTATATTATATTATATCATATTATGTGTTTATTATAATATATTGTATATTATAATGCGTTATATGCCTAAGGACAAGCTGTTAAACTAGATTGTGTTAACTGAATAAGTTTTTCCTGAAATACTGCTTGAAAAAGTGGTAGTACCGTTTGTGTGAATGTGTCTCAAATAGCTTCAAAAGAGTAGGCTGATGTATGATTCAAAGGCTGGCATAAAAAGGGAAGGAAGAAATGTTCTGATAACCATTGTGAGAGACTGTCGCTCAGACAGCCCAGCGTGTGATAGGCAGAGAGTCAGCCCCACCATTCAATGCAACTAATTGAATGCATTTGCTCGTGGCCATCAAACAAATGAGAATTTGTGTCAGGCTGCCGTTGACATACTGAATTGTGATAGATGATGTTCAAGCGTCTGACTCACATTTCATTCAGCTCCGTGAAATGAAATCAAAGCTACTAAAGGGCGGAAAAATCCGCCCGTCACCAAATCTGATCGGCTTGTCCATTTGTCAGCGTACAACTGCATTGAATTGCGTGTCAAATGAGATTTTGAAACAGCATTTCTATTACGGTTTTGGAGATGAGACTTTATAGGAACATTTCAATTTTGACTGGAAGGCCCAGGCAAATAGTGTTGCCTTGTGTTTGTCCACTGGTGTTGTGAATAGAGCTTTCTCTCTTTCCAATCCAAAGGCATGACAAGGACAGTGGCCACTCATGTCTGTGGAGGTGCTCTTCCTCTGAGAAACATTTGCAGCTGCATCTTAAAGAGATAGTTCACCCAAAAATGAAATTCACCCTTATTTTGTTACAAACCCTTTTGCAGATGCTGTCAAGCTCAAAAAAAGCATTAACCATTATTAAAGTGCAGTGTGAATTCCAACAAGTTTGATAAAATTTAAAAAAAAAGATTTTTTTTTGGAAACCTATTGCCTCATTTTCACAAAGCAAGCTTAAAGGGAACATTGACGTTAATTAAATAATCAGCTAAAAAGTAAAGAAAGCAAACTCTTCCGGAGTAAATTAAGTTAGTTTAATATACTCTAGTCTAAAATGTTTAATAATGTTACTTAAAGGATAGTTTACCCAAAAATGAAAATTCTGTCATCATTTTCTCGCCCTCAAGTTGTATGTACCCTATGTTTCAAGTTGTATTTCTTTCTTCTTCTGAACACAAAAGAAGATATTTTGAAGAATATGCATAACTGTTATGAATTCTGTCCGTGTTTTCCCGTTCTTTGTGTTTTTGGTTTAGTCCTGTTTTCCGCTCCTCGAGGAGGAGGGAAACAGAAAACAGGACTAAACCAAAAACACAAAGAACGGGGAAACACGGACAGAATTCATAACAATAACTAAACCGTTGACGGGCCCCATTGACTTCCATAGTATGGGGGGAAAATACTATGGAAGTTAATGGGGCCCATCAACAGTCTGGTTACTGTCATTTTTTAAAATGTCATCTTTTATTCATACAGGTTTTTGGAACAACTTGAGGATGAGTAAATGATGATGACAGTATTCTTTTTGCGTGAACTTTCCCTTTAATATTTAATAGTAAGTTTACGGCATTTAATTAACGTTGTTATAGACAATTTTGTACCACAAAAAAAAAAAAAAATACTATGTGCAGTTGATTTCCAACATTTATTCTTCAAGTGACCGTCTTTTAGTACAGAAGGCAGTCAACAAGTTTGAACATCTGTTTAAAAACATCACAACAATAAAACTAAAATCTGTTGTGTTCTTGTATAAAGCCCTATTCGGACATGACTATAGTTTTCACAGTGGATGTTAGAGAAATCCTTGTTTCACAAAATTACTTTGAGAAAAATACAGACTTGACTCAAACCAGATTAAAATCTCTCACAACCTCTTTAAAATTTCCAGAGCAAATTACATACTTTTTTTCCCAGCAAGCTCAATGGAGAAATCTAATCCCATTAGAATGCAAATATCTGTGATTGCTGATTATCCCAATGCATGTCCTCATGTTTTTTTTGACTAACCTGAGCTATCGTTTTACCTCATCATGCTACTCCTTTCTGTATGGATGGCATCTGACAAACGAGAAATATAATACATTTAAGGAGAGACGAATTCCTGCAATGTACACTCTATGACACTAATCTAAACTAAGACGCACTATAAAATCCACTTTTTGAGTGAACGCATTGGAGCAAGAATCATATAGTATGCTCTGGCTCATGAGCGGTGTGTCCTTGGGGCTCACAGATTTGTATGCTAAAATCCACGGCAGCGTTCATATTTATAAAAACAGTCTTTGACCTGGAAAAGTGCTTAGCGCCACAACAGGGTCTAAGCAGACGTACGCTCCTTTTCTTTTGGCAGAGTCGGAATGCAGGTATTTGGAAATCTAAGCAATTCTTGCCGCTCGCCGTTCTCAAGTAAAGGATTTAGATGTTGACTGGTGCTCTTTTATATTCTAATAACATTAATTACAGGGCATTTACAAGGCGGAGATCTGAAACCATTCAGCGGCGCACAATTTCAAGATCATTTATGATACATTTCACACCTGCAAGAGAGGCGTATGCACGTTTTTTGTGAGTATGTTCATTCTCTGAATCAGACGTATGCACATTTGAGAAATGATCGTAAGATCAAATATAGGATGGTTTCTATGCAACTTTTTATAAATGAGGCCACTGGTCTCCTCTCTCAGGCCAGTTTAGCACCCTTACTGGTTTAGCAGACGATGATCTCAGAGTAGCTTTGGCACTATTGCGACCGCTCCACATATGACTCGGCACCAATTCTGCTCTCCTCTTCTCTTGTCCTCCACTAATGATCATTGTAAGAGAAGAGGAGACAGAGAGAGGTGCAATTCTTTCATTTCAGTGCCCTTACTAATGAGTGCCTGTCTCAGAGGTGGACCTAAATATTCCTTGAACCTTCAGTAAAGAGCCCTGTAAGATTCAATTTAAAGACTTTATTACAAAACAGACACCATCATTTGCAACCAAATTGGTGATATTCATAAATATCAAAAATGGCTTTTTGTCATGTTGTTAAAGACCAGGCATTGAATTAAAGCACCAAAATCCTAAAAAGAAATATAGCCTATGTATCTTTAAAAGATTTTGGCTTTCACTGTTACCACTCATTATGTTTCCTTTAACCTTCCTGAATCTGCAGGATGGCTGAGATTGTGTCATTCCTTCTGTGTCTTGAAGGTGCAGCCAATTTAACCATCTTCCTGTCTGGAAGCTTGACCTCTGAGGACCTTTGAATGCAACTTGGACAGAGGGTTGCTGATTACAGTAACTGGAGTTTGGTGTTCAGGCTTGAGGGTTCTGAGCACACAAAAAAAGAGTAGGCCAAAGTATTTTTTTAATTCTATTTTGCTTGGTTTAGTTTATTTTAGTTTTGCTTGGTTTATTTTTTACACCGTGATGATACAAAATAAACATTATTTTTAATTGATGTTTTGCTTTTTATTGATGCTGTTGCAAAGAGGGGTTTTCCCCCGTGTTTTTATGTTTCTAGGATGTTCTGAGTGGTTGCTTGCTGGTCCAAAGCTGCATTTAAGTCCACTTTTTTATGCCCCTCCCTTGCTAACTTTCCCTTCATTTTGTTCACTCAAGTATACAGTTTGTTATTGCTTACATTGCATGAGTGTCCCGTACTGGCATAAGTAATGGGTTTAAATGAAACGAACTACGCCCTTGATCACTTGGAATCTGCTATGGAGCCTGTCATGTGATTTGCTGTTGTGGCTCCACAATCATGTTGCTTGTGGTATATGGATCTTCCTGAAGTGCAAATATGAGTAGACTCGCTCTCTCTGTCAAAAAAACGCAAAAGGGCTGCGGAGTGCTTGGGGAAGATCACGAGTGTAGGCTATGTCTAAAAGTTGAGTCAAACGCAGCCCAAGTCAAAAGAGTCCACTCATGTCTATGCTTGGGTCCCTCCTTTAATGTAAGTCTATGATGTGTTTTTTTGTTTTATTATTATTTGCCAGACAAGTAATTGGCAATGTCACTTTGTAGAGAAAGAATATGCGTCCGCGCACATACGCATTCAAACGCACCTATAGACTAAACACGTAAAACACATGTGCATGAAGTCACAGTTTTCACAGATTCACGTTTTTTAAGGTTCCATGGAGATGATAATGGTATCACTTTCAAAAAAGTGTAGCCTACTTGTGAAACCTACTGCAAAGTTTGCCTCAGACCAGAGGTGGTGTTGTCATGTAAATGAACGGCCAGAACGCATTCAAAGTTTTCTGTTTTCAGTTGAAAGCGGTGTCGTGTAAGCGGCCCTAAGTTAATAACAAATGATTTTTACAACGTACATGAATCAATCAAAAACTTAAGCTATAAATGACTTTCTTCTAGAGCTGCTGTACAGCAAAGGTAATCTTTGTTGCATGCTTTGAAACAATCTGTATTGTAAAAAGCGCTAAATTAATGTGACTTGATGCATTGACTGACATCACTTCGACACTTCGACAGCGATTCATGTCTGAGTGGTTTGAGTTGCGCATTAAAACTAACACTGATACTTGCCTTAGCAAACACTGCCAAAAGTCTATAAAGAATCCAGTAATCTGAACTGCGCCCTCAAAGAACAGAGCACAAGGCAGACCTGAATGACACTGTGAGACAGGATTTCCCCAGTGGCCGTTTCTCTCATTATCAGAGCCTTCATGTGCCCAGAGCTTTGAGACTACAAACTGTACTCATTAGAGGAGAAGAGAAGGCAAACCTAGCCCGCTGCGTCTGCCCTAAATCTCTGTAACGTCGACTTGCTGTCATTTTTATAGTGCTGATGGAGGCCTGGAGAGAGAGGACAATGGCCTTTTAAAAGATAACAATAAAAGCTTTCAGATGTGTCCCATGCTTCAAATGAGAGCTGACACAAATGTGACTGCCTTCTTTTTAAGGTCACCTTTTATACTGGCAGGAGGTTAAGTTTCCCACCTTAATGTTTTATAAAACAAACACCACTTTACCTGTAATGAAATAACTAATAAACTTATTTTGATGTTGATTAGCCTCCAACTTTTAACCAGTTTCACTACTTAAAAAAATATTTGAGGACTCCTTTTATACTCAAAATATTGATATAACATGTACTAGCGATGCGTTTCATTTTGAATGCCAAAAGCTTAAAATTTTACGAGCAGTATCCTTCAATAATCCTTAAAGGCCACTGTCCCGCTTTAACTCTCTGCTTCATTTATCTTGTGAATGCACATTAAATTTCAGATAGCCATATGTTTTTGCTTTTGAACTTTATAGTTTGCTCTCCCTTATGTCAGACCATCATCTTAAATTATTAATTTATGATTTATGTAAGGTCAGCATTAAAAGCTGAACGGTTTAATATGACCATATAACAGAAGTGAAATTATTTTGTGGGGTCATTGAAAACCATTATGAAAATTGGATAAATTTTTCAGTTCATTACCCCAGTATGAATTAAACCGCCTTGTTGGCTGGTTTGGCCATTTTTTTTTTTAAATCAAGGCTGTGGAGAAAGGGATGTTATTTTTAAATTTCCTATAGATAATACCACATAAAAGGAAAAGCAGTTATGTTTTCATATCAGAAAATTGTCAGATATGATTGAAGCGACTTCTCATATGGATGCGGACTAAACTTAATATGCTATTACTGAAAGTGAGTGAAAATGACCCATAAGAGTTGCTTAAACATAAATGCATTACATCTTTCCTCATCTTTGCACAGACATGGTTTTCATGGGTTTCCTAGTGCTTTGTCTTTTGGTGTCGAATCACAGAAGTTATTCAAAATCCGATAACATCAATGCCAGCACATGTTTAAGTTTATTACACTTTTGTCTGCCTGAAAACACAAGGTAACCATTTGTTCCTTTTTCTCTGTTGCATTTTTTCCTGTTATCACTGTAAAGCTGCTTTGAAAATCTGTATTGTAAAAAGTGCTTATGTATTAATATATATATGGTGACTTGAATCAAAATCATTCTTTAAGATTTTTTATTCTCTTGTTTTACAGTTGAAGTTTTCAGATGATAATGTAAAGGTTACAGAACATCAGGAGTATGGTAATGCCCACACACACTTCAGTTTCACTCCTTATTGTCAAAATGTCATCATGCAGTTGTAGATGTGCTGCACCTTATGTTTTATTATTTTACTGGCATTTTATCTGGCTTAAATCCTCTCAAACTTCCTGCATATATTATTCTGTTTCTTTTTTCTAAGAAAAAAAATCTTTATTGGGTTCATCCTTCCTTTGCAGCAACATCCTACTCGGTTTGTTGGACAGGACTTTAGGAGATGCTCACACACAGAGCCCTGATGCATGATGCAAGGGGAGCCAACAGTGAACACAAAGGTGTTAACTTGCTCACAAACAAGTGTTATACTCTCACTCTTTCTTTCTCCCACAGACAACAGTAAACAGTCAACAGTAAACACAGCTTGAAATAGATTATAAAGTGACAGTAAGGTGAAATATTAAATGTGTATTTGTTTTTATAAATTCTTATAGAAATAATATTCTTAATATATTTTTAAAATAAAAATTATTTACATTTAGATAAAGAGTGTCACTATTAGCCACACACTTCTTGGGTTTACTTGGACTACATTTTCCATCATACACCACCCTGGACTGATTACACACACCTGCAGTTCATTTACACACACATAAAAGCCGCTTCTCCACACCACTTCTCTGCGAAGTATTGCATTGCCCTGGCTTTCAATTCCAAGCGTTTATCTCTGTGTCTGCTGAGCTGATTACTGACCTAGGACTGTGTACCCCGACCTCTGATTGTTCTCTGCCTGTCTTGACCCGGATTGCTCTTAGGACTTTGTCTTTTGCTGCCTGTCCTGACCTTTGCCTGTGACCTCGTCTTGCTCTTTGCTCTCTTCGTTGATTCTGTCTGCTGTTGATTTACCCTACCTGTTGACCATTCTCAATAAAGCTGCAAATGGATTCCTCTGCGTCTGCGCCATCATTACAAAGGGTATATAAAGTATACAGGGTAATAAAGTATACAGGGTAATAAATTGTCCATTCAGCATTAGTAAGGCCAAAGTGTATTGAATCGGAATAGACATTTTCATAGTTATTTTTATTATTAATTTGTTTATTTAATAAATAATATAATTCATATTTTTGAATAAAATTATATACATGTAAATAAAATTATGTATTTACAAAGTGTAGTGTTACATTGTATTACAATGGCGTCTTGGGTGCCTGAAAACGCAAAGTTTTGAAAACTGGTTTCAAAATGCAAGTTTTTGAAAACGGTCTCCGTGTAAACCGCAAAAACGCGAATATGTGAGTGTGAAGACAATGACGTCATACACATGCGCATTACTTGTTCAGTCTATAGTGTTTCATCGCATCTAATTGCCTGGCAGCAGAATGCAGCGATTCAGTTGTTTTCGCGGATCCTTGGTGAATGGGGATCGTTTTGACAATGGTGTCGTCTGTACGTGGAAAACTCAAAAGCGCAGTCAGGGCTCTCAGAGTCTATGTGGAGCACTCCGCAGCTTTTAGACAGTCGAAGCAGCACTTTGTATGTTTTAGTTGCTGCACCAAGGGTCTGCCAGTCACAAAGCAGAGGCTATCGAGATGGATAGTAGATGCTATCTCCTTAGCTTACGCCTCTATGGGCCTTCAGTGCCCCATAAGCATGAGAGCCCATTCAACCAGAGGCATGGCCTCCTCATGTGTGTACCAATGGAAGGCATTTGTGCGGCGGCAGGTTGGTCCTCATCATCCACTTTTGTTAAATTCTATAACCTTCAGGTCCCTGCTTTGCCAGCACGGATTCTCTCTGTTAAGGTTTTTCTGGCTAAGGGCCCTAAAGCCCTGGAAGCATTTCCCCTGTGTTGGGTTCCGGTCTCCCCGTAACCGGCAGGGTTGAGCTTACGATAAAGTATACTCCATCATAAGGGCCCGGGGGTTCTCTGGCCCAGGGGAGTTCTTAGCTTCTATCCTATGCTATTGGCCTTGCGCGTATGCTCAGAGCAATAATATAGGGTGAAGTGATGGTGATAGCATGGCGTTTTACAATGGGTTCCTATAGCATAAAGCTAGACGCAACACAAAGTGACCGTTCTCGAAAGGGAACGTATCGGTTACTAACGTAACCTCGGTTCCCTGAGAATAGGGAACGAGTGCTGCGTACCCTGCCGTGCTACCACATCTGTCGGGTGTTTCGCTTCAGTCGATTTAACCTGATTCCATGGCGAGCTGGCCAGGCTTATATAGTCATAAGCCACGCCCCTCCTGACGTGCTCTGACGCGTTCTGGCACAAAGCACCCTGATTGGTTCAGGCGTCTCAGCTGTCTCGCCATAGGATGTGCAGTTGCTGCAGCACAGCCAATGGCAAGCTAGACGCTCTGCTCTATGCTCGCTGTGCAGCTGCACTGCGTTTTAAAATAAAGGCTTCAATATTCTCGAGAAAGGGAGTCTTCCCATAGTGTCTAGCTAGACGCAACACTCGTTCCCTATTCTCAGGGAAATAGGGTAACTGATACGTGTTATTGCATCTAATGGTCTGGCAGCAGAATACAGCGTTTTTATTCGTTTTCGCGGATCTGTGTGAATGGGGATCGTTTTGACAATGGTGTCATCTGTACGCCGAAAAGTCAGAGGAAAAACTTCTCCATTTTAAGCATATCGTTGTCGTGTGAACAAAACCCTCACATACCCCTTTTCCACCAACAAGAACCGGGTGCTGGTTCAGAGCCAGAGCCAAAGCTGGTTCAGAGTGGGTTCGACTGACGAGCTTAATAAGAACCGATTTGCCTTTCCACCGGCTAGAGAGCCACAACAGAGCCAGATCTTACGTCACTGTATACGTCTCATGTTGCCCAGCAACGCTAGTGCGGTAGCGCCAAACAGTACGCCAGGCTTGTTCGAGATGCATCGGCTTCTCACAGATCGATCTCCGCATGACATCAAAGCACTGCGATAGCGATCTAAAAGCACAAGGAGTCGTATGTTCTCCAAACACTCCCGCAGCTCCGATCGGTCCGCGCCGCTCCGATGCATCTCGAACAAGCCATCAACAATAACGGACGTTGCAATACTATGGATGCTCATGGGTTTACAAAATACATCGGAGTCCAACGCGTTTGTGCAGCTCGCCGTAACTTACATAGACGGATATTTATAATCGAGCTGCTATTAGCTCGACTAGCTGCTATTTAAAAATGGCGGTCACAAGTTTCTATTCGTCTTGTTGGTCACGGTAACCCCGCCCCCAGCCCCTGACGCAAGTGGTTCTTACTTGGCTCTGTTCTAGACCAGCAATGATTTGGTGCTACTTAAGAACCACTTTACCTGGTTCGGAGCTGGTGCTTTGCGTGTGGAAAACCAAAGAACCGAATTGAAACTAGGCTCTGGCTCCGAACCAGCACCAGCTCTGCCTTGGTGGAAAAGGGGTAACAGTCTCTTTTTCTTTACCAGGGTGATAGCGGAGCAGTGATGACTGGAGCGGGAGTGTAAAGAGGGAGCAAGGGAGCACACACCTCTTCACAGTGAGTAGACAGGTAGGCCTATGTGTAAGAGTAGCTTACAGAATATGGCTGGAGAAACACAAGGAGATCCAGCAGTTAAGTAGTCTGTAGTAGGCTATGTCGTAGTAGGAAAAGTAGCTTTGAGGTGTGTGCTCTTATCCTGGTGCAGATTAGAGTGCTGATGGGAAACAGGTGTGGGTGATGGCGGGATGAGTGCAGGCAGAGAATGTCTAATATGGGGAGAACGTTCACTCAGTAAACTTCCGGCTTCTGAATTGGTTGCAGTTTCACTCTGGTTCCATATGAGGGCGCTCACAGGATGAGTGCAGAATGAATGGAGGTCAATGGAGCTATACCCCTCAAAATCCACTTTTCTCAGGATATAATTTTTTGTCTAGTAATTTGAATGTTGTATTCGAAAGGAGATGCAAAGAAATTACTCATTGCTGGGTGTTAGATTTTTTAGAGTCACTCATTTGCTTTAAAATGTCTTACTTTTCTAGTTTAAAAGTCTTTTACTACTAAAAAGACTTTTCATTCACATCGTTCCACCAGAGATACTGCTTTACGGCAATCCTTCAGTCACTTTGGTGCTTTCGCGCTCTGCACTTTCTTTTCATCAACAACACCGCTGACACAGGTAAATACACGCGCTAGAAGAGTTTTGGTTTTGTTGTTTTAAAAGACCACGCCGAAAATACACACACATTCTGGTCCTGCTTCGGATGCCACGATGCCATCAAGCGGTATCTCTGGTCGTAATCAGTCCTTCACTGAACAATCAGCGTTAATTAGCAGAATGCTAGCGTGTAATGGGCAACAACAACTCAACCTGTAAGAAATCGAAAGGACATAAGTACCCGTTCATTCAACTTTCGACCTATAACCCATGTTGAACTTGCAAAATCTACAATCAAATCTGAGATTTCTCAATGGCAATCAGGTGAAAAAAACACATTTAGCCGTCTAGCTCCATAGACTCCCATTCATTTTGCACTCAGGGCGATCGCCCCCCCCAGTGGAACTCTGGTGGAACTACAACCAAAATTCGGTACAAAAGGGCTTAATGGAGTGAATAGGCTTTCCATATACAGGCTTTGGTGCAGGTGATGAACACGAGGAATACTTGGAAATGTAGTCATTGACTAGATGATTAGACTGTTGAAGATGGACAGATGGAGGGCATACGTGACAGTATAGAGACTTGTCACAGTAATAAATTGGTCGTTAAAATACATGTTCACAACTGTTTCTTAATGTCATATTTTTTATTATTATTATTAATTTTTTATATATATATTTTAAATTTAAAATTTTCAAAATATGTACTTATTCATTATATCGATCTTTTGTTTTGATTTTCCTATATTGTTGCGGCCACGAGTCGGCCATAACAATACATAGTATAGACTCTTGTCAGAGTAACAAATTGGCCATTAGAATACATGTTAAAAACTGGTCCTTATTGACATGGTGTTGTCCTATCACTGTTCTCCCACACACATACACGGATTTTCTTTTTCTTTCACACCCTCTCTCCATCTTCAGTGAAGCTCATTACAGTGGAGATGCAGCTGGGTTAGGGGCACACACACTCACACACTCACACAGAGGAACATGTGATGGTGTAAATGCGCTGAAAGGATAATTTGACACCCACTTGGCTATGATAGCCTGTAATTCTCTGACTCTTCCTGAACTCCTCCTCGGCACGCACACATAAAGTGCACTCTTGGTGGAAACTACTGCAGAAATGTGCCGGTCTTCACTCCATTTTTTCCGGATGCAAAAATCCGTCCCACTTCTGGATTTATGGCATGTATCAAAGCAATTCGCAGCCGCAGATCAGTCAAAGGTTCAGTGGAGGAAACCTGTGATTTCTGTCCACTCAATTCATTCAGAGCGACAGTGCAATTTGTTTCTTGTCGTGATCTGGGTGTTTTTTTTCCCTCAGACATGCAAGCAGTTAGCATCATCGCTCAAGGACAATTGGCCTGACAAGCCAATGACAGAGACACACATTGTTCTGTGGAAAATTATTTACCTGATGAAATGATCAAGAATCAGGATATCACTTCTTCCCTACAAGGTGCTTTGTTTATTCTGTTGTCGTATTGCTGTATTGCTGTTTCAGTTTCCGTCTCTATTTATAGATATCTTGTTGGCTGCCGTTAGAAAATGAAAAAATAATTGAATACCGTCTTTGTCCAGCACACATAAAAGTTGTTGTCAATTTCAGGTATGAAAATTATGCAGGCAATGTGTGATTTGCTACACTGCAAATAAATCATTTTCTTAATTACCCCCCCCCCCCCCCCCCTTTTTCCCCCGAAAAAATATTTTGTCATCTTTTTAGATATGTGTATATATATACAACTTTTTAAAGCTAAAATCTGAAAGGTATTAAAGACTTATTTTCAAAGTCTATTGATTTAAGTTTATTTTTCTTACCCCTTTATTTTATTTTAACCATAATTCAAATAAAATGTACTAATGTTAATTTATTTTTTGTTAAACCAATGACCATTGTAATGAGAAAAATAAACTTAAAGAACTAGTACAGCCAAAGATACAATTTTTAGTTCTTCAAAAGGAGTATGTGGATGGATGGATGGATGGATGGATGGATGGATGGATGGATGGATGGATGGATGGATGGATGCTTGTCCACATTCACCGTGATTTTGCAAGTAACGCATGTTCCTGGATCAACATATTTTATCCACATAAGCTATCCCTAATATCAGAGGGAAATGATAGGTGAATAACACTGATGTAGAAGCACCAAACCCTGCTTGTAAGCCAAAACTTGACATAAACTGTAAATGTGTCCCTCAGATCTGATTGGTTGATTGAAATGTTACTGTTACTGTATAAAATGTTCTGTGACATGCTGTACATGTTGTCCACAGATAGACAGACTGACTGAATAAAATCAAGGAAGAGGTCTGTGAGCTGCAGGTCTGGTGAGACGCGTGGAGGTTTGATGTATGGCTTCATCTCTGTACAGCAGCTGCTGGAGTCATTGAGGTAATGTAATAACCTACATCACAGTAATGCCAACATGCAGTGCTAGAGAAGGCACTGAGTGCAGTCAGAGGAGTCCGTACAGGGCACAGACCACCTCTCAGAGGTCTGTCAGGAGAGCAGGCAGACATACCAATCAATCATATATCCTACACAGTTGTGAGATGAACATGCATTTTACGTCATACCCATAACTATATTGTATTTCAGCATGGCTGAAGTGCTGTACCAGCTGTACCTCTTCATAATTCTAATGCAGATCGTTTTTTGACAGGTATTAGTTTTCCTTTTCTTTCATTTGTGAAGGATTAATTCACATTCATTCCTGTTATTTTTAAATGGACACATTGAAAGCACCACTGAATGCAACAGCTTTCCAAGAGGCACGAAAACTAATAAGGATGATTAAAGCAAAGTGTGAATTGTCAACGGCATGTTGTATATTTTTTTGTGTTCGCTAATCTGAATGTGAACAGTGTGTCTTTGGTATTCAAGTAGCTGGCTGCTAACATGAGTGTCAATGGTACCCAGTAATAAGCAGGCCACACGTTGCCAAATCACAAATAACAGTGCTGTAGCTTTGAGTTTGAGGCTGCTGTCACATTTTAGCACTGTACTGAGTTTATGATACTTGCACATTTTGTCCATCAAGATAATTATCACAGATGAACACAAAGTAAAGTAAACGCATAAGTAAAAAGCTAAAGGTAGGCTATAAACCAACTACACCACGGTCCCACAAATTCAACGTCACCACCACTGAGTTTCACTGACAATTCTTGTAGTTTTTATCTAAAAACATTTTCCCAGAACGTTTGAGTTAGAATATATTGTAAGAGCTCAATTATAAGTATAACTATGCTGTTAAAGTAGATTTTGCCTGTTCAGCGTGATGATGTTGAATCTCCTCGGCAGTCTCTGTAGTCCCATTTAGCAACCGCCTTTTACAAGACATGAAACAGTAATATAATAATATGTATATTTTAAAAATATTGCTGTTATTATGAATAATAATAATAATTCTTTGTTTTTATTTTATTTGTCTTATAGTTCTATTATAAGTTGACAATGGGGTTTAAAAGTCAATTCATATTCAGTAATATTGATGTGACTGCACTAACACTATTGGATGAGCACAACACCTGATAACACTATTTTCTAGCTGCTTTATAGCTGAATTGAACTCATTTCATAATCGATGGTTTTTACACAGTTTTTGAACAGAACTGAATCAACACTGATATGACTTAAGCTGAATAATGACTCTATTATCATTTTAGAGCTGCTTTACAGCAGACTTTGGATTTGTCTCATATTTAATTAGGTTTGCATCATTGAATCGTTATTTCCTGTTCCAGTATCACTTTTAAAGCTGCTTTGAATCAATCCGTATTGTACAAAGGTGACTTGACTTATCTTTCTTTCATTCTATGATGCCTCTTGGTTTGATTTTATTATCTAAAGAAATGACGTTCATATATTCTGAATGTGACTTACAGTAAGTATTCAAATACTTTTTGGAGACCAATGTACCTCTGTAATTGTCTTAATCCCCCTAATGTTCTTCTATTTCCCTTTGCGTGTCTGTGTGTGTGTGTGTTCTCCCACTGTATGTTGGGACCACAGGTCTGGGAGGAAAAACACAAGAGGCCCCCTAATACTAATAAACGAGTGCGACTTTCTCTTTGCCTCTCTCGCGCTCCAGAGCTTGCCCTCTGGGATAGCAGAGAAAGGCTGAATAATTGGAAAATATCCCTGCCTCCTATTCCGGAGAGATCCTTCTATTTCTCTCTCTCTATCGTCTGCCTGCACAATGAGATACTGTTCTCATTTTGCCTCTTAAAAGGAACAATTAGCCTGGTTCGGGTATGTGTGCGCGCATGGTTTCAAGATGGGGGCTGAGAGAAAATGCAGTATTTATATATCTCTATGTAAATTGTGTATTCAGATGGCTGAATGTCGCAGTGCCAGGGAAGAGGGATAGTTTTGGGCGGCTCATCTAGGTCTCTTTCAACTCGCTTGCTAGCGCCCCCCCCCCCCCCCCCCCCCCGACACATGCTTTGAGCTAATGGCCCTTCTGTTATTGGACATTCAGCAGACCCAGTGCAGCATGTACGACAGGAAGCGGAGAGTTGCAAACTTCCTTTCATGCTGTAAAACTGTGAAAGAAAAACATGGCACTTCTACCTCTCTTCCACAATCCATCCTCTCCCCTCCCACTCCTCCCCCCTCCATTTATTCCTCCCAAAGCCCTGTGAGGAAAACCCTTAAACATGCATTTGAAGTAAAAGCTTTTTTGTAATCTTGACGAGAGGGTGCAGGAAGTAATGGAGCAGTGTTGATTCACTGAATGACAGCCTCACAGTAGGGTCACGGAATGTTTCACGTTCACCCTTGACACTGTTTTAGGGAAGCTGTTTTAAACATTTAACTTTTCATCTTTTACTCACTATAAATGAAACAAAGGCAGGCTTTTATAGATCACCCATCAGCTCAAATTTCTAGAGAAGAAAACATGTTGGAGATCTTTGCTGAAATAAAATAGCCAGATTCAAACTAAATATGAGCATCAAACATGTAGTGCCAGAAATTTTGGAAACACTTCATTTCCACTTTTGACATTATCCTAACTTTTGCAACTATATGCCAACCAACTCTCATTAGAGTAATAATAGAGTATTAGTAGACTGTCTGGCAGACAGTGCCTGCTTAATATCTGCTATTTTTATAATATCTCAATGCTCTCCCAACAGCCATTCTACTGACTATAAGTAACTTTGCAACAACATGTCAACTTAGGGCGTTTTCACACCTGAAAGTCCGCACCAAGGTCCGAACCAAAGTTCACGTTTTTATACATTTTATACTTTCAGAAAGTTTTGGTTTGGTTTCACACTGCAATTATGCGAGCGCACTAAAGAACTTTACGTGGCATACTTGCGTCCTGTAATCATCCTCAATGTGGGCTGCATCTTGACATTGATTGGTTTGTAAATGGACGTGCGTCTGACGCCAGCGTGTTGTCAATTCGGCAGGTAACTTTGACAACATGAATGAACAGACGCATATCGTTGCAACTGTATTGTTATTTTTATGGCATAATTAGAGCCTTTCTATATACATTACATGTAATCTTAATTGTGTAGGACTAGAGATGGAAATTAGCATAGTGCTTAATCTGGTGCAGCCATCTTTTTAATGTAACTGCACATTGTTCTGATATAAATAAACTAAATTAAAACATTACCTACAGCACCAACTATGCACAAGGCTAGTTCAAATTCGCCAAATGAACGTCCTCGTCGTGCGAACATTTTATTGTCGCCGGCAGGAAAGGAGGAGAAGACTGCAAGCAATCATGCGAGCTCTGACACCATTAAAAACCTCGTCTCCTCCTCTCCCCATGTGCTACCACGGCTCATTTTTACTTCCACCTTCTGTTTTTTCAGCTATGCGGGAACCACCGGAAATTCCTGTAAAAGGTCTGAAAGTCCCAACCATACAGAAATGCGTTCACACTAGAAACGAACCAAACCTTTGCTCAGTTTGATCCGGACCGAGACTACCTCTTTTCGCAAGACAAAATTTCATCTGTTTGGTCTGGACCGTGGTCCAGGGTAAGTTTCACACTTGTAATTTTTGATACGGACCAAACTGAAAAGTCCGAAAGTCCGGACCAAACAAGCTAGGTGTGAAAGGGCCCTTAGTATTCTAAACCAAACCATAACACCTAAACCTGTCTATCTGTTGTTCTGTATGTATGCCATCCATCCATCCATCCATCCATCCAGCTATTCATCTGTAATTTCCATCTATATTTCTAACCATTCATCCATCCATCCATCCATCCATCCGTTTATCTGGCAATCATTCTGTGTTCTATCTGCCTACCTGTCTGTCTGTCAGTCAGCCTTTCTATATAAATTACATGAATCTTTTTTATTATTAAAAAAACTCAAAAATTTAAAACAAGGTCTTTGGCAAACAAGCATTCCATATTTAACCCATATTTAATTCTGCCACCACATAGCATTGCCCTGGAGACAACCCAGTTTTTATGAGCTTGTATCTGTATGTCTGGATATATGTGTGCTGATATTTCACAGGATATACAGTCAAAGTCAACTCCAGACATAGTGATAATGGATTGTAGTTATTCGTAGAAATAAAATACGCAAAGAAGTTTGACTTGTTTTTTATAAGGGACAGCCACCTGTCACATAGTGAACATAAAAGGGTGGTTTGATCCACATAAATAGCCATTTGTTGTCGGCACGCTGAAAAGTGAAAACTGTTTTTTAAAACTTTAAGAATAAATATTGCGGCGTTGATATGAATGCTACAATGATAGATTTTATCGTCACACTTCTCTACAGTACATATATACATGTATGTGTCACAGTGGAGAGAATGACAAGGAATGACAGGGGAGTTATCGAAACCTTATCCCCTGAGTCAGAGACCCAGATGGTTGTTAAAGTTGGTAATAATATGCTGGCAGAGGTCCATGTGTTACAGAGTGACTGTCAGCGCATACAGGGAGCAAAACAAGAGGAATGAGTGGCATTTAAACCATAATGACTGTTTTAAAGGGTTAGTTCGGGTTAGTAAATGATAGATTTAAAAAATAAAAAAAATTATAAGGTTTTACAAGAGATGGGTTCTTAAAATTGCTTTTAAATAGTGCTGTTGTGTGTGTGGTAAACCTTTAATTGTCTGCAATGTGATGTTTTCCTCTGGGCTAGAGAGGCTTCAGCTGTACTGACAGTGTGTTTGATATAGGTGTCTGGAAGATTCTGAGCTGATGGGCCGCAGGGGAGTCACTTCTTCTTGAGGAATTTTATTTAGCTGCAGCTAATTGAGTAGTTTTTTCTTTAGAGGATGAACATTTGTTTACTCGCTTTTATGGCTTTGGTTTCAGTTTTATTTTATTTTAGCAGTCTTTCCTGATCAGCTTCCTTGATTTACAGATTATCCTTTTAGTTACTCCTGTTTTAGTAGCTTTTGCTATAAGTCCATGTTTAAAATGTTCTATTAAGTGTCCACCAGTATTCTAGTAAGCAATTGATTTCTACATTTAAGGTCAGTTGAGTGCTTATCTGGCTGTTTGGAATAAATGTGTTTAGGTCTGAAAAGTTGACAGTTCTTCTGTTAAAAGCTGACAGTCGAAGGTGGCGTTGGATGTTGTGTGAATGGTCTATCAGTATTGTGTATTGTGAACTGCACTCAGCTTCCTGCTGCATATAAATATGAGGAAATGCTAACATTGCTTAAACATCATTGTTGCTTTGAGTTAATCATTTTGTCCATAGGGGCTGGTGAATAAATTACTTCACTTTCACTTGTTATGCTCTGCAGTTAAGACTGCATTAGGGCTAAAAATAAACAAGCTTTCCAAAGGCAAGCACATGCACCACTATATATAAACATAATGCAGTGTAATATATGTGAAATTCTTCATGCTGTGTTCTGGGTGTGTTATCAGTGCAGAAATATAAGCCTGTGTTATGACAACATCTCAAAAAGGAGAAAAAATAGTAACTAACATTGATCCAGACGTGCCAAAAAGTGAAATGTGGACATATTTGAGAGGACATATTTGCTTTGCTTTCTGAAATGATACACACTCAGGGATTTTTGCCACATTTCAGATATGATCTAGAAAGAAGTGAATTATGTAAAAGGTCAGCATATTGCATGAAGTTACTGTTTGAAAAAATGACAGCTGTATTGCTAATCTAGTAACACTGTAGGATTTGTTTTTTGTATATGTGTATTTTTACAGTAATTTGTTGCGTTTTGGCCAAAAATTACCTAGTGTAGGCCTACATTGATTTGACAGTATGCAATTCAGAATACAATATTTTATGTTATGGAATTTGTGTAAAATATTGCAAACTCATGACAATTTTTTACAGTATTCTAGAGCTGCACGTTTAATTGTTAAAAGATCACGATTGCATTTCAAACACCCATGCGATTTCATTCCTAAATGAGAATGATTCGGCTGTCTAATAAACCTTTGACATGTACAATCACAGCGAACATTCAAAACAGCATTGGCGCATCCGTTGAGCCTGAGTGAGTAGTTCTTCACAGTCTTTTCAACCACACAGAATCATTATTTCTGTAATTCAATTACAATAGTTCAAATAATCACATACTGTAAGTACTGAGAGTTTGTAGTTTGGATATAAACACTGATGTCTATGAAAGAGTAATCAACTAATAAAGATTGCACAATACATTGTTATGCCAGTATGTGTGACAAGTGTATATGTCATTGAATCATTTATTTAAGAGATTCGTTCAAAAACGCAGATTCATCCAATAATGAAACAATTGAAGTCTTTATAAGTGAGTCAATGAATCATTTAATTCATACATTCAAACCGTTTAAAAAAAAATTAAATAAATTACATGCTGTATGTTGTTGTTTAGTTGTCTATTCAGAATCGTGGGAGATTTGTGATCTTATAAACAAAAACAATCGTGATTCTGAATTTATCCAGAATTGTGGAGCTCTACAGTACACCCCCCCCCCCCCCCCGTTTTTATTTTTTTTAATAGTGATGCCAATCCACATCATATAGCCTAATGAATTACTTCTGACAGAATCAAAAATATTAAACCATTACAAATGGATGAATATCTGAATATATCAGAGAATGATTTCCTTTCATCATCTGCTTTTTCTCACCAGCCTATTTAGAGTGTTTTACTGAATAATTAAAAACCCACAAATGGACGACAAAATCAGTCCCGCCCATCTGGTGTCAAGGAGACAGCTGTTACATCCCTTCTCTCCCGGGGAGCAGATAGAAGAGCTCGCTCTGTTATTTCAGACAACATCGATTAAAACACTATGGATACACAACATGCAAATCATTACAGTGACTCTCCATCGGGTGCCAGAAAGAATGAAAAATCTTTATTGCTAATGAAAGTGCAAATGAGGCATTTGGTTAATGATGGGGTGAGGACAATATTGGCCTGATTGCACGAGAATGAATTAAGCAATGCGTGTTATGCTCTGAGACAATTGTTGCTTTAAAAATCAATTTTATAGAAATGCGGAATGCTGCGATTTGAAGTAGAAACGCTCTTTTTCCTTCTCGCACAAATATTTACTTGATACATTCACATTATTTTGCTTGAGCGTATTGGTCTATTAATCACAGGCAGAGGAGCGTAGTTATAGATCTATACGCTATAAATATCCTGTATTGTACCGTCCCAGTCTTTAGAACACACTGTATTAGCTGAATAAATTTCCAGGACTGCAGGACCTCTAGTAGAAAATCCATATCTTGATGCTTGACAGTTTACATGGTAGAAAGTGGTGCAGAGTCATACTTGCGTGAAGAGTTGCATTGTGCTCTTTTTAATGACGCATGAATGTGGCATGAGTAAATGGTTGTGTGTTTTCTATCAGAATGCGTAAAAGATGGATTTAAACGCATCTAGTGGATGAAATCACTCATGCTAAGCTGAATAGCTCCTTCTACACAGAGAATTTCATATTGGTTGTTTCTTAAAAAAAAAAATTCTAAATCAGATATCCAAACTGCTTTTTCCAGCATTCTGCCTCTTGGGTCCGCAAATAACTTGGTCTGCATTGATTTTACAGTATGTTTTATGGCATGGAATTAGTGTAAAACATAATAAAATCATGCCAACTTTTAGAAGAATACCTTTTTTCCTGTTTTTTTTTTTTAAATAGTGATGACAATCCACAATCCCTATAATGAAGAACTATTGACGCAATCAAAATATAAAGCATTAGAAATGTATAAATATCGGAATATAACACAGAATGGTTTGCTTTGAGTATCATAAAGTCTCTTAGGGAGCATTTTTCTCCATCTAGAACCAGCTGTACCTTGACCGCACAAACATTTTGAATAAGTAAAGTTAGGCTCCGGTTTCAGTGCGGTTTGATACGGTAGCAGGGGTGCGTTAGGTCACCCCTGGGTTGTCCTAAATTGGAAATATGTTACATAATGAAAGCAATATTAATGGTATAAAGGAATGAGAAACAACATCTGACTTGTTCAAAATGTGTTAGCATAAATGATGTGTTTGAAGGCTGAATTGATTGTACATTTTGCCTACTAGCAGTTATTAATTGTCAAATAACCGCACAATGTTAGAGGCATATGCACAGCCTGTGGGTAACATAGTAGTATAGATACACTAATTGAACATGTTAAAGGGGAACAAGTGTTTGATTATGCAGTGACTTTTTTAAGTGTTTCATTGTGCATTGATAAGATGCACGATTCAAAAGAAACTTATGCTGCTCTTTAGCTCAAGAGTTCTGGTTGAGAACCTATGTGTTGCCAAATTAAGATTTAATAGCCTGTGCAATTACTAAGTCTGATTTGCAGCCAGTAAGTGTAGGTGCTGTAAATTTCAGGATTGTTTTCACTGATTCATGGGTCCCAATAAGGCCTGAGTCATCGCACTGTGGTTGGACAGAGGAAAGAACATAAAGGGACAATGTGCCTTATAAACTGTAAATAAATCAAGAATTGTTTTTTTTTTTTTTTTTTTTTTTTTTACTTTTTTTTAACCTTATTTAACCAGGGAAATCCTTTGAGAACAAGTCTCTTTTTCAAAGGAGCCCTGGGCAAGAAGGCCGAAATAAAAGTTTCACATAAAATACAAAATATAACGAATACCATAAACATGCAAGACATAATACATTAACAATACAATGAATCAGCCACACTTAAAAAATACAATGGCCTTACAACAGTTAGAAATACATTGTAACAAATTACAATACAATAGACTTATGTAAATTTCCCTTAATTTGGGAAGCAGGGAGAGGTGCCCGTTGTGCCTGCTTCCCGATACTTTACTAGCCTCTTAAAGTGTCCAAAGGAGTTATCAAGTTTTAAGTCATTCTGTAATAGGTTCCAAATCAACTTTGCTTATATGCAAAGATTCAGCATGTGAAGTATATATAATTTTTGTCATGTCAATGTATTGTAAGGCTATAAGCAAATGTTCTTTGGAAATAAAGAGAATGTTTCATAGCTGCTGCAAGTTTTGAAGCATCAACTCAAATACATAGGCTAATTGATCCACATTTAATGCATAAGTCAATTAATGATGCAATACAATACACAATGGTTTTCATTGTCATAATCTGTGCAAAAGACAGTGTAATAGGAATGTTTAAAGACATTTTAGAAGGTATTAAGAATGGAACAATGGGCTATAAATATTATGTAGGCTATGCGTTTTAACTTGTAGCCTAATCTATTTTTTTGTGGTCTCATACGTTTAGAGACACAATTGAACGTTTTTTAGGCCTATAGTAGGCTATGTGTAGAATTAATACTGAACTAAAACGTCTTAATACATACTTCTGCTTTGTTTGAGTCTAACACCCTAATTTAAGTATTCAACCAAGTGATCAGCGTAATACAGAATACAATGATTGTAATTATTTTGATAATCAGCACAGATGGCAATGTAATGGAAACGAATGGTATGCTAAATTACATTTAGAGTGTTTTGTAAGATATAATATTTGAAATTAATGTATCATGCATTTAAGCCGAGAGATCTGTATAGGGAACGCAGCACTATATGCGCCGAGGAAGCGGATCGCCTGTAAAGCGGCACTGCGGCAGTACTGTATCAATCCGCCCGGTCCCCGCTCGCTCTGTGATCCTGAAGCACGGACTCGCGGAGAGGAGCAGCTTCGCTTCCTTGCAGGATTTATTTGTTTGTGGAAAAATTTCTCTTTTGTTTTCCGTTCTAGAGAAGCGCGCTTTCCGAATGTCGACGACTCGCTCGGACGGCCCTTCTCCACTCGCCAGGCTTTGCATGTGTTGCTTTTGTCCTGCAGGAGAGAAGACAGGCTTTGTGTTTTGGTGGATCTAGAGCTGAAGGAGGCAGTGCCAGGCGCTGCTGCTGCTGTGGGCTGGACCTGCCACGGTGCGTGAGATTTACTGACGGAGAGAGAAAAAGAGAGAGACAAAAAAGACTCATGGAAGACAGCGAGAGTGAAGGGAGGGCTGGCAGGGAGTGTAAATACATTAAAACCATTTATATTTGGTGTGTTAGTGTGCGCGCGCGCGCGCGTGTGTCTGACAGGAGTGCCAGCACAGGGCATCATCAGGTTCAAGGGATATGTGATTGGGAATAGCTTTGTAATAATAGACGACCTGTACTGGTGATCATTGCTGTTGGTAAAATGTTTCTGGGATGCATAATTCATATGAAAAAGTCAGATTGCAATGCTGATATTCAGTGTTTTGTTAGTGGTGGATTTTTAAGGCAGATGAAGATTGGTGGCTAGTGAAGTTTAAGTTGATGTGTGTCTATGATGTCATAATGTAGCTGCTGTAGATGTTCTTGTCATCTTGTGAAGTTTACATTAATGCTTGATTATGATGTCAGTAGGCTATTGCTGTTGTAATTCTTTATTATCTACTAAGTTTAACATTTATGGCTATTTGTGATATAACAGCTATTTGTCATCTGATGGTGTTTGATGCTTGATTATGATGTCATAATGTAGCTGCTGATTTGGTGAAGGTTTCAATCAATTATTATTAGTTATGATGTCAATGTCACTACAGTAAGTGTTCATGTTGTCTAGTAAAGTTAATTTTTTTAGCCGATTACCAAAATGTAGGCGTTTATGTCAAATGCTTGATTATGATGTCAGTGTAGCTGCAGATTTTGTAAAGTTGATGGATGATTATGATATCATAATGTACTGTAGATTCTGTATGTGTTCTGTCAGTTGTTGAAGTTGATAGCTGAATATGATGTCATAATGTAGCTACTGAAGGTGTTAATGTCGGCTGGTGATGATCATGATGTCATCAATTTGACATCATTAATGACATCATGCATGTTAGCCACAGCGTTTTGGTAGAAAAAAAATGTTTCTGTTAAAAACCTTCTTTAGTTTAAAAACAAACAAACAACTTAAGCAACTTTATAATGACTGAAAATTATACATGAACACTGCAATTATTTATTATGTTGCGCAGACTTGTTTCTTTTTTAAGATTAATGAAAAACATAATGCTTAGGAATAATAATTTCAGAGCTGTGCTGGCCTTGGTTTGTTAGTATTCTAATTCTAATAACCCGTGCTGCAGAACCTCTACACTTTTCTTTGACAACCCTGAATTTAGCTAGTTGTATTGAAGGTTTTTAGTGTTTTATCTATAGTTTGGTGACATTTGGAAATAAACAGAGGAACCCTTAGTAGAGATTATCAGTAAGGTGCAGAATGATTTTTTGTGGCTCTTGGTCTTGTACATAGATGTAACTCTTTAGAGTAGATGACTAGAAGTAAGCCATAAATGTTCTGTCAGTGTACTCAGTTGAACTAAAATTTACTGTGAGAAAATGACAATTTTTTTTTCTTGATCTACAGCTCTGTTAAGAAAAATGAATAATTCTACTCCGCCTGTCTGCGGTTATAGCAGTCTCAGAATAATGACTGTGCAGGAGGAGAAATATAAGCTATTGAATATGTAATACAGGAGATCTAGACTCAGCTCTTTAAATGGCTCATTATATGATGTATTTATTCTGCAAGCACACATTCTGAATAATTTCTTACAATGGATTTTGTTTTCTTTCAAGAAACTGTAAGATATAGGAAGATGGGAATGTGAAAGTGACTGTAGTCATTGTGGAATTAGATCAAAAGGAAAGCATCTTAAGATGATCTCTTGCAAAGAGTCCAAATGTATTATGAAAATTGCTTTATTCATTTGCCTGCTGCATGATGTATTCCCATGTATAGCTAAGGGTGGGGATTCTGGGAATGCTCTTATAGAGAATATTTCAAACATCTGCTCTCTATCTCTTTGATTTGTAGGATGGGAAGGTGTCAGACTGCACTTAAACAGAGTGTTGGGTCCATGAGGACAGCCATGTGGAGACCTGTTACAGCTCCGTTGGAAGACACTTCAAGTGATCTGCCAGTTTGTTTCCCTTAAACGTGGGCTGAATTTGGAAGTTTGGATACTTTCCAGTTTGGCAACCCTTAACAGGATTCTATTTTGGATATTTGTGCTTGTGGATATATGCATTTTTCTTCTGGAATCTCATGTGCGTATTGCATTTCAAGCAAAGTCACATAACAGCAGCTGGTTGTGGAATTTGGATAATAGCACATCTTACACTGGAGTTCAGTAATTAAGCTTTCAATTACAGGTGTTTGTTGGGAATTGTGAGTTCTGCATCCACAACTGAGCTTTAGCCGAGAACCTCCTTTCTAGGAAGTGTTCGTTTGAGTGTGTCTTCTGGTGAAATGGATGGCCCGCGGTGCAGCGGGATCCGGAAGAAGCGGAAGTCTCGGTCCGTGCGAGACCGGGAGCGCACGTCTAACGGGATCAGGAATAACCATGTCCGAGGACCCGTGCTTCGATTCTCCTCGGATTCTGAGAGGGAAGACCGCACCAACCCATCCTCCTCCTCACGACCCAAGCCACCGAGGAGGAAGAGGAAGGAGTCTACCTCTGCTGAGGAGGACATCATTGACGGATTCTCAATATCAGGATTTATGACGTTGGAAGCTCTTGAGGTAAGAGACCAGGGTAGTCTTGTACTGCGGACTTCGTGTGAATGTGTTTTTGACTGCTGTTTTTGGAAGTGCTTGTTTGATTTGGCTGTGAAAAGCTCAGTGGCGGTACAATGACTGGTTTATTATTGTCTGTAGATTGCTTCTTTCTGGACTCTAATTGCCTGGGTGTGTTTGCACAGTATTGAATTTTCTGTTGTTCCACTGTGATGGTGTTTGTGATTCAAGCAGATGTGGCTTTATATGCCATTTTTCTGCCAAAGGCGTAAGGCACGTCTGAATGTGTGTACTTGTGCATTATTCAATGCCATTTTGTATGACAAATACTGTGTGAGTAGAGTGTTCACACTGGAAATTCCAACAAGAAGTGCACTTCAAATTCTGTCCTTGGATGTGGGACAAAGTGCGGAACGTGACAATTCAATGACAATGCACTCAACTGTTACAGCTTTCCTTACGTAGAAGAAGACAGGGACTATAGTGTGTCTTTAGGGACACAACTGTTGTTGAGGATATCCCTGCTTTGAGATGCAGTTTCGAGAATGTTGTTGAGTGTTTTATATCAAATTTGTTGTTTGCATACTAATACAATAATCTATTATAACTGTTCTTAAATCATCATATATAGAAAGGATGTTATATTTAGCAAAATGTGTTCATGTCTTCTGGTGAAGTTGAAGAATGATGATCATGATGTCGTAATTTAGCTATAATTGTAGATGGTTCAGATGACAGGTTTCAGTCATAGATTTAGACTTTTGGTAAGAAAGATGATTCTGCTAAAAAGATTCATTAGTTTAAAAAACAGATATACACAACAATTATACATAAAAATTTAATGAAACAAAAGAATGAAGCATCTAGATCTCTAACTCCTTTTGACAGCATTCATATTGCAACTAAACAAGCTGGTTGATCAGTTACACATATTATTGGCCGATTGAACAAATGATACTGTGTGGATGTTTATTATTGTTCTGATTATTGGTAAAACTGTCATATGAGTTTAAGGCTTACAGCCATCAAGTGATGTCTCAACGAGTTTTGATGTTTAAAAGTAAAGGCTGAAATACACTACATAACTTTTAACATCTGAACATATTTTAAAACACTAGCCATCATACACTTTCCGACTTTGTAAATGGTTACAGAGAAAAACTGGGCATTATACATGGAATGACTGAGCATCATACACTACCAGACTTTCAAAGTATTTTAACTTTCAGACTGTTCCTTTCGGTGAAATCTGTCATCTCCGACTGCCTAAAATCTGCAGACCGGCGCAGACTTGCGGAAACTATCTAGATTCTAGACTGCAGATTGGGGCATAAATCTGAGCAAAAGTAATGTAGTGTATTCCTGACTTGAGACGCTGGAATGCAAAGCAAGGGGTCAAGTTTTTGATTTGGGTCCTGCTAACAAATAGCTTTCAATAATATTATTTTCATTATTTAATATTTTTATTTTTGTTATTATTTATATGATTATAAATAATAAATATGCCCTTAGCAGTTTGCAAGTTTCATGACTGTTTTTTAATGCTATGCATTTAATAAAACATATATTGGGTATAAGTCATGCTGGTGTATTCACTTCAACAGTTTTTGTTTTCTGTCATTCTCGGTTACTTCCATATTTTGCTTCTGACTTTTGATGTGTCATATCGTAGGTGCTTACCAGGAGCACTTGAAGGCAGCATCGGCCCTCGCCATTGTTTTATTTGTCAGTCTTGACAGGACATCTGTAGAGTGTCATTCTGACTTTCAGCGTCGCTCTTGCTGTTAAAAGCCCAACAGTCTGACATGACAAAGCTTTGCACGCTTTACCCTCACATCCCCTACAGATGCTGTTGCATTGTGTTGGATGTTCACTACAGTAATCTGTGAAAGGAGCCCGTCAGCAGCTTACACTGTCACGCTAGCGCCATGAACCGCAGGCGCAGTTCTCCAGGGGTGACATCTCATTCACCGCTCTTCACTGTTCTGGGATCTGTGACTTATAGCCGTCCCCTGCATGCTCTCTCATCTTGCTTCATTTGGAAGCTCACAGAGCAGGAGACCTTAGGCCGTGTGTCCACAAAAGCCTTTTTTCACGCGGCTAGTGTATTTTTTCAATTGTTTTCAATGGAAGCGCCGTGTTTTTAAAACGCCATGAGCGTAAAGAGGCGCTGAGCGTTTTTTTCACGCTGAAGTGCTGAGTGCCCGGCGTTTTTTACAGGTCGCCGAGAGTTGAAGAATGTTCAACTTTGGGTAAAACGCTTGTCACTGTCACTTTTTACCCAGCCGTCCAATCACAGTGGAGGAGGGGCGGGACAAAAACCACACCGACCAACTGTCACAACATTCTTTCAGTACAACAACATCAACCAGCATCTAACCAAGCTAACCGAACAAAATGGATGAAAAATAAATTTGTAGAATGAAACAAATTATCTGCGAAATCAGTTACAAGTAAACTGTGCTGCGGATATTCTGTATCATAGCAACGAAGCGTCTCAACTGAAAAAACGACTCACTTTTTCCGTATAGGAGCACCAGAGCTCAATGCATCAGCGCAAACTGCAATTCCACAGCAGCAAATTTATTGAATTTTTATCATATGAAATTAAAGCAGTAGGGGCATGTTAATATTGGTTTTGCTCTGATTACTTGCTCTTGTGATTTTGGCCCAAAAATGTAGCAGTAATTTTTTGTCCATATGAATCCACGTTTACAATATGTCAGAGCCATCTAACTTTTACCTAATACACCTATTCTCGCTTTATCCCATCTCATTTAAATGGTCTCTCTCTCTTCCTCTACCTCACTATTTCTATTTCTTGTCCTTCTTTTACAACAATCCCTTAATGGTTTCAATTTGAGCAGGAATTTGTCCTCAATTTGCCAGGCGGGGCTTGAAGAATTCGTACAGGTATTCCCAAATGACACATTGAAATCCAACTCGTTCCACTCCAGTGGACAGACTCGCTCATATAGGAGTGAGCCATCAGCGTCCGGGTGTTTATTAATGCTGCTTAGTGCTGGAACGACAGGCCTGAGAGGCAGTGTGTTACACCACTTTGAGAAATTACTAAATCATCAGGCTCGGGCCGCCTCAACAAACCTCCTCCCCCTTGGTCCCTGAGCACAAAGTTGCCACGTAATCGTTTCAACCTCCTCCCCCTTGCCCGCCTCTGCATCCCCAATTCAATATTACTTAATGCCTGCACCACTGGTGCCCTTAAACCACTTTATGTGATCATTGTGTTGTAAAGCTCCAAGCTCATTTGATTGAGAACAGCAGTCGCCCTGCCTGCGTTCCCCACTCCATTGATCCACTCGTAAGAAAATGGTTAAGTCAATGTAAATAATACTAATGTTCAAGCGCGTGCCTGACACAAAACAAAGCATTTGTTCTACACAATGTTTTTTCTGTCTCAGCTGGCGATATAAATAGCTATTCTGATCTTAATGCGAACACATCTCATGTTTCTTTTTGTGTTTCCAACTCCATTGTGTTCTCCTCTTTAGCTAAATTGATGAGGGGCATGTTAATGATATCAGACCGAGCCTTTATCATTTACAAATATTTACACAGCTGCAATAACTTAAATGCAGTTCTAGAAAAAAAAAAAGATTAGCATGTCAGAAAGAGACAGGGAAAAGACAGAGCGGGGACCCATCGTGCCAGGCAGTGGATGGTTGAAAGTGGAAATTAGGTCATGGCCGGAGGAAGGGTTGGCATGAGGCCCAGAGGGGCACATCTTTCGTCTTTCACCTAATGCCACAGGAAGACAAAAAGCATCCTGACAACTTGTAATTCATTTGAAATGTGAGTGAACTCTCGGTGTTATGCATTCATGAAAGGTTACGGTCAGGTAAATGTGTTGCAGTAAGTGTAAATCGTCTTCATAATGTAAATTGTTTTGAATAAAAGGCATTAAAGGAATAGTTTCTCCCCAAAATGAAAATTATCCCATAATCTTCTCACCCTCAAGTCATCCTTGGTGCATATGACTTTCTTCTTTCAGCCTAACACAATCAGAGTTATATTAAATAATATCCGGGCTCTTCCAGCTTCGTAATGGCATGAATAGTGGCCGAGTTTTTGAAACTCCATAAAGTGCATCCATCCATCATAAAAGTAATTCATACGACTTTAGTGGGTTAATAAAGGCTTTCTGAAGCGAAGCGAATATTTTTTGTTTTAAAAATATCCATATTTAAAACTTTATAAACTATAATCACTAGCTTCCGGCAACAGCTGTACGTGCATTCAGAAGAGAGTCGAGTTCCTGCGGAAAGGTGACCTCTGACCCGACCCCTCTTCTCTTATACCGAAATCCTTATACATTTTTCTTTAAAACTTTTAGTTTAAGACTTCTAATTCATGCCAGGTGTTTTGTTTTGCTCTATCCTCTGTGCTTCCGCATTTTTCAGTTCTCACCTAAGCTTACACTACACGCCTACGTCATATGTCGGGTCAGAGGTCACCCTTCCGCTGGAACTCTCTTGTGAACGAGCAAGCCTGTTGCCGGATTATACATCTTAATATTAACATGCATTTTGTCTACATCATTTATCAAGTATATTAACATGGTAAAAAGTTGCCCATTTCATTTTAAGTGCCTTACTGTAATCTATTGTTATTTCTTCTGTTGATTGAGCTTAACTTGAACCTTGAATAGTATGATATTCCATCTTTAAAGCTGAAGTGTGTAAGTTGTAAGGGGAAATAAACCTACAAATGGCTTACTTATAGTTGTCTGAAATTAAGCAGGAAGGATAGCAGAAAGTTTAACATACAAAAAATGACACACTTCAGCTTCTCATGTGCATGTAAATTGCCTGGTATATATGAGAAAATGCAAAAAGTGTTTATCGTCTATTGTGATGTAATCGTGTCAAAAGCACTATGACATGTCTTCTTGGCAGAATTGCGAGACGGGCTATAGGTTTTCTGAGCTGTAGATGTCTCTTTGCTGTTTGAAACAGACAAATCGAAAGATGAAGAGAGAGAGACAGAAATTGATTACACTCTTCATTGAGAAGAATATTGTGGCGCTGAATCCATTGATGTTGCATGTGTGCCTAGTTAAAAACACACTCAAAATATGTCAATAACGATGTCGGAACAAAGAAAGAAAACTGCTTGTAAAATGCATAAAACACTCATTTCTTTAGTGTCAAAAATTACTGGAGATTTTCAAGGCAGGTTCTGAATATTTCTATACATGATATCTGTCACTTTCTTTAAGCCTTCAATTAATTTCCTCCCTAACAGTGCTTATATCTACTAATGGCAGTGACAGCCGATATTCATTTAGCCTAGACCTAATTTGAAACTGTCAGAAAATGATTTGTGATATGCATTAATACAGTGCTGCAGGAGCCATGACTGACACATCAAATATACAGTCCTGTCACTTAAAGGCTTGCTAAAAGCAGCCCGATGGATCATGCTGTAGTTACACTTTTACATTCCTTTAGACTCCTACTTAGACAGCGTCCCTTTTGGATCACAAGTCAAATGTATAGCAATACTTTTGCTGTTGTAGGGTTATTAATGCATGATATGGGATTGCAAGTGAAGCTATTGTGCAAAAAATAATTTATTAAAGATACAAAACATGCTGAGAGCAATTGAGGATCAGCTATATTGGAATTACTGTAAGGCTTACTGAAGAGTCCTGATTATACTGGTGATTTGTAAAAATCAATCTTATATATATATATATATATATTCTTTATGCATTAGTATATCCACCTTTTTTGCAATGCAGAAGAAAGCTATATTCTGTGAATGTGCAAGACTTTCAATTCGTTAGCTGCCATACTGTAGATAAATCAGTGGTTGAATAACTAAGTGCTGTAAACTGTGTGCCAATGTGTCTATGATTTTCATTATGAATGTCATTTTTTGTCTGATGTTTGTTTGATTGTTTGTTTGCTGTGTTTCGATTTTACATTTTAATATGATAGTATTTCTTAAAATGTGTTGTGATTTTTATATCGTTATGTAAATATGTAATTTTACTTTCTTTTAGGGTGACTTTTACCATCTGTCTAGGGACTGCAGATGGAAAATAGCCTTCTGGCTAACTCTGGCATATTGACAGAAATGTTTATTAATATGCACTGTCCCTGAAATAAACTTAAAATAGTATGATGATAAATGGCAATATCAAATATCAAATCATGTTGTAAAATTGTGTCTTGGTGGTACACTGGTTTGTGTACTGCATTATAAGCATTAACAATCAGTCAAATTCCTAACCTTAATGATTAATTATTGTCTTTGAAATGAATTATTGATGTTAACTTTTAGGTTAAAAAGTGCTGTGGCAGTTTGTGTAAAGACAATCATCCCAAATAAACGGATGCAAACTTTAAAAATCTAGGCACTATTGATTTGTTATTTTTAACGTAATATGATATAGAACTGGCTACATCTAATCTCTAATGCCATTTACAATAAATAGTATGCAGATTTGGACGTAGCATACATTTAAATTTCTGAATCAAATTCAAAGTCATCACCATGTGGCATTGATATGAAAAAGTCTCAAATTTCAAAATAAATGAGCGTTATTTGTAGACCCATAACTCAGTATATTGTCTAAAACTAATTTACATATGTCTACAGTTAAACTAAATATCAAGCTGACATCAATACTGAATAATTTTTGGTTGCCCAGCAGGAGTTATCGGCTTATTGCATGATTAAAATAGTTTGAAATGGCTCATTAATTAGCAGTGTTGTTCGAATGCTTTTTCTCTCATTTTGGCTCCAATAAAAGCAATCATCCAATCTCTGATATTAGCCATGACCTAATATTTAATTGATCTTTAGAGGCATTTCGAAAATAAAATAACTCTGAGTACTTGTTAAAGGAAAAATGAAATACAAAGATGTGCATGGTTGTGACAGGTAATTTGTTAAATGGTGTGACAAGTACAGGTGGGACGAAGGTTAATTGTTGTAAGAGCTTTAATCCAGTGCTGGCACAAGTATCGGTGCAACAGCTGCACATGTAATTTTGCCATTGACAAATCCAGGTGTGACGTCTGCCACTCGCATTCATATCGACTTGTACATACAGACAAACATATGTAAATCATTGTTTTATGGTTATTTCCAGGTGCCATGACACTCTCACACTTTATAGCAGCAGCAACAGCAGCTGTGGTAATAGCTGGGGTGTTGCAAAAGGGCTGTTAACCACAGTAAATGTTTGCTCTCATGTTTAAATGGTGTGGCAAGAATATCATTAATGACCCTGTGAGGGTGTGCAGAGGGGATAGTGCACTGTGTGTGTGTGTGAGAGAGAAAGAGTCAGCACTCAGCATTCCCTCCAAACTCTACCAACATCTGTTCGCTGATACGCACTGATGCCTTCGTAGCTTTTAATTAAAAACGACAAAAACGTTTAAGATGTTAACAGTTTTGAAATTAAATTGTGTGTATTGGCCTCACTGGCGGCTCTAGTGTCTGTTAACAACCTGTGCTTCTGAAAAGAAAACTCACCACCACCACCACAATGTAGGAGTTGACCCAACATTTTTTCTTTTTCCATGTTTCCAATTCCAACACAAGGTTGCTGTATACTCAAATCTAATACTTAAAGGAAGTTTAATACAAGTTAAGCTTATTTGACAGAATTGGTGACATAAGATTACCATATTTATTTACTTTAAAACAAAAACAGAAATCAAGGTTAAGGAGAGGCACTTAAGAAATATGGAACTAAAAATGAAAGCACTTAAATTAATTCTTATGTTAAAATGTGTTATTTGAGCTTTAAAGCTCTTTAAATGATTTTTTACAGTAATTTTAGTGTTTAAGGGTTGTGTTGTTATGGTGACAGAGTTTTAAAATTGGATATAAGGCTAGTCTTTTTTTCCACTTTAAAATCGTGTTAACACACACATTGTTAACTAATTGGCTAAGATTTTTATCTTTTATATATTTACGTGACCAATTCAAGCGCTTTTTCATCTTCACAAAAACTCCTGATTGCACAGACTCCTTTTGAAATGATTGGATTTCGCCCACGAAAATTTGCAGAACAATGGTAAATGTGCCCAAAACTTGAACTTGTATACCCAAAACTATTCCTTTAAGGCTACCAATTCCCCCCCCCCCCAAAATGAGCAATATTACTAGTAATGGTTGCCTTTGCGCTCAGAAAGCATACACTCAGCTTTTTGGTGTAGACGTAAATAATGTATCAAATAGCGGTGTTAAGTGCCCGAAGTCTATCCCATATGCTTCTAGCTGCAAACGCTAGTCTGCAAAAAGTAGATCATATGCTGCTCAAACTCAAACAGCTAATGCTAAGGCAAATTACATTTTTATTCAAGTATAACTGGCTTTGTAATAATGTAATAATACATCTGGCATATATGTGAGTTAGTATATGGTGGGACACCACTCATTCATTATCTCTGTTCTCTTGTGTGGAGGAATAGAACGAAAGTAAAGTGTTTGTGAAAGCTAGTCAACAGAAGGGCTGCGAGCGAGGGCTTGAAGGTTCACAGAGACCTGGATGAAGTTAAAACTTCTGGCTCTCTGCCTGCCAACATCTGGCAGCAAGTGATCTCATTGCAGTTCCAAAGCAGGTTTGTGTTAGAGACTGTGACAGAGCCCTCTTCCTCTTCTCATACCCTTCCTCTCACACCTTTCATCCTCTTATTCACACGCACACACCCAAAAGCAACTTGATCTTTCTTTATGCAAGACAAAATCAGGTCGAGACAGGATAAGTGGAGGGGAGCTCGCTCTCTTTCTTTCTCTCCTTTTCTCTGAAATCAGTCCTTCTAGTGGTTCATTCTACGAAAACAGGTACCCAGTTTGATAAGGTGATTTGTAAAGTACTAAATATTACAAATGGTTGACTTTAATCATGCTATTAGACAAAAATATATGTTTGTAATAAATGTTGATATCTGTTGGGACTTCAGAAAGGTAATAGGGTTGGTTGTCACTTTTAGAGTTTAATTTGGGATTACAAAGCCTTGTGCTAATGACCTTGCCTCTTAGAGATTTAATTCTAAATTTCTATAGACTTTCAGTTTTAATAATCAGTTGTTTACTGTACAAAGTCATGGTAACAAGATTGACATTTTAATGTTGTTCCCTACTGACAAAATGACAAAACTTTCGCTGTATCCGAATATCCCTACTTCCATACTGTATAATAGGTGAAAAACAGTATGTGAGCTGAGTAGTATATCCTAATTCATAGTATCCATAAAACAGAAGGCGAAAGTACCAGGATTACCTACCACTTCCATTGAGATTCTGAGGTGCGCAATTTGGTTTGGGAATGGAAATTAAGTGACGCAAGCAACTGACTCCGTAGGTCACATGCAATGACAACATGGTGAATGTAGTACGTCTGAATTTCATATTACACACATTCATACTATATAAAACATACTTTTTTAACGGTGATGAAGTCAGTTTCAAAACAAATGTATTACCTACTAGACACTATGCGATTTCGGACACAGCATTTGACTTTCTCTTGAAGAGTGCACTTCTTCAATAGATGATGTCATAATGACAGTTCTTTTTTATTTATGGACTTGTTTATTGCTTTAAAAGGAGAAAATATCTTTAACGGTACTCGTTAATTACAACCTGGAATTTTTAATAATACATCGTCAGCAAAATTCTAAAATATAAATATGGATTAATGACAAAATTATAGTTTTTACTTGCATATTTTGTTTTAAAAATGTGCATGTTTGTTAATACAGAAAGGTAAAGTTGGAGAACAAGACAAAAAAGACAAGGCAACCTTGTAAGAGGTAAAAAAAAAACATTCAAAATAATGTTACTGAATTTTTGTTGATGTGTTTAGATGAATGTCTACATAGTAAAAATTGGCATTGGTTATTCATTTATAAAGTCATTTTTACAGTTATTTATATGAGGGACACAAATGGCACCCTGTTTTGTATAATGAATGTCCCTTCTCGTATTGTAATTTCCTTCTTTTGGGTTGTATGTTGTTGTTGGCCGGATGGAGCTATTTTTTCCCTCCCTACTACAGTACACGCCATATGCAGGAACGCCATTTGGCTGGATTTTATATCCTGTAGCTATTCATCAAGATCTTCAAACCACAGAGTTTGTGTTACTCAAAGCGGTGTTAAACCATTAATCTTATTTCTGTGTGTCTCAGTGTGTCTAAATTCATAAAAGCCTAAAGAAAAAAAAAGAGATGGACTTTTTCCGTCAGTTCACCTGCCTCCAATAAAGTATGGTCATAGATATCCCAGAATTTATCATTTCAATTTTATCATTTTAATTACATTGCAGTGGGGATGTACAACCCCAGATTGTATTTATTTTCTATTTGTGTTCTGGCTGCATTGACTGGGGAAAATGCATGATTGTGATCAAAGAGCCCAGATGTTAGATTTACTTTTGCAGCCTGTTGGTTTTTCTGTTCTTCTATGATGCATGAAATAGTGTGGGAAGAGTTACATGCTTACGTTTAGTACTTACAATTAGGGCTTGTTCAAATTCATAACCTGAAAAATGAGGAATAGGATGCAGATTGTTCTTTTTGCTCAGTGTAAACACATTTTAATCAGAATTATAAGCAGAATTTGTGGCCAATGACTCAAAACCTACCTCTCTCCACCTACCACTTGAAAAGCCAGCTTCATTGTAACTAAACTTTAGCCTGTAAATAAGTTAACTCGAACACATGCCAAGTAATTGTTTAGGTTGTCGCTGTTGGCACATGAGAAGAATGTGTAATTCCATTCCAAGTCTCTTGTTTTCCCTAAAGTGACTGATTAGGTGTGTGTGGAACAGCTTGCTGGTCAGCGGAAGTGTTTGGGGTCAAGAGCAAGTCCAGCCAATGTCTGCAGACACAGGAGGACAATACAAGGGCATGTATTCACAGACAGGGCTCTCGTAGTTCATTTGCACATTGTGTAGAAATACACTTTTGTAGTCAACTATTATTAATCTATTCTAGTCTGTGAGGGAAAGTGCCCAATAATATAGACAGAGATAAGTATTCAGCTGGTCATGTGATCTGAAAATGGCGCTCTATGAAAAATATTACAGCTTTGATTGAACTACTGATTCTGGAGTTTTAATCTCATGTAAATATACATGATTTAATAAGGACAAAATGAATGACGTGCACTGTTATTTTCTTCAGGAAAATGCAAATCTAGTCAGGATCCAAAGGCATCACCAGAGCTTCTTTTGGACAGAAAAAAACCCTTCCACTAAAACCACTGCTGTGAACATGTTAGCTGCACGTTTCCGCGTCTATTTCTCTGACTCCTTTCTGAATTAGCGTTTCGCATTTAGCCTCCTGTTTTTACCCGACCCTTGCTGTTCGATGCATAACAGCCATCCTGCCTAAATGCCATATTTGTGGCTGCTGAATTATGCATGAGGAGCAGTTTAGAGGCCCAGTGAGTTTGTGCTTGGTGGGAGAGTAATGAGGAAGCCTTGTTTCTAATTTGGCTTGGCAAGATGTTTTATGTGCTAATTGAATCGCAGAACTGAGGAACATTTTGGAGTCATTTGAGATGACAGAAGTGATGTAGTGTTGTGACTAGAGATATGCGGATGTGTGAGTGTGTTTTTATGTGTGACTGTCTGAGAGCATAAAAGGAGCCTGAAATGTAATATATTACAGGGTTTTCATACATACAGCGTTCATCTAACTTTATATTACCAGCTACTTCATCACACTAGTTTTCACCCTGTATATTACAGCTACTTACTAGTAATTGATTGTATGCATTTTTTCCCCACTCTCTTAACAGCAAACCTCACTTATGGTTTGTCTATTTCCAACATGATCTACAATAGAAAGTTCAAATCTATAGATTAACTTTTTTTATGGATATACAACTGTTTTGTTTTGTTTTGTTGTCCTCCTTGATCATCCTAATTAAGCTTACTGCAAATTGCTTGTCACGGTTTTCTTCCGTATTTGCTTATTTTGGCACACACCAATTCCCCACTCCAATGTTTTGGTGTTTGCTCCACTGAAATCTCTTAAGTGATTTTTTTCTACCATGTCACAACATGCCAGGCTTGCCTTCGGGCTGTCTGTCTGTCAGCAGAACCTCTGCTTTAGAGCTCTGGAACTCATTCCTGACCTCCTGTTGGCTCTCACTGGTGTTTTCAGTCCCGAATGATTTGGATCAAATGGGATGTATGCACTATACACTTTTTTTCCCCCTGACATGCAGAAATAAATTAAGAATATAATAATATTGTAATTTAGTAGTAGTTTAATTTCTATTAAAATGAAAATTTAAATTAAATAATATAAACTTCAAGGACAGATGATGTTAGATTAAAAAAAAACAGTTTCTAGAATGAATTTGCACCGTATCATTGTCAGATCTGGTGTTCTGTGCATCTAATCATGGACACTAAAAACTATTCATGTATTCCAAGTTACAAATTTAAATTGATTGCACTGATTCCAGATATTGAAGGGCTTGTTTCTAGGGGATCTTTGCGCATTTATGTGCTTTGCTTTGTTTCAAGAAGTGTGCTTGTGCTTTTGGATGGCTGGTGAATGCAGGTCATTAGTTTGTAGGTAAAAGGGCTATTGAAGAGACACACTACTGCAATCAGAGTTAAAGAAATGAGGACCACTGTCATTCAGAGGCACACAAACTCACTCTGTCTCTGCTATATGGCTCCATGCTGACAGCCTTATTTGTTCCATCAGATCTGTTTTTTCCTCTTCGGCTCGAGTTCAGCGCTCTGTAGGAGTAAGTGTTTGCAGTGTGAGGTCAAATGTATCTAGCTGAGGTTAAAGCCTGCACTGATCATAGGGAGTTATTTTCAGCTGTCTCTGTTACAGCAATCTACACTAGATTCACAAGCTATTATGTACCTGATGTGGGTAGATAGTAGATGCCATACAATTATTGCTTTTAGACCTGTACTTGCTTGACAGACTACTTGCTCACCTAGGCTTCATTGGTTTGATCCAAAAAATACATTAAAACAGTATACTATTACAATTTAAATTCAATGTTTTCTATTTTAATACATTTTAAAATGGACTTTTTTCCTGTGGTTGGTGGCTGAAGCTGAATTTTAAGGATCATTGCTTCAGTCTTCAGTGTCACATGATCCCTCAGAAATCATTCTAATTTTCTGATTTGGTGCTCAAGAAACTTTTATATTATTTATATTATTATCAATGCTTGACATTAACACCTGCCAAATGCTTTCAGCAGTGGTGTTTAACGAAGTCACTCATACTAGCCACTTTGGCGGGTTGAATTTTATATAAAATATATACATTTTTCGATTTTAGTCTTTTAAAAAAGCATTTGCAATGAACTAAGTGCAATGCGATATCAAAAATAGTGAAAATATGAAATTATGTCTTTCAAAAAGTATATCAAGTCACAAATCAAGTAATTTCAGTTTAATCTTTACAAATAATTAGTCTATTGATAAGGTTACTTAAATTTAAGTATTGTGACAATCCTAAGTGTATTTTGTAAGTTTTGGCTTTTACATTTCAGTTTTCATCCATGAGGCAGTGTCTAATACACTTGACAACAAAATGTGCTGTGATTGACACCCTCGCATTAAATGAATCTGTTTTTCTAACTCTCAAGTGTGCCGGCAGAGCCCTGGGAGTATTTACTAAACACACTTACGCATTTTTTTTCCACGTGAGGCCATAATGAAGTTTACTCGCATTATAAATCACACCCGCTCCATCTTCAGTTTGACAGTGATTGATTCAGTGGGAAGTGTTAACACGCTCATACTTAATGTAGGAGGACACATGGAGGAGGCCTCTGAGGAAGACGAGTAGAAATATAAACAAGACCAGTTGAAATGAGCAGACCAAAGGAAGAAAACAAACAAGTGCGTGCCCAAACCACCCATTTACCATGAACCATGGGGTTATAATGGGGGTAAAGCCCTCTGTTAAGATTTTTAGGTTAGATTTGTGTGTATACCACATAAATAGACTCTGTTTGCAAAGTTTGATGGAGAATTAAATTACAGTGGGAAAACACATTATCCTCCCCACTCACAGTGCTGCATTCACAATGACATTTTATTCCAGCTCTTTCAATATTTGCATCCATCTTGTGTAAACGAACACACATTTTGGTCTCCGTTCTCTTTACTCTGAAGATGGCATATTCCCTCTTTTAATGTTTATTTAATAAAGGTCTGACCGTCTCCGGTCTCCCTCCCTGTTTTGATTTATCTGTAGTCGGTATGGGATTGTGAGCATGAGTCATGGTAATGAATCAGAGTTGCTTGGCAGGCTGCCTATCCGAGCGGACACCTGCAAACATTTCCCAGATCATTTCAAGCTCGTTTGTATCATTAATCAATATACTTTTATGTGACTCTTGAATAGACTAAAATGATCTGACCGTACATGTGTAGGCTAATTGCTGAAATGATTGAGACTAATCTGTTCTTTTTGCAATGAAAACACTTTTGTTAAATATCTAAAAGCTGTTTTGTTGTGTGAAAGCATTTTATCATCATCATCACTGTAATTACTGAATGCAAATTCAACCTTGGTGAATTCATAGTGTTGCTTTCAGTCATCAGTCTCTAGGTAAGGTCATGATGTAAGACTGTGAAAGTCTTATCCCTCTATTCATTGAGATTTTTCTTTTGGCAAAGCACAGATAAGACCTCTTTATGGCTCTGTCTTTTTTTCCTGTGTGTTTTTGTCATGCTGTGCGTTTAACACGGCTTTGGTATGTCATATTGATTTCTCTGAGGTGGCAGTAGGTTGGATTTTGTTCAGGCTTGCTCTTAAATGAGGTGTTTATTTACTTGAGCTGTGTTAGTATTCTTCTTTTTAGATTCTTTTTACACCCTTACTCCCATGTAGGCCTTTCAGAATAAAAGTTATAGCTACTTTTATACGTCAACATTTTCCATTTGTTTGATTAATGTTTGAAATGTTTCGGCTAATGAACTTAACACAGTCAATTTAATTGACCATCGGTTATCTTCCAATATTAGAGATTTTGTTTTTATTTTTTTGCTTCAGTCTTTCTGTAAAATCATGCCGTTTCAGTGATTGATTTCTAACACCCCATTTACTTTATACCACAGCTCTTATTTAGGCTTATTGCTTTAGTTAAACACTATTGAAGTGTGTTCAGCGTACAACGTACATATGTCACAACATTGCGCTTTCAGGGATGCGTGACGTGAGGATGGTGCTGGTGAGGTGTCAGCAGGCGGAGAGAGAGCCCGCAGCTGTGCTGAGATCAGATGCTAACCGTGGAGATGACAGCACAAGCTGTTATTAAGTATTGAGCATAAAAGTCTTTACCGCAGCGAGAGGATGATCAGCAGCCGCTGACAAACATGTTCTGGAGAATCCAAGAGTCTCACACAAACCACATTAACCAACACCTAAAATCCATTCTGACAGGATTCAAAAGAGAACTTTGTGGATTTAGAGCATCAGCGGCGGCTTTGCTGTTCATGAAAAATGAGCTGTTTTAGAAACCTCAGATGAAGTCTGGAACTAAACTCAATAGGGATCAGGTTAGGAAATATATACGGCTGAATTCAAAGTGCTTATTACAGATGACCAAAAATATGCCCTCAATTTTGAATGAGATTTGAAAGAACCATAAATCATTTAAGACAACTTAAGTCATACACTTCAGCCTTTCTCTGTCAGTTTTGCAGAAGAATATCCCATATAACCTATTTGTCATAGTGGCCCCAAAAATATTTGGACACTTAAAGGGGTCCTTGATTATGATTTCACTTTTTTTAACTTTGGTAAGTGTGTAATTTTACTGTTTGAGCATAAACAGCATCTGCAAAGTTATGAAGGTCAAAGTTCAATGCAAAGGGAGACATTGTATTTCACAGAAATTGCTTTTTAAGGACTACAACTAATGGCTGGTAGAGACTACAATGAGCTATGTCCTGGGTTGGTGACATCACAAACCCTAAAATTTACATAAACCCTGCCCTCAGGAAAACGCAACAAAGGGGGTGAGGCCATGTTGGGCTGCTTAAGACAATAGGAAGAGTTGTTGTCGCTGTTTTTTACTGCCCGGAAAAAGTTTGTCCTAAAGCTGACGAACTTAGAGAGGTTAAAATGTATTTTTAACACTAAGCTTCTCCTAAAAGATGTAGCCATTCACATTTTGTCGGGACGGATCACAACTTGTAAGTATGTGTTATTATTTGTAGTTGTGTTTTCTATTAACAGTTTTAATTATAAGCTTTATGTAGTTGCTATGATAGCAATGACGTAATTGAAGGGCAAAGCTTTGCCTCCGCTAGCATGCTAACTAACATTACAGTATTGATGTATGTTTACTTTAGCTTTTGTGAGACTGTTCACCACCCTTTAGGAAAATTATCCATGATTTTGTGATCGATTACTGTTTGTATTACCATAGTTTTATGACAAATATGATTAAATGGTGGATAACATTGTACGAGAAAGTCCATGATTGAAATCTTTTCAGCAGAATCCTCTTGTTCGTTAACATTGTCAGGGTCTGAATCTGGCTCGAAATGGTTTGAAATTGATGCCATCGTTAATATTTACATCTGAGTAGAGCTTGCGGTTGTGAAGGGGCGTGACATTTCCAGAACACGTGCTAGGCGCTGCCAATCACAACACACTGGGCCAGATAACTAATCACATCACATTTTGTATTTCGGAAGGAGGGGCTTCATCAAAAACAAAGCATTCAACCAGACTGGGGAGAGAGCTGTAATAATGTAAAATATGTGAAAAATAATGCGTTTTTTGTACAATCAAGCATGAAGACGTATTCTAGTACACCCCAAAAACAAAATCGCTACGAAAAATGGTATAACAGGACCCCTTTAAACCACACTTTATAATGTATTAATGACACTGAATTAGATAACAAAATATCAAGTTGAATGGTATAATTTTTGCCTTGGTTTAATGAATATTGCATATTGAGATATAGTCCTCAATACTAAATTTTGCTTAATATATAGTAGGAAATAACTATGTTCTGACATGGCAATCAAAAGTGTGCTGTAAATGTCTAGGCTAAATACATTTCAGGGCCACTGTACATAGTTACAAACAGTGAGGGATTGATTGCTTAGTCTCTGTTTCATGCTGAAAGATAAGCCAAACAATCTATATAGATGTGTTCAATTCAATTTATGTTTAAATAAGCGGAATAATGATTTAGCACCCGTTTCCTGTAGTATAATGTGTGACAAGCAAAATAACAGTGAACCATGGGTTGGATTTATATTTAAGACCTTCTTTGGCATTCATGCATTTCTCAGAGCCAATAGATACACCCACACTGTTTTGTTTGACTGGAGTGAGTGTTGAAGGACTGTATGTGTGTAGGTTTGCATTTCTAATTTAATGGTATGTGTTTAAAACGATAACACAAAAACATTTCCCTCTCTCTCTCTCTCTCTCTCTCTCTCTCTCTCTCTCTCTCTCTCTCTCTCTCTCTCTCTCTCTCTCTCTCTCTCTCTCTCTCTCTCTCTCTCTCTCTCTCTCTCTCTCTCTCTCTCTCTGCAACAAATGCAATCAATCTGAGGTCTATCCCATGACACCTTTATGACACATGCTAATAGAAATAGTATATCTTCTGCCAGGGATCTCCGTAGGCCTTCCCACAACCAAACGGTGTGAGCCAACTGAAGTAGTGAATCCCTGAGATGGCCTGTGCGTGAAAGACTGTTCAGCCTCTGGCATTTGTGTTCTGGGAATAGTTTTGCTCATCACGCTGGTCTGCCGTAAATGAGAGTGGCACTGCGGTTTACTGGGCAGATCCTAAAGCTGAGATCTCTTGGGTCATGTGATATGATACGACAGTTCTCTTTTCGATGTCTTTCTTGTGCTATCGTTCAAATGCTTTTTTCTTTTTTTTTACTTGTTAGTTTGCGTGTTTGTGCTCTTATCCCGAGTTCACACCTGAGTTAATGACTCTTCCTGTCACAGTGAGGAAGTGCTGATCTAGGAACAGGTTTTTGCCTGTTATTTTTTTTCGACATCAGATTGATTTAGCAAACTTTGTTTATTTTTTTTGTGAAAGAAGGAAAAATTCTACACAATGGATTCATTAAGATCTACAGAATAGATTAAATATGCAAAAACAATTTTATTGGTGGCAAAAATTTGCGTAAATATTTAGTAAATGAACAAATATTTGCAGTTTGTTTCTGATTGGGTATAGCTAATAATAATTGATTTTAGGTTAAAATGTACATAAATGTAAATGCATTCTTTAACTGCTCTGCTACTATTTATTTTAAGAGGATAGTTCACCCCCCCCCCAAAAAAAATAATAAAAAAATAATAATAATCTTTCCAAATCTGTGTAATAATTTATTTTATTTTATTTATTTATATATATTTTTATATATTTAATACAAGTTTAATATATAAAGAATGAAATACATTTTTACAAATTCCAAAATTTATATTTTGCGCGTCCGTTTTTTTTTGGGAATATATTTTTTCATTCTTTCAGGGAGGGCGAGCCCCCCCCCCCCCAAAAAAAAAAAAACAATGATAGGGGAAACACTGAAATGTGTTTTAATTAAAAGATCAGTTTGTAGAATGTTCCCAGATCAGCTAGCGGCTTTTTATGGCAGTGCACAGTGTGGTTTTATAACAGTGCTTTGGCAGCTTGTGTAAACAGAGTGGGAAAATGCCTTGCTGTCAGCGGCCCATCAGCTGCGGGCCTGCACCGTTCTGCTCCCACGGGCCCGTGACCACAGCACCGAGATTCTCTGCATGGAGAAATACTGCTGGCTCAGTCGTCTTCTCTGCATTTCTGTGGATCTTTCTCTCTCTGTTTTACTTGCCGTCTCTCCCTCCCCCATCAATCCTCACCCAGGGGGATTCATATGAAATAGAACATTGATTGCATCAGCGTCTGCATGGAGCAATGCATAATATTACTGCACTATTTTAATGCCTCTCCTCAATGTGAGCAGAGTATGAGAGGTGGAGGAGAGGAAATGACGGCTCTGCTCTGTGTGCTGGGTAAGGCCTGCTTCACTGGTTTAGGCCCAGTTCTGATTAGAGAGCTGAAAGCTGTCCCTGCCTCTGCTGAATAATTGAACATCTCCATTTCCAGGTGTAATTTTAACCTCTGTGAAAACGGGAAACCTAGGGAAGGATTTGACATGACTTTGATGTATTGTTTCAGATGGATAAAAGGTGAACGTTTTGATTCTTTTAGGTGGTACAAAATTCAATTTAATGCCTCACAGTTTTTTTCCTTTTTTTTCCCTAAGATTTCTGAAAGACTGCATTAGATGGAGATGCTACGATTAGAGAATACAAAGTTGCGTAAATCCTAGTTGATAAACCATTTAGCATCTGAGATGTTCTCTACTCCCTGTTGGATGTGGATCTTTTGTATCGAGCTTGGCTTAGTGGGTAGTTAGATTAAAAACGTAGTCCTCATTATAACCAAAACCTCAGCGCAATCCCTTACGTATCCTTACATTTAAGTAGAACGTAGAGCTGCACAATTAACCTTAAACAAATCTTAATCTTGATTCAAACACCCAGGCAATCTTATTCATAAATGACAATGTTTCGGCTATGTCTGACCTTTGACAAGTATGATCACAGCAAACATTCAAATCTGCGTCTGCGGTGTCCCTGACCCAGAGAAAGCAGATGTCAAAGGAAACAGATTCACAAACAGTCTTTTCAACCACACAGTATCTTTATTTCTGTTTTATAATAATAATCATTACAGAAGTACCGGGATAAAAGTTTATTGTTCGGATATAAACACTGATGTCTAAAGTAGTGATCAAAATGGAGTATATCACCTTTTGATAGTAAATTGACTCTTCACATAAACATTGTATCAATTACATCTTTATGCCTGTAGGTGGCGACATGTGACTTTTAAAAACATTATTTGTCATTGAATCATTCATACAGGAGATTTGTTGAAATGTGCTGATTCATCCAGTAATGATACAAGTGAAGTCTTCATGAGTCAGTGAATGGTTTATTCAAACCGACAAAAAAAAATCTAGTTAATTAAAAATATTTTAAATAGATTGTGGCAATTCTTTTACACAAAAAAAATTGTGATTCCCAATTTATCCAGAATCATGCAGCTCTAGTGTTGCGTAATCCCAGCATTAAATGTATATTTACATAGCATTTTAACCTTAAAAATCATAAACTGTCCAATAACTCGACAGTGGAGAAGTCAGATCATGGTGTTTTTGCTTTATTGTTCTCAAGACCACACCAAGACCATTCAAAAGTTTGGAGTCAGTCTCTTCTGTTTGCCAATGCAGCATTTATTTGATTAAAAAACAGGAAAGATAATAATATTGTGATATGTTATTACAATTCAAAAGAACTGTTTTCTGTTTCAATATATTTAAAAAAATGATTTAATCCGGTGAAGTTGAATTATCAGCATTATTACTCCAGTCTTCAGTGTCACATGATCCTTCAGAAATCATTCTAATGTGCTGATTTGCTGCTCATAAAATATAATTTCTTATTATTATCAATGTTGAAAACAGTTTTTCCTGCTTAATATTTTTGTGGAAACCTTGATATAGTTTTTTTCAAGATTCGTTGTAGAATGTTCAAAAGTGCATTTATTTGAAATAGAAATCTTTTGTAACATTATTAATGATTCATTCAGAAATTTTACTGATCCAGTTCTTGGGTGACCTACTCTAATCTGGTCACTGGAATGGTAGAATATCAGTAATATAATTTATTTGAATGTCTTTGTGTTTTTGCATTTCATCTACAGTCCTGTGGTACAAGTGGATTTTTAAGTTACAAAGATTCCATGTATTCTCTCAATTTACATACAAATTGATTTTATAGATAAAGTATTTCACTGCTATGATGTGTCATACTTACCAGTGAGTATTACTTTTGATTGTACTTGCTTAGTCTCTGCTTGTCTATGTTTGATGTGTGAGAGAGATAATCCAGCATGTGTGTGGGTGTAGTAGTTATGGGGAGGGGGGACAGGTTTCTGGTGAAGCCCCTCTCTGTGTGTTGTCTTCTGGCTCTCAGCCACACTGGAGACGCAGCCTGTCACATCTTTTCATCGCTCTGTCACTAGATCATTCATCGCTGCTAATTAACAATATTCATTGCTGATGGAAGCATCCACATGCTACGAAAATATTTATTGCGGGAGAATTAAGAGATTGTGGACCACAGTTTTGGTTGATAGTCTTCTTGTGTGTGTGTGTGTGTGTGTGTGTGTGTGTGTGTGTGTGTGTGTGTGTGTGTGTGTGTGTGTGTGTGTGTGTGTGTGTGTGTGTGTGTGTGTGTGTGTGTGTGTGTGTTGTTGTGAGCGTATATTTGAAAATTGAAATGGCAACAACAAAAAATAAATGCATTTGATAGCACATAAATGGTAAAAGCAGTGAAATCAAGGCAGGGGCAAAGATAATGTGAGTTCTGGAAAGCTGAAATGCTGTCATTGAGTCATTTGGAATCGCTGATGTTCAGTATTCAGAAATAAACTGCTAATCCTAGGTCTCAACTTCAATTAGGTTAAAGATTTATCTTAGGTCTCCCACAGGCAATTAGCTTCCAGCTAAGCTCAGGTAATTGATTTAGAGTGAGTAAGAAACTCTTTCACGAACTAAATGTTTTGGGCATACGTTTTCCTATTTATGGGAGTTTTGCTGGAATTGTATTTTTGAGTCATAAAGATTTGACTAAACCTAGTCCTCCACTAAGTTAAATTGTAATAGTACTCTTGAAAAGTCAGACTTTTGGCAAGAATCAATACCAAGTGTCCACCTGACCCTCATGCAAATCGTGATTAAATAATGAAAGTGTATGTATATCATTTATATATATATATAATCAGGGATTAAAGTTCTCCGTCGCTACGACGGATTTCCGTTAATTGCAGCGAGTCTATGACGGATTTCCGTCAATTGCAGCGAGTCTATGACGGATTTCCGTCAATTGCAGGGTGTTCCCATCTGTCCTTAATGTTCCTTAATGTCCTAAATTCACTTTTCATAATTTTAAGGCCGTAAATAGGCTTTCATTTCTCAAATAGTGTGATAAATGTCTTAATTTTAGTTTGAATAGGTCTTAAATTAAGGAAAGACGAGGTGTATTCACCCTGCTGAGGGGATGTGATAAAGCCTGGATTGGAGCGAAAGCACGTTCTTCTCTCCACTCTAGCATTCTGTAATCACTTCGCTTATGGTCCAGTCCGGGTTTTCAATTCCCGCTCACGGAAAAACTGCTCCGTGTTCACTCCATAGACAGTATAAGGTTCACTCAATTAATCTTTTTGGATAAGTGCATGTCAGCTTACAGCTGGTTTGCTGCGGTCCGAATCCGAGCGCGTTTGTTCCCGGCGCCCCCCCGCATTCTTGATCGCGTCACTCAGCTCGCTCTGGCTACTCCGGTTATCTCTTTATGTATATTTTAGACAACAATAAAACGAAATATGGTATAAAATACAACTCTGTCTCTTTTCATCAACAATAAAACGAAATATATATAAAACACCTCTTTTCATTTATAAATTAACATATTATCATAAACAAACATATTAATGGCCACACAAATGTGGTTCAGGCAACGCACATTGATTGTCTTCACTGCATTTATAACAACACGAAATATAAAACACAACCCTGCTTATTTTTGTTTCCATTTCAAAAATATGAAATATTATTATTATATAATATTATTAATCATTAAAACTGACATTTAACAAACAGAGACAGGGTTGTTTCGTTTTATTTTATTATGCATGTACACATACAGTAAAGAGAATGCATAGTAATATATATATATATAAAGAATATTTTATATATTTTAGAATATATAACATTACACAACCCTGTCTCTTTTTGTTAAATGTCAGTTTTAACGATCAATAATATCCAGTATAAAAGTATAAGTAGCCTAATAGGTAGGCTATAAGAAGCTATACAATGAGAAATAAATCAAACAATTCAGTCAAACATAAGTCAGCTCTCTAATAGGCTACAAAGTTAAAGTTAAATAGCCTAAATATATAAAGTTATGAAACTTCACTTTGCCCTCAGCCAAAACGATTTGCCATGGAGCAAACTATATATTAATATAGTTTAGCATTGTTTGGTCTTATAAGATAAATAAAAACATGTACTGAAAAGTTATGTAGATGGTTGATTATTTGTCAAGCTAATTAAAAATTTTTTCATAGATTAAAATAGCTTTTAAAATACGCAAACTGGCAATATTAAAGCGGTTTAAAACATCTCCCCTTAAAACGCTATTGGTCTCGACTATTTAAATAAAGTTAAAGGAATATGACTTGGCCAGAAAAAAATTTCAGTCAGAAGAATTTTTTTCACTTTAATCCCTGTATAATATATATATATATATATATATATATATATATATATATATATATATATATATATATATATATATATATATATATAGTTGACACTGTGTTATGTTGTGGTGGCTAAGTTCACTTGTAATATTTTAAAGGATGGATTTTAGTTTTTAGTTTTACTTTGTATTTTATTTATTTTATTTTTTTAGATGCGAGTCATCATTCAAATTTGAACGGGGGATTTCATCCACTACGTTGGCACTCAGTGGACATCTCACTGTTCTGAACTCCTTTTTCAAATTATTTTGGAAATTAATGAGTTTTTAAAAAAAGGTCCTCTTTGTACAGCTCAGGTTGTAAAATACTTAATAGTATATGCTTACACTCTGCGCTGTCTTTCAAATATGCTTTGCTCTGTTTTCTGCCTCTTGTGCGTCTTTAAAGTTGACATTGTGAATGTCAAACCTACCAAAGCAGGAGCCTAAAAGCAGGAGATGTTGAATGTGTTTCTTGTCATCCTTCGCTCTTTCATCTGGCCTGCGGAGAGCTGCTTTGCAAGGGAAATGCAGTTGTCTTGGCAAGCAGATCTGTACTGCCTAATCAGGGCGCTAGCTGCCGGGGCTCGTTTGATTTCCTGCTGCCTGGATGAACACTGTCACTACCAGAAATATTTCTGCGGAGCACCATAAAGGAGTGTTTCTTCATGCTGTCCGATATACTGATGACCATAAAGGTCCATCAGAAAGTAAATGTGTAGCCATGATGCTTCGAAGATAAACAATTTAAACGTAAGGTATTACAGAGTTTTGTACCAGGGTTTTACGCTGTCAGCATGCTAATTAATTCCCCATATAAGAAAACTATACTTGCGCATCCCATACATGAATGCACGCGTGTTTGTGTATGTTGGTGTGACTCAGGGTGAGGAGGTAAATGATTCACAGAAATATTTGCGCACACACCAGAAGAAAATGTTCTAGGAGCCTGATTACGCCGTCACCCTGCATGCACTGAATTGCCCACTCATGGCTCTATGCCTGCAATTGATTTATGAGTTTTACTGAAGTGCATTTAGTTGAGGCATCTTAAAAAAGATTGAGTGCATCTAACAGATTGACTTGTCTTGCAGTTTACTCTCACAGAAATGGCTCTGTGCCGCTGTGCTGAGAATTCTGATTATGGTTCTCTGTCTTTTTTTCCCTCCCCTTCTCTGAGAAAATGTACTTCCAGCTGTGTTTCCTGAGAATGAGACACCAGAATAGGTTTATCTATGAGGAGAGAGGGTTTCTACAAGGTTAGGGAATGGAGAATGGATTACACGGATACAAATGCCAGGAATTCCAGCATGCCTATGTTTGATCAGTAGAGAGCTGTTGTGTGTTTTGTGGTGTTGTTTGTGTGTACTGTATGTGTGATTATGTTTATGTAGGCTATTCTTTGCCTTTGGTCATTGGAAAATGTATGATTTTGTAAAGTTTTGTGTGTGCAAGTTCTTGTAAATGTAAAACAGCAAAAGTGTGATTTAGCAGCCCAACACATAAAATACTTGTTTAGTATTAGCCATTTAATGAGGTAAATGATAATATTGATGTACTTTTATATGTAGCTAGGTTTGTTTGTTTAAAATAGAAACATAAAATGCTTCGAAATTTGAGTAATGCAGTTAGTCTCTGCTAGTTGGCCATGCTAACGTATCTTCAGACAATATGTCATAAAAAACGAATACATAAAACAAGTCCAAATACTTAATTTCCTTTTTATAGTTGGTTGGATCATTAGTAATTTGTAGTATTTCTCACTTTCAAGCTGTCTTACCCATTCAGTTGTATATTTTTGCATCTAATGCTAACTGACTGAGTTGTCAAAACAAGAATCTGTGATGCAAATACTTATTTTTTTCCAGTTTAAAATGTTTAATTAACAAGATATTTTTTCAGTTCATATTTACATTTAATGTAAAAAATAAAATGCACAACATCTCCACTCCAGATTTATCAGCACTGCCGAGCGGCACTCTGTTAGCTTTCACCGTTATAAAGTTCCCTCGCATTACTCTGCCTTCACCCGGTGTACCTCAGGGCTCCCCTAAACACACCTTTTAGCATCTGTAATTGATATTGATGTGTGGATTCAGCAGCTCCTAAATCACTGTTTGAGAGGCGGGAGGCGCTATGCTAGGCTAACGGCTGAGTTATGTATGAATTAGCAGCTGTCGGCTTTAATGACGCGCTGTTTGCGAAGCACACAGTGCTAGCCTGCACGACAGCCTTGATGAATGGAGCCATCCTGAGCATGTGAAGTTCAGCCACGGCTCGCCACGAGCATTCCGCCTCGTGCCTGTAATCTATGCGTAATCAGAAGCATGGTGTGCCTTCAGGGGCTTGAAGAGGCGGTCTTTTGGTTCTGTTAGCTCAGCGTCAAGGTGAATGTCCCTCAACAGCTAGTTTTGCGGCCTCAAGTATTATTTCAACCTGTTCTGAATGCAAAAACGTTTTAGCCTTGGATTCAAACATCTTTGAAAGGTATTTGTTCATCCCTGGAAGTTCCTCTGAATCTAGAATCATGTTTGGGCTTTTGAATCCAGGAAAACAGCCAAAACCACACCCTCCATTGACAATTCACTGTTTGGTTGTTTATATTTCCTGAAAGTTGTTCAAGCCCACAACTCCTGGTGCAGTTGCAGTGATGCATCCGTGTTCTTGCAGTTTTTTGCAAACACTTGCCAGAAGCGCTTATTCAACAATATGCTCATTATTAACAACTCAACCAAATACCTTTTTTATCTCAAAGGCATTTTAATCATTAAATGACTACTGTTTTGCATTAATAAGTGCAGTTAGTAATAATATTACATGTTCATTTCTTGGAAATGCACATTTGACAGTAAAGCACTGAGCCTAAGTTGACTTGAGATGCAGATAAAATTAACTTTTAACAACAGCACTGAGCAAAAAATAATTTTATATTTTTTTTATAATTAAATGTACCATTGTTCTTCTATAGTAGCATATTAAACTGACCGACAGCTTCGGTGATTATAAAAGGTGCGCTCTTTACTTGCTTTGTGTAATTCTTCGCAATTTAAAGAACTTTTTAATTTTTATGAGACTTTGTGACTTTTCCTAACTTCATACTTCAGTAAAAAAGTGTCAGACTTTGACAAATTAATTTCTTGATGATTTGATATTTTATATTAGGGATTTCATAATATCTAAATATAAATTCAAAAGCAAAACATGTGAAAACAATATATATTATTAGGGAGTAGAAATGGCTAATGAGACTAAGGTTATTGTGGTAATTGCAGATTTTTTAAAATAAAAAAACAACAACAAACATTTTTTTTGTGTTGCCACATGTCAGTTTTACTACATCTTGAAGCTTTTCGTTTTACAAATGGGGACAACAGATAAACAATTAATGTATTTGGTCATCACAAAAAAAATAACATTTAAATTGGATCATATTTAGAGCTTTGAAGTGCATAAAGAAGTGTGAAGCACTTGACAAGTCCTGGAAAAGTGCTTGAATTTCTCATGTTATGTGCATGATCCAGCCCTAATTTCACTGAATGCATTTCATTTCATTCATTCTCTCTCAAAAGGTTGAACGTACCATGAAATGAGTAATGTAAAATCAATCAACTATTTCTGTCACAATAACATGGTTACAGTTAGCTTTACTGCATTAAAGCCATGGTGAATGTTGAAGATTTATTTACTGGAAAGCCTTCCATACCCTGTTCGTTTATGTCACAATGTTTCTCCTGGTTTCCACGTCAGCGCTGTTGGATTTGATCTGGTTTAGAACAGAAAATTTTGTACTGAATTTGAGCGCTTCTCACTAGATCTCACTGGATCTCCCAGCGCTTTGTAGTAATGGTGTTGCATGATCAATATCGGCCAATGAGTAAACTGAGCCTGCGATGCACTGTTTAAAATTGGTCTGAGCATCTCCGCTTTCGTTTCGTTAGATTTGAACAGATCTTATCAGTTGGGCAATGTGGTGGTGGCACCAGTGTGACCTCATTACAAAATTGAGTCGCTCCGGCAGGAAAAAAAGGTTGCAAAATGCGACCATTTGGTCACAGTCTGGAGCCCTGCCCGTGGAAATGAATGAAAAGGCAAATGAATTAACAACTTCCCCTGTTTTTCTCCTGCATTAGTGTTTAATCATTTCAACTCGGACATTGGAAAATTGTCGTTGTGCTAAATTCATATTAGGCACTGTGCTGTGGAGTTTTAGCCTGCTGGAATTACAAATTATGTTGATTATTTTGTAAGAATATGTTTGATTGTCGAGTGTGTGTAATTAAATCAGGATCTTGGAGGCTCATCATCAAGCCTATCTTTATTTTTTGATTGTGTCCCAATTCACAGATGACTTCTGGTGTTTGATATGTATAGATACATTACTGTTCGTACATTTGGGATCATTACGTTTTTATATATATATTTTTGTTTTTGAAAGAAGTGTCTTATGCTCACCAAGGCTAATTTTATTTGATAAAAATGCAGTAAAAAGAGTAATATTGGGAAATAATATTACAATTTAAAATAACTGTTTTCTAATTTAATGCATTTTAAAATTCCTGTGATGCAAAGCAAAACTTTTAGCACCATTTCTCCAGTCTTCAGTGTCACATAATCCTTCAGAAGTCATTCTAATATGCTGAATTGGTGTATAAGAAACATTTATTATTCTATCAATGTAGAAAACAGTTGTGCTGCTTAATTGTTTTTGTGTGAAAAAGTTACATTTTGTGATTTGTTTTAATGAATATAAAGTAAAAAAAAACACTATCTAAAATATAAATCTTTTGTAGCATTATACATCGTTACTTCAATAATAAAAGGATTAATTAAAATAAAAATAAAAATCTTGTTGACCCCAAACTTTTGAATGATATAAGTTTTGCACACTCAAATGTACAGTCATACTATTCACAGTATTGTTTCATGATTGCGGATTGCACTAATCTGGCATACTATATTGGCTAGAATGCATACTGGCATTCAGTTTTTGATTTATATTGATGGACCATTGAGATTATGTTGTCCATGAGCATATAGATGGAATAATTTAGATATGACCCCTCAATATGTGGATGGATCTCATGTGCATCATTTAGTGCAAATAAACAATCTCAAATGCAGTCCGCGGCAGGATGGGAAACGCATTCAGTTAATGGGGGCTGGGTTAATCGAATCACCTTTTAATCACCTCCAGGTAATAATCTCCACTTAATTGAAAGGATTGCTATAAAACGCTAAGAAAATGCTTCCCTCGAGGTCTGTGCTTATTCCAGACTGGCCCAAGACTGATTGGATTTTGGAAATTAATTGAATCACTGCCTGGAGTGACTTGTGACTGGAGGAGGGGAGGAAATACTGATATATTGGCTATATATATATCTCCAAGTTGTTTGCATTGTGATGCTCTTAAAGGTTGCGTTTGAGAGAGTTACTGCAAAGCGATAAAGAAAATTGAATGTGTGTGGGAAACAGAGCAAAGAACGACACTGACTTTATTTGCCCTCTCAGATGAGCCCTTAGGAACAGCAGGGCTCGCAAAATCGCTAGCCCGGCATCCCGGGGCTTTTGTGTTTTCCAGTCGGGCTACCAAGATGCATAACCGGCCTGCCCGCCGGGCTATCTGAAATGGTGTTATCAAATTGCTCCCTTTAATCACATTATTGACTACTTATTTTAAGGAAAAATATGACCGCAAGTTTTTGATCATGCGGATTTATCCGCAGCGCAATTTCTCATGAATCTCCGTGCCTGTTTTAAGAGAAACAGTGGCGTTAGTTTGTTTTAAAAAGTGTGTGGGACAGGTGTGTGTGGGTGTGGGTGGGGATGTTGCTAATACAATGCAAAATCATATTGTACTATATGTACAACCCCATTCTGTAAAATGCAATAAAATCAAAAATCTGTGATTTAAAAAAAAAAATCTATTGAACCTTTTTTTAACTGACAAAAGTACAAAGAAAAGTTCTCCAATTTTTTCACTGACCAACATAATTGTATTTTGTAAATATGAACAAATTTTGATTGCTGCAACACACCCCAAAAAAGTTGAGACAGAGGGATGTTTACCACTCTGTCACTTCACCTTTCCTTTTAATTACACTTTTTAATCATTTGGGAGTTGAGGATACTAATTGTTGGAGTTTTGCAAGTGGAATATTTGCCCAATCATATCTGATACAGACAGCCCCTCAACAGTCTGAAAAAATCTATTCACCTAACTTTCACAATTTTTTTTACGATTCTAAAATCGATTTTTTTTATTCCAGAATTGATATTAATTCAAATTCAGTTGCTTAATTTTTGTCCTTGCTTTTGTACATCCCATCAATCCCAATCCCATTTTATTTTATGTTACATTTTCACTGTTTACAAAGGCAGGGCCTGCCATCTTGTCTTTTTGGCTTGTTGTTTCTGATTGCACTTTAAACCCAAGGGGGAAATCCAGATCAAATCCCAGAAGGGAAATCAAAACAAAATCAAGTTAAAACTTGTTTTGATAAATTTCTTTGTCATTTGCAGATGGAAAAAAAAAACGATTTATATCGTAAATCGAATTTTTTTAGGCCGTATTGGCCAGCCCTACTTTCAATTATACTGTAATATCGAATGGCTATAATTAATGGCTGAAATTGAGAAAAAAAAAATCTATTTAATAGAGACCTCAGTATTGGTTTCAGTGATACTGGCCTTCATTCATAGTGCTTAGTAAAAGATACCATTAAACAAATATTTAAAATATACCATCCGTCTTTGTTGTTTCTACATTATTTTGGAGATTCAATGTTAAACTATTACAATATAAAAAATATATGAAACTCTTTGATGTTAGGTACGATTAATCGTGATTATTAACAGAAAAAGGTTTGATTAATTAGTTTTTTTTTATCGATTGACAGCACTAATATATATATATATACATATTTGTGTACATCTATACAACAATGTGAAATTGAGTGTTGTGCTGAATGTTTCTCTCTATATATCCTTGTTTATGCCAAGCCGATTAAATTCAAATTTAAACTCAGAGTTAATTTTTCAGTATTACCAATGTTGCTTTGATGCTTAAAAAGCGTTTTTGCACTTTCTCTTCTGATCCCTTGTTAAGGTCAAGATTTTCAAATGAGAATGTGATCTCAGAAAGGGCACCCTCTGCCCAGAGCCACTCACAGATGGAGCTCTGTTTCTCTGCCTCTGTATGCATGCCGCTCATGTTTCATCCCAGGCTGCTTTAGCCTGAGAGGCAAACGGTATGGTTTACAGTCACTGAGGACTTTTATTGTGCTGGGTTCAGCTGACTGGGCTTGCTGGAGGGAGAAGGTGGAGGGTAACTGAGAGATGAGGTGAAGGTTTTTTTCTTTTTTCTTACGTGCAGCACCATTCAGTTCAAGCACCACACAAGAGGACACAAGGGCATTTGGGTCGACACTCTAGAACAGATTGTTGTTTGAAATGTAAAACAGTATCTTTCATAGTCAGTGATTTGATATCTCTTGAGTTTCGATGAGAATAGAAAAATACAAGGCAAGTCACTGAATGTGGCTGAGGACACATGTCCTTGTCAGCTACTTCGTGTTCTTAGTCATAAACCTTTGTATATATGTAAAGTAACCTGTTCAGTAGTCTTTGTATTGCTAAATAGAATCAGCTGGCTCAAATTCATTTGGCATATGTGTCCACTAGCTGAGTATATTGTAGACTTAAAGTGCGTATCACACCAGTAATGCGTTCGTGCTTTCAAGAACTGTTGTCTTGTTTGCTTCACTTAATAGTCATAGACTCATATAGTAATGGATAATAAACTTTATTAATGAATTTTATGTTGGGGCAGATGATATAGCAAAAATATCATATCACTTTTTTTCAGGCAGGATCATCAGTCTTATCCAGATTCTTTATCATGTTGGTTTTAAGACTTTTGCAAGTTACTGAGAACTGAAACAAATTTCCCTATTTAAAATGATAGTTCTACAAGGTAACAAAAGATGGAAGAGAAATTAAAGAAAGGCAGCCCAATCTGAATGAATATTTTGTGAAAAGTGTCCATTTCATCTCATTTGTTGTGATTAAATTGTTGGCCAATAAATTAATTTAAAAAATGAACACCACTTGATCATTCTTATTGTAGAGCAGACTTAAATATGTAACAAATGAACTATATTTGACTAGTCACACCATGTCAAAAAATGCAAGGCACTGGAGAAACAGTCTTTAAATTGCCTAAATGACATTGTGTTCACAGACGAATAAGACAGATTTCAAGAATGTGTTCTTTGTGAATTCTTTAGTTAAGGGTCGCCGGTTGCCAACTTAGTGTAAAAAGCTGTTAGTGGTAATTGTTAGTATGTTGGCTGCTCCATGTCCAAGGTCATTTGCTTTTGTTGAGTTTATCGGCAAATGGCTAGATGAATACAGTATGCTGCTGCTGCTGAATAAAACTTTTGAAAAGGCCCATACAATGAAAACTATTCAAGGGCAGTTTGTGTTTGTGCAGTACATTATACAATAGGATATATTTTATTATACTGTATGCTCTCCGAGGGATAGGCTGTATGTTGCAGTTCAACTGTGATTTGCAGCAGAATGTTCACAGATATATGGACCTGCTTCTTTTCTTTTGCCCTGTTTGAGAACCCCATTATTCCTCTCGGATGATGAAGTAGGTTGTGTTTCCTGCTTTTGTAGTTTTCTAGTTCAGATCATGACTCACAATAGAATCTGATGCTATCATGTAGCCTATATAGTTTATATCGAATGCTTTGGCCTATCAAACAAAAATGTTGTTTAATGTGCAGCAAATCAGCATATTAGAATGATTTCTGAAGGATCATGTGACACTGAAGACTGGAGTAATGATGCTGAAAATTCTACTTTGATCACAGAAATAACTACACAATTTAAAATGATCAAAATAGAAAACTATTATTTTAAATGGTAATAATATTTCACAATATTGTGTTTTTTTTACTGTATTTTTTATTAAATAAGTGCAGCCTTGGTAAGCATAAGGGACTTCTTTAAAAACAAAAACATTGGAATATTTCCAAACTTTTGACATGTACTGTATATATGGAAATAATAATAACTATTATTATATGTGGAAGAGTCTAGAAATCTGGTCATCTAGTCACCTGTCATGAAATACCTAGTGAAGTTCTCTCAAAATGCTGGTAATTCAATTGAGCCTCCTCCTTTCAACGTTATTAAACATCATTACATCCCACTTCCTTCATCCTCAACATGTTTATTATTCTCTCTTCTTATTGTTTTTCTCCAATTTTAGATGTTCTTTTGCACAAAATGTGTGCCACAGAGGAAACGGGCTCAGCAGGGCAGCCATTCATCATAAGATAAATGAAACTCTGTCAGAAGTAAAAGAGTGGTCCTTTTTTATCACCTCTATCCTCTCCCTATATTACCAAAGAGAGAGAGAGACTTTTGGATTGGATGACGGGGCTGTATTTATGTTAGAATAAAACTTGTAGGATTTGTAGGAACAAGCTGGTTTTTAGGCTGGAGCTTGTAAAACCCCCTCGGTAAGGATGTAACTTTAAATTCATCCCTGATAAAGCACTGCTCTTGATTTTTGAAGATATGTAGTTTTCAAGTTTGTCTTGTGTGAGGTGTGTGTAAGAAGTGTAAAGAGTAAATTCTAAATGGATCCTTATGGGATCATAAGTGCAGCACAATATCAGCATATAATGAGCTGATAATGACTGTGGATGATTATTATGTCTGCAGGTTCTCCTCCTGCTGCTTCTAAACCTCACAGTCTGATGTGCTTACATTGCCTTTATTGCTTATGAGCATATTCACTTAAATGCTGTAAGTGCCCTCTTGATGGGGCACAATGTCATTTAAACTGTAATTGCAGTTTATTTACATTCTAATTCATATTTTTGGCCTTACTAACACACCTTTATATTGCTATTGACACCAATTTAATGACGTTTAATTGTACAGTGTGACCTTGCCTTATCATTTTATTATTTTCCCAAATTCCTATATTTGCAAAAGAAAGTGCTTAAAGTCACCATGAAATTAAAATTGATTAAAATCTTTTTTTTTCTTTTCTGGAATATTGCAGTAATTATAAATGATTTATCTGTGCACGTCCTTATCTTTTAATTTTTGTGTCCTCATTATCAAAATGACTTCTTCCGCTTACAACAACAACTCTTCTCTTCTCTGATGACGTGTTCACTGGCCTGAGGGCGGGATAGCCTGTCAATAACATGAAATCACAGCAACAGGAAACCCCAACCATCCAATTAATTCCTGATAGAAAAAATCAAATCCCATCCTACATTTTTTTCTTGTATGAGAAGCCGTTTCACTCAGATATACATCACAGTGATGAAGAAAGACAATCACAACAGTCATATTAGTGAAAGATAATAAAAATTATTTTATTTTATTAAATATTTCATTTTTTAAATTGTATTTTATTGAACAGATGGGAAATGATTGGGAGAAAAGTGACAAAATAAACTCCTGTTGATATGCAAGACTTGTGAGACGTCTTCTCTCACCGGCAGGGTAAATAAATGACAATCATTAGTGTCAGCCATACAGATCTGGGTCATAAACCCATTGAAACCATCTTGTTGCTGTCAGCGTTTTCGCTCGCTCTGTTTTGGCTTCCATCAGAACTCATTGGCGAATGACTGACGCTGAGGGCTTCGGTCTTTGCCAAGATGGAGAGATCCCAAAAATCTCATAATGAATGGCACTTTGCATCGATATTCATCACCACGCCAGTCAATCTGTCATTGCAATGTGTCACTTAGGAATAAAGAACATGCTGTCTGATTAGAGGGCTGCTGTAGTGCCCGTGACAGTTATTTAAGTCCCTGGATCCTGAATCAGAATGCAAACCTGTACTGGAGACAGAGAAAGTGATCAATTAAACATGTTTGAAAAGGTTTATAAGAGTAGATATAAGAAGTTGGGACACTTTGACGCCATCTTAGGTGATTCAATCGCGAGAAGTGCTTAATACAGATATAAACTAGGAAACAGTGTATTTTTGGAAACAGAATCGAGGTGGTCAAAAGATACAGGAATTTTCACCAGATGACTTTAATAACTATATCATTCTAGAGTTAGTGGGGTGATTTTTTTTTTTTTTGGAGGGAAGTGCATCTACAAGTATGAGCATTTAGTGTTGAGCATTTAGGTTTCCCAAACCTCTTTCAGTAACCATGGTTTAAAGGGGTGATGGAATGCAAAACCAAGTTTACCTTGGCATAGTTGAATAACAGCAGCTCGGTGGGTAAAATGGCCATACACAGAATCTCAAAATCCTATGTCACCTCCTTAATATGAAAATCTCAAAACTTTAACTGCAGCTGTAAAACGGCCAGATCTCAAATCAGCTCAGATGTGACCTAACACTTGGGGGATTTCCTTATTTGTATCTGGTTTGTACTTTTGCTAGCCCCTAAATTTGGGCATGCTAAATTTACTGCTTCTGGAATTACAAATAAGAAAGTTTGGACGTTTTTAAAGGATCTTCAAAATCAGTCAAGGTCTTTACTGCAGTGATCCTGGCTGTACAGGGAACTAAACATTCAACGGGCATGGTTGATGTTTTTATACAACAAGATCCCCGTGAGCTTCAACATGAAGGGAAGTTCAACAACTCCGACCATTTCATCCCAGACTGTTTCGAAAATCTTGGACAGTTTCAAGAAGGCTTTTCTACGCGCTACTTCTGAAAAGAGGGGCTGTTCCGACCATGTTGACATAAGTACCGCAAGCTGTAAGTAATCTATTACGAATTTGTCGCTAACAGTTATTAACAATGCTATCTGTTATCTACTTGCTGTAGTTATTTAGAAGGTAGTGTGACGGTTTGGTTTAATTGAAATATTTATTCAATAGTAGTTTAGATGCACTGAATTTATTTGCACATTTTTATTTCAGAGTACATCACAACGCACAAAAGACGCTTGCTGCCAAACAGATTCTCCCTGTCTGGCATCATGTTATTCTGTTTAGAGTTACAAGAGCTGTTTGTGTGTTCCATGTGTAGCATCATGACTGGTATTAGCAAAGCAGTGTTTCCAAGCATGTTTACTTTGATGACTGGGTATATTTAGCAATTCCATGAATCATTCACAACAAATTAGCGAACTATTCATAGTCCATCAAGTGTAATCTCTGTGTAGCCTACTTATTTCAGTTTGCCATATCATTGATTGGTCTAGTCTGGTGCAACTTATCTAAATATTCATGAGCATACCATAAAAGGGAGAAAACAGCTTGTTTCATTCTGGGGCTATTTCTCAGGGTTGCATTAGGGCGTATAAAAGAGCCACCAGGGCATTTTCAGCCCAACCAATATTAAGGAACAGTGTTCCGAACCAACCAATATTAAGGAACAGTGTGAAATACCCTATAAAATCATTCAATCACCCCTTTAAAAATACAACAACTTTCCACTTGAGTCTGCAAATGCCACATTCCCACTGTTTTTTTTATTTTTATTATTATGAAATAAAAAAAATATTAAACAAAATAAGAAATGTATTGTAATAATACCACTGTACTTTAAAAAAGGAGTAATAAAATCATTTTATTTTACTGTAAAATTAAAATACAAATATTTACATCCTATTTTCTTCATTTTCATACGTTAAACCATTAAACTTTTATTTTGATGGGTTGCTGGCAAATAAAATATGTGCTGCCAGTTTCCAAATGAAGCGTGAAGCTATGTTCATTTAACAGTCGGAAACCGCTACTCTGAAACCAGTAGCGCATATATATATATATATATATATATATATATATATATATATATATATACAATTATGTAATAATTTTGCAGCCTGTGCGATTTGACAGTTGACCTAAGCCATATCACAATATCAATTTTATCTTGATGTATTATGCAGCCCTAGTTTTGGACACTAATGAGACCTGATGTGACCCAGAAAACTTTAAAAGGCATGATGTTCACATCCTGTGACACATGATGTAAAATTGATGTATGTTGTCACATCGTATCACAAGTGGTCACAGGAGATGCATGTTAATAGCAGGTGCGAACAGCAATCGGTCTCTGCCCACTGCTTGTGATCGTATCACCTGAGACGAATGTTAATACCGGCTGAAAAAACAGCCAGATTGAGGCGAGATATTTGGAGATAAGACCAGTCACAGATATATCAAACCCTTATTTTCTCCAAGCTATTGTCAGCAAATCTGATTTCCTTGCTGTTTGACTGCTAAGTGGTGCAGCAAACACTCAGTTCCCAGAGGCCTCTGAGAGATATGGCACATCTGCTGTGTGCGCTGTGGCCCTTTGATTGTGTTTCTCAGATATGTGTTTTTTTATGATTCAATCACATTCGAACTATGCCAGGAATAGTTGCTTTGTTTATATGAAGAGTTTTCACTTTATCTTTCTTTTAAAGAGAGCGAGAGAAAAGCTAGGTGTCCGCTGGCGTGCCTCCTCAGTATTCACTTCACACACTCTCAAGGAGTGAGTTTTCTTGTCTCGTCACCAGCCGTTTGGACACATCACTTTATCTTTCCCTGTTTCTGAAAGTAAGCCAGAAGTGAAAATGTGCAATAATTGCTGCTTTGATCGTTAAAAGCTCATAAACCTGCTCAGCTTTTGCATTTGTGAGTGTGCACAGTGTTTATAGTATGTTTTTATAGAATTTTTTTGGTATGTGTGTGGAAGGTGGATAGATGTGGTTATGTTTTCACAAACCTGTCATTAACTTTATTGCCCTCAATGTCTTGATAATTAATTTTGAGGTGGAAAAGTTAATTCATGAGAACATTTCTAATCTAGAACATCTCCCAGTCCACTCATTGAAGTCGCTATAAACTCTAATGGCTCGTTTCCACTGAGCAGTACGGTACGGTACAGTACGGTTCGGGTCGGGTCAGTAAACCATGATCCAGCTAGCGTTTCCACCGCCAACAGTACCCTACTTGATAGGCGTGGTGTTTGCCGGAAAGAAGCCATCAACGTCATTTTCGCGCGAAGAAGAAAGCGAAAGTAAACACCAATGGATGGCATACAGCAGATCTTGTCCTTGCTTCTCGGCATGTTTGTCACAAGAAGACAAGCGCCGACATTAGGCATTTCTCAATACCAAGTATGTAAAGTTCTCAGCAGAAGGACTCCTGAGGACACGAGTCCGGTAATTCTCCAAATGGAACAGCGCATTCGTGAAAGCGGCACTCAGCTCGCTCTGCATGTACATTTTAGGCAACAATAAAACGAAATATGTTATAAAACACCACTCTGCCTCTTTTCGTTTTCATTTAAATAAATTTTAAACATTATAGGCACACAAATGTGGTTCAGGCAATGTATAGACCTGATTATATTATTCACTGCATGTTTAACGTTAGCCTATTTATAACAAAACGAAATATATCACACAACCCTGCATCTTTTCGTTTAAGTTTAAAAAAATATTAAACATATTCCAGGCAATATGTGCATTTGTGCAAATGTTGCAATAAACAACATTACAGTGATAATCTTGTAATAAAAAATGACAAAACTCAACCCTATCTCTTTTTGTTAAATTTCAGTTTTATCAATAATAGCTATTATAAAAGTATAAGTAAAAGGTAACGTTACAAGAAGCTATACAATAAGAAATAAAGCAAACAATTCAGTCAAATATACAAATTCAGCGCTAGTCTAACGTTAACGGTACAACGGAAAAGTTATAGCCTAAATATATGAAACTTCACTTAGCCCTCAGCCAAAACGATTGGCCAGGGAACGAATTATCGATTCACGAGACCAAAGATCACCCGTTAGATAACACAAGACGAATTACCACTACAGAGTCAGCGGCAAACGTCAGAACGACTAGCCGAGGAAAGGCTGTTCCAGGCGGGAACATGAGCGCTGATCGCCTGGAATGGATCAAATTATCATAAATCATTATAAATAAACCGCAGATTTGAGCTTTAAACAACTACATTTTCGCCTCAAAAACTCTTAAAACTACATTTCGTGAAAGAATAACCGTAGTATTATATTCCAACTGTATTTTAAAAAATTGCGCTCCTTATGTTGTCATTCCCCTTGTAGCACCGTGTAGCACGCGCAAGTGATGATACTCTGTCAACCAATCAGCGTTCTGCAGTGAGTCTAGCTCCACCCTTTAGTACCATACCACTGTGCTAGGTACCCCAACGGAAGGCTACCGAAAAAGTGGTACGGTTCGGCTTTTTGGTACCATTCACAACTTTTGACAGTGGAAACGCAAATAATTGCGTACCGTACCGAACTGTACCGTACCGCTCAGTGGAAACGAGCCATAAATCTTCCCCACTGCCAACCTCTTAAATCTCATCTCCACTTTCGCTCAATTCAAGTTTTAGGAGAGGATGTGACAATTTCCGCCGAAGGGAGGGCCTCTGCACGAGGCGCAGGTGACCCTAGGCATTTGAAACAACGCCTGGTGATTTGCTCTTTTAGAAAGTGAGTCGCAATGGTGAACACTCTAGCTTTTAAAGGATATAGCGCGCCAGATGGCACAGCAGAACAGCGGGCTGAAGGTGGCGTCCAGTTGAAACCAGGGAGCCAGCGTCCTCAGAGCTGCTTAGCAGGTTGCTTGTTCCGCTGACATATATTCCGCTAGGGGCTTATATAGCTATAAGCAGGGTTCTAAATTAACTTTTTTTAAACTTTCTAAAGTTACCAGGCAATCAGAATTTCCACTAGCCAATTATTTTTTCCGCTGAAAATAAGAGAAGTTATGAGTGGCCATTGGGTCTGTGAAAGCGCTATATAAATGCAGTCCATTAATGTATAAGCTTGTTCAGAAATAATGACAAAAACCTTAAACCTAAAAAAAATAACGTATCTCTCGTTAAACAAGATTTAAATTTAAACCCAGAAGTCTGTCCCAACCACCGCCGCATTTAGTTTAATCTTAACTTTTTACTTTACTTTACTTTACTAGCTAACTCCCTTCTCTTTCAGTCTAAGCTCCGTGCACTGGCTCCGTTCGTTCTTCATCTTCCTTGTGTTTTCTGATGGACGCTCTGTTCATTTCCATGATCATTTCATATGCTGGTTTCACTGCAAAGTGCGCGCAATGGGCGTATGAAACGTCATCACGTAGCATTACGGCACAGTGTTCATGGGAAATGTAGGAACTGCCAGGGGATAAATGACCGAGAACAGAGCCTTATGCATCACCGGCCAAAGTGGCTAGAAAGTTTTTATTAACACCCGCCAAAATGAATTTTAACCCGCATTTGGCGTGTTGGCGGGTGTTAATTTAGAACCCTGGCTATAAGCCACGCCCATTCTGTCAGGGCCATTCTGTCTGACGTGCGCGGGAGCGAAGCGTCCTGATTGGTTCGCGCATCCTAGCCGACTTGCCATAGGTTCGTGCAGTTGCCGCAGCACAGCCAATGAGCGAGCTAAGGCGCTCAGCTTTATGTCTGCTGTCCAGCTGCACGCACAAAAATTTAGCTTCAATATTCTCGAGAAAAGGAGTTTTCCCATAGCGTAAGCTACTTACGCAATACGAGAGACCTCTCGAAAGTGTAAGACTGGAAAAACTGTATGAACTGTAAGAGAGGGGCAGTCTCTGAGAGCACAAAGGAAATTACCATTTGAACTCACTCTTGTGCACCATTCGAGACGCAAGTCTCACCTAAGAATCATTCTAATCGACATCTCTTTCCCTCTACCCCCACTCTCTCTCTCTCGTGGTGAGATCACCTGAAATTCATCCAAAATATATATGGTTTTAATGTGAACAATTATCATACAGTTTTATACATGTTTGGTATCATTTGAAATGTCTCAGTGCGACTGTTACAAACTGTCTCATTCCCAAAGAAATAAACCAAAAGGTAATTAAGTTCTTAAGAGTTTAGAAATATCTTGCTCACAGAAGGGTGTGACTTTCAGGCAAATGGTCGTCTACTCACAAAAGGTGTGACCTCCGAATGCAAATGACCATTGTTAGCACATGTTACCATGTGAAAGAGGTTCTGGCTATATAACGGAATGCAACAAAAGGATCAGGGCCTTCTGTATCTCAGATTAGCCCATGAATGTTGAGAGCCGCCGTTACTCTCAACTTCAGGTATTTCTTAATGTTGGGTTTGCATCTAATCTCTTTATTCCAGAGCATTTTATGTTATTTTATTGATTATATTTGAACTGATTATGAAATTGGCATGATACATTTACCTGACATAATAAATTGTTACATTTGATTACTCTAATTGACTTTATTTTCATTCAAGAGTTTAAAAATAATAGTCAAACATTCGCTCACACTTAATGATGCACAGATATCATTAAAACCTTTTTCATTTATGGAGTCAGATGAAATGAGTTAATACATATGAGAAAAAGTATTGAATTTAATCGTGCTGGTCGGATGCCGGACTTTGGGCCGATCGAGCGCGAGTTTACAAAAGGGAACTCTCTCTCTCATATTTATGTGTCTGTATTTATTTTAATTTATGTATTTGCAATCTCATTGATTTTGTCCAATGAATTCCAGCCAAATATTTTAGTCATAGAACATTATTACTTCCAAGTTATTGCTGCTAAAGGTGGTTCTACAAGCAGTTAAATCATAGGGTGTACTTAGTTTGTCACACATGGCTTCTCCATTTTGGCTTTATTTTATTAAATAAATAATGACAGTGTAATTCGTCATTTGTGGTGTTGTTCATCTGGGGTTGTACTTACCTAATTTTAAGACCTGCTAATGACCAGATGACTTCTATTGTGTTCTGATACGTAAAACCATAGAATTCAAAAGGGTGTATTTTCTTGTTTTATGTATACGGTAAATTCTAAATATACTCTAAGTGAGAAAGAAAATATAATATACTTGCTGAATTATAATGATTTCTGTGTGAATGTACACACAAAGACTTTTATATGAATGGTAGTAATGTTCAAGTAATATGTACAAACCAGTATACATTAGGATCTGAAATATCACTGAATTTCTGTAAAGAATGTTTGAACTGATGGAAACCAACATTGTGCCAAAAACAAATGGAAATGTTGTGTTTTATTAAAGCTTTCTTTTATGAATACCAAAATAATTGATTTAGAGGCTTGAAAACGGATCCTCCTCCTCAGAACTGCGGGAACTTCTTCAAGACGCTTGAAGAACCCTACCTGCAAAGCTACCTGAAAAAACTATATGCAAGTATACCTAGGACAAAATCTGTCCTAAACTCAAAGGGTGGTCACCCCAAAATATTTATTTGATTTAGTTGTTATTAGTTATTTAATAAATACATTTTATGATTTTTTTTAAAGCATCTTTACTTTGCAGCATTTTTACACAAGTGCTTAAAACTTTTCACAGTACTGTAGCTTTGCAGGTCAGTTTCTTCAAGTGTCTTGAAGACGTTGCCGCGGTTCTTCTGGATTTAGTCTCTCTCCATTTTTCTCGTTTGGATAGCAGATCTCCATGTGGAGCAGACTGGCTGTTGTCAAACTCCTTGTGTATAAAAAAAATCTCACTGGATTATTACTGTTAATGGTAAAAGGAATGTTTGGAAATGTATTTTTAAATCACAATTTTAGATGAAAATAGTAACGTGCCTAAGACTTTTGCACAGTGCTGTAAATGATAAATCCACCATAGTGTCAGAACCTTTACATGCTTGCGCAAACAAATACACCCCCCCCCCCCCCCCCCCCCCCCCCCAAACACACACACACACACAAACACACACACACACACACACACACACCCTCTCAGTTTTCAGTACGTTATCTTCTATTTAGAGTGTATATGTGGTTGTGGTTGATTAGGCAAATTTAGGGAATGTATCATTCATTTCAATGTATAAAACCTTTTTTCATGAGGACTGTGATCAAATTGAGCTTGACTTGAATTAAAGCTAAAAAAAAAGCCTTTTCAGGGCAACCTGAGTAGGGACAGCCCGGTTCTTACGGATAAAGCAGGTGGAGGCAGCAATCTGGGACAGATAATCATGAGAACCCTGTGAGAGATTGGACCGATCTCAGGGGAGAGAGAGGAGAGACTCTCCCTCCCCATCCCTCTTTCTCCTCTATTTCACTCCAAGCCTCATCACTCTCTCTGCTCATGTCCTCTCTCATCCTTCTTTTCCATCTCCTCCTCTACAGAATGATCCCTCGCTGGACCAGAGCCTGATAAAAGAAAGACTGAGGGGAAATATTCTGCTCTCTCTTTCTCTTTCCATCTTGTCTTTATTTTATCTCCCTCCTGCGCCCTTGCATTCCACTTTGCCTCATTCTTCCTCCCTTGCTCTGTTTCCATCCTTGATTTTTCAATCCCTTACCTCTCCCATCTTCCTTCTCCTCCTCCAGTCACCCTGTGGTCTGTGGTCATCACTCTGCCTGCTTTCCCATCCTCTCCTCTATTTCTTTGTTGTGACGGCCCAGCAGAATGCTATGTGATCAGCTTCTTCAGCTTTGAGTAAAGACTAGAAATCACACATTCAAAATGGGAGTTTAAAAAAAAAAAGTTTTAATTCTAAATATAAATTTAAATCTAAAGTCAGTGGACCGTGACCTAAGGTATTATTATGAAATATCAACAAATAATAATTAATAAAAACGTATTATATGATATTATTTTGTATGGTTACACTATTATAATTATACTCAGATGAGTACTGAGTAGTATATTAAGTACACGTACTTAGTATAGAGTTACAGTTAGGTTTTGGTTTAGGGTTATTTACTTGAAATTATGCATAAGTTACTGTTATTACTATAGTATGTAAATGTAGTAGCATGTAACTGTGTCACCTTAAAATAAAGTGTTACCTTATTATATTATTATTTCCTGAGTGAAAAGTCTTTGTGCAATCTGTGTATTTCCATAATGTCCTTTTCCTGTAATCATAAAAAACTGGAAAAGAGATTAATTGCGATGTTGTTCCATGTAAAACAAAGGATATTGATCCAGGTATATGTCCTATTTCTCTAAATCCATGTTCAACTACTGTATAGTTCCAGACTCTGAATTCATGATAAATTATTTGTCCTTTCAAATAATAATATTGATAACTATGTCATGGTGTAACTTGCTGTGAAATGAAATTATGACCTGCTTCTTTCCATCTGTCTGCATATTTCTTTAGAAGGAGGGAGAGTAGAGGAGGGGTTGCGGGGTCCGAGCTTTGGGATGATTAATGAGCTGTTGGCTTGGTCATGGAAACGGAGCAGAATATACATTAGAACATACAGACATTGCTCTTTTATGTGCACTACAGACTACTACAAATATACACAGACATTGGAAAAGGTGGAGAAGAGACATGCATCATTTCATACATCATTTGAGATATGTTTGTAGCACAGATTATTTTCAGAAGAAGTAAAGGCACTTATGGTGCTGTTGATAGATGTCCACTCAATCAGTTGATCTCGATGTATTGCAGACAGAGCTGTTCTGAGCTGTGTGGTTCAGCATGAAGGTACTTGTAGTTTCAAGGTCATTGAGGATTTCTACAGGTATATTAGAATTCAACATTTTGATTTGTTGTTCACCTTCTGAACTTCAATGGTGCTCCAGGAGTTGTTACAGTCACTGTCTACCCAGAGGATAAATGAAGAGTGAGGTACAGAAATTTAGAATGCAGTTCAGATTGTAATCTATTGTAATTCAGATTAAAGCTCCCGTCGGCAACAATTTTTTGATCATATTCAGTGAAATCGACACTATAATCCGACAGAACAACATAAATAAAGTGGTTTTAGAAAAAAGACCGAGCTTCTAACTCCACCTGAAACGTGTTATTTGTTTTGGAAAAATCCACCCGTCCCGGATCATCGGGTCCAATCAGCGCAGGGGTGTGTGAGATCTGACTGTCAATCACAGGTTGTGCACACGCCACCCTTCGCGCACGTTACAATCACATGCACACGCCTGAAGTTCGCGCAGTAATGAAGAGTGATGGCGGAAAAGATTCCAATTCCTCGTTAACCTCAAGAGCTAGGAGGTCAAAAACAACACAGGAAAAGAGAACACCTGCTGAAAAGAAGGAAGTAAAGAAAGAAAGTGCGTAAATAAACCAGGATCAACATCGGATCGGCATTTGAAAGGTGGAGAGATTTACGTGATTTAATTGGGTTCAAGCTGGATGCAGAGCTTGCAACATTTCTTCTCCACAGGTAATTGTGTTTTATCAACCAGTTACTTTATTTCTTAGTGTTATAGTAATTCCACAGGTAATTGTGCTTTATCAACCAGTACCTTTATTTCTTAGTGTTATGTTAGTAATCTAAGTATGTTTGCCCTAATGTGTTGGTATGGATAGCTAACGTTAGCACTTGTTGGGCAGGTTCGTTTGTTTGCACTGAAATCCGTGTGAATGTAACGTTAGGTGGATAAACATGTCCAGATGAAGGGATAAAGTTCGGCTTTTAGGAAGAATCAATGCTACTCTCTTTCTTACGAGAGTAAGAACAGTAGTAAAGCTACTGTTACTGTATGTGCTATCTTACTAGCTCTGATATAACGTTATAAGCAGTAGAAAAATGTACAATGACCATGTCTGCCACATACAGCAATAATAGCGTTTCAGGCAGATGATGGTGTTTATTTACGTTTAATTGGTGGGTAATCCATTTCGTAACAATCTACTCCAAAATGACAAAACAACAATAACAAAATACTTCCTGGTGTTGATGGATGCTGATGAGACGGGCGCGTTCATAGAAAATCTGGTGCACTGGCACTGACGAGCACGAAGCCACGAACTCGGTGGGAGGGTATTCGTTGATAGTGGGGGAGGGGCATGATAGTTGTAAACATTCAACATTTTGCCTAAGTCCACTCAATCTGCAGACTTGCCGACTGGAGCTTTAAGTATTGTAAATGGTGATCATTTTTCATGATTCTGATTAGTAGAAACTGCAGATCGACAGTATTTATATGAAATTGAAACAATTTAAAACAAATGTAAAACAAAAAAATCTTTACTGTCACTTTTGATCAATTTAATGCATCTTTCCTAAATAAAGTATTAACCCCCCCCCCCAACAAGTTTTTTGAACATTGGCATATAGATGCTAACGTGGACATTTTACGTGGCATGCTCTCAAAATTAATAATTATTTATTTATCAGAAGAGCTGAGTACATGAAAAACTGACACTACATTATCACTGTTAATAATTGTGCATATTGCTGTTTCAATGCCGTTCCAAGTAATGTTGATACATTTCTATGTTTATTTTAAGATTGGTTTAGTTTTGTATATATATATATTCACTTTGTTGAATCAGTTGAGATTATAAAGCCAGTTGGGACTGCATTGATGTTTGAGGAGTGTTCCATCTCTGGAGGTCACTAAGTCACTCATGATGCTTCAAACCAGCCACTCTCATTGAAAAAGAGTAGTTTTCAGCCACTTTATCACTTGAAACTGCAAGGCTGAAAAGGTGTGATGTTTCAAGTTGAGATGTATTGAATGAGGTAGCATATAGTGAGGTGTGGAGGACGATGACTGATTATAATGTGGAGAATGTTTTGGCATCTGCCAAAGTACTTTTCGAACACTTATCGACTGTCACATCATTTGATCAGACTTTGACTGTTGTCTGGCAGATGTAGTGCAGGTACCGTATCGCTTTCAGTGCTTTAACTCTCTTCCCTTTCATCTCTTTATCTCTCAGTTGCTTCAAGTTTTGTTTCTTGATTCTTGTATTTGATCTCTCATGCTGTAGTTCTGTCTCTGGCAGTGTGCTTTCTCGTTCTGTGATATATTGTGAAGCTTCCAGCAGAGCAGATTGATTTCCTTCAGTGTTAAGCTTTCTATTTGCCTGTCAGTGGAGCTGAACGTGTCTCTCGTCAGTCCATAAATGTGTTAAATTCCCTTCAGAGGAGATTGAGCTCTTGACTGTGAGTGTTTGAAGGGTTTACGAGCCATTCATAGAGAAGTGATAAGCTATTATTAAACAACAGATATACTGTGGGTATTTATTTTTGGACTGTTAAGCTTAATTAATGCATTACAATCTTGGTGAAAATGCCAGTGGTTGAAGCTGAGTTTATTAAAAGCTTGACTATTCATATAGTGTTTATTATACATCTGAGTTTGCAGGAGTAATATGAAGAATATGAGGATTTTTCGCTCGGCTCATTAGTTTAGGATGTCGGAGTGAGCATCTCTGGCTCGGTACCAGCGCTGTATGTAAGTAATGAGAGGCTTTGTGCATGTGTGTGTACAGTGTGTAAGTGACTGTGCATGCATGTGTATGTTTTTGGATATTTACATGTTCTTTATTTTGGAGCTTGCTAGTTTTATTAAGTCTCATTTAGGGTTGGATTGGTACCAGTAATTTCAGACTCTGAAATCTCTGTGTTGATTCTAAACCAATAACTTAGGCAACAAATCTGCATTTATTAAATATAACAACTCTCCCCACACTTTAAGCGTGTATTTAACTTGTTTTTGCTGTCTTTTGGTTTCTATTAATGGTTGTACAAATACGCAATAGTTCATAGTTGAGATTAAAAAATAAATTCCACCATGCAAAGAATGCAAATTATTTTTTTTCCTGAACACTTTTGGACTGAATACAATCACATATTTACATCGTTTTTGTATTTAAAAATTTAAATATTTAGTTTAGTCCAATTAGATCAAGCCGGCTTTTACTAATTACAGTATTCCATATTTGAAGTGTGTCTCCTTGCATATTGCTCTCATCAGCTGCGTATACAGCAACTTTGTGTTATACAGCAGAAATGAACACACACACACACACACACACACACACACACACACACACACACACACACACACACACACACACACACACACACACACACACACACACACACACACACACACACACACACACACACACACACACACTATGAAAGAGTGGCTCAGCTAAACTGCTGAGTTGGGACTAAGGGAGGTTTGAGGAGGGTAGTGAGACATTAAGAGCTGTTTAAAAGGAGAGAGAGAGAGCGATAGAAAGTAAGGAGGAGAGTTGGAGCTGAGGGAATATGGAGTCGGTGTGTGCTCTCTCTGATGCTCTCTGAGGGAGAAAGCGAGAGCTTACAGACTTCAGACAGTCAGAGTGGCTCTATTTGGGCTGTTCTGACGGCAGGCTTTGATCCTATTGAGCTGCTGTGCTTTGCCATTGTGAGAGACTGCAGATGAGAGCAGCTTACAAAGTCCCTGTTAAACACTGCGCACCATCTGTATGTTGACAGCATCTGACACGGGCCTTCCATGAATACAATTGTTAGCTGTTACCACTATTCTCCTTTCATATTTATTTTTTTTTTACCTGTTTACCTTTTATTCATAGTTGCAGTAGTAGAGAGAACACTGGAAATGGTTTGTGGAATGATATTGAGAGATGAGAGTGAGGCCAGCTGAGCTGACAAGACGATGACGGAAGATTTGGTTTCATAGCAAAATGTAAAAGCTTCTATTTGGCAATATTTTGGATTTAACCCCTTAAGTGTCACCCCTCCTTTTTTTTGAATAGACATTAAAATGCACATTCCGAACTTAAATGGTTGTAATTCAAGAATGCTTTGGAATATAGACGTAAGATTGGTCTTGTTTTAAAGAAGACATTTGGCAGACTTTTATAGAAGTGAAATAAACAAAGAAAGTGAAACAGAAAAAAAGTTATAGAAGTTTGAGTTTATGAAAATGTACAGTGTAAAAGTTTATTTATAAATATTTTATATAAAATATATATTTTCAAAAAATGTTGGACTCTTAAACTGCAGGAAAACCAAAGCCAAAAATCTTGTTTCAAAATTTATGTTGATATCTCAAAAAATGAGCTTTCAGTAAGATTTTGTTTTGCACAGTACCAAACTTTTTCACTTGGTGACAATCAGACTCCATTACTGCCCATATAAGGGCGCCTCCATTTCCAATTTTCATACAATTTATTAAGTAGACATTCTATTCAGAAGTAGTATGGGAAGTTTGGCAGATTTTGATATGAGTTCAACCTTTAGAAAACACATAAAAAGAACACGTATGTGCGATTGTGCGTTATAGTTCGCTGCCACATCACAAATGGTGATTCTATTATTTTTTTCTTTATATTTAAAACATTTTCAGACCTAAAAAAATTGAATGGATGTTATCTTTTGAACTCTTGGCATGAAAACAAACTGAGGTTTCTACCATTCTTTCATGATTTTTCATGTTCATCCCTATTTCAAAATACACGCCTAAGGAGTATATAAATATTCTTGTTGCAAATTGATAAATTACGGCTCCTCAGTAATTTATTTTGAAAATCATATGAAAACTTGAGATTTAAGCTTTCAAATTATATATAGTTTGTCAAGATTAGTTTAGGTTTAGTATAGGATATTACTGTTTTAAATATGTAATGGCTTTGGTGACACTTTAAAAAAAAAAACATATGCTAATAGGGGACCTGCAAAGATAATCATAAAGAATAATAATGAAGCCACCATACAAGGAATTGCCGCCCCCAAATTTTACGTACGGAGCCCCTAAAGAGACATGGTGGAAACATTTATTTCAATTCTTTTGCATTTTCTCAAAAGTTTTGTTTCCCCCTGAGAAACTTTGGGCTTTGCCAGGGAACGCAAAGGTTATGTGAGCGAAGGCAAAGTTTCTCCTGGGAAACAAATCTTTTGAGAGAATGCAAAAATTCAAATTTTAATTTAAATAAATTCCTCCCATCTCATATTTTTTCCATCATGTCACTTTAGGGACATTCCCGATGCAATTACGATGGGGACTGGAGATTTCAAGGATGCAAAATCACCATAAATGTATCATAAAAGCAATCCAAACGACATGTGATATATGTTTGTTTTCTGAAGCCAAATGAGAACTTTGTGTGTTAAACACACCAAAATGTTTCTTCTCAAAACTGCTGACAATGTAAAATCCCACCACTGTCAGATTTTTAAACCACACGATTAACCTGTTTAATGTGAAAATGTTTTGCTACAAGCACAGCAAACCAATAAAAGCTGGTGTTTATTTACTGTGATTAAGTGTTTATATTTACACCCCTGGGTTTGGTATTGAACATATGCATGTTTGTGAGTTTAGCAGGAATCAAAGGAATACTCAAACATGCCTTGAAGGGCCATATTTTCAACCCTGTTGCCAGTGAGAGCTAACAGACTAACGCAGGTGCCCATCTCACCCTCTGTTTATTTTGAGCGGTCTCCTAAGCTCTGAGCTCTTCAGTGCGGTGTGAACGGCCCCGGGCTCTTTTCCTCACACTGCCGCACACATGAACACATCCAGCAGAATTCTCTCTGATCATCTGCTGACTGACAACATCAGCTCCGTTTGCCGAGGAGCCGCACTGTACGTTGAGTGTGGGTGGGACATAATTCCAGCAGAGAAGTTAAACAAGATTTCTGTATTGATTTCTGTCAAACCGAACATTTTTACTGTGTGCTAAAGTTCCTGATGGTCATTTCTCTCTATTTCCAAACAATAAAATTGCAAGTTTGTTTAAGCTGGTTTGGAGGATGAAAATGTTAGGATATGCGTGTGTCCCTTTGCTTTGGTCTGTGTATTTGTGGTGTGTTGGAATGGGCAATTGTCATGATAGACCAGTATTAATGGCTATTTGTTAAACAGTCATAATAGAGGATGACGTCTTTATAACCCACTGAGGTTTTTTACTGTTAGTGTAAATTATTTTTTAGTATCAGTTTGCATTTTTAAAATTGCATTTTTGTTTAATGCTGATAAATAATGGTCTCTGTGTTTTCGGGTGGTTTTTGTATAGTAGTTGTCTGTTTTATAGTCTCAAATAAAATACTTCAAACATCTTAGTAAAATACTTCACACTTGTAGTTTGGTTCTTTTGGTTTGGACCCCCCAAAAAAGTTTTTTTCCTTTGCTCACAGCCCATGTGAAAGCTCCACTCATGTCCGCTCATGCTCATAAGAAAAGCAAAGTCCACTCAAATAACGAGCTGATATGAAATTTCTATGTTGTATTAGACTTGTTTCTGTTTGCAATAGCCCTATACTGTGCTGTAACATGGTGTGTATAGCCGTGCTGGGTAACGCTGGTAAAATGACGCTATACCCTCTCGTTCACTGATCCGCTCTGATAATGATAAAAGCTATCAGGACTACACATTATTTGGATAATTGGTCAAAAAATAAATCTGTTAAATCTGATTCTGTTGCATAGAACTGAATAAAGAATAATATATTGATATTTAATATTAATATATTTTCTGTCCAATTTTAGTGTTACTTTCAATAATTGTTTTTGGTTTGTATTTTTTATTTTTTTTTATTAAGTATCATTAAAATGATTGAATTTCATTAAAAGTCTAATCTTTAATACACTTATACAAAAAAAAGGGTAATTTAAAATGATAATAATAAATCGTTTTTTCGGCCCAGAATTTTCATTTCGGTGCATCCCTAATATTTAGTCCTGGTTCTCTTAGTGTTTACACTGTTATTTTCACATTGAAGTAAAAATATAAAGCAAAAGGCATAAGGATAAGTTCACAACCTGATTACACTTCTTTTTTGATGTATTTTGCGTACTTTCTGAACATATGAACTTTACTTTACTTTATGAACCGCAGATATGAGCTGTGGAAATAAGAGCTTTAAACAGGTTTTTCTGGTCTGTGGTTCTGAAGTCTATATCGAACTGTAATGGGTAACATAACTCCAATGATGAGAAGAACCAGCTATGCTTGAGCATTCTGTCTTTTTTAGAGTCGCATCTTGTGACATCACATCCTGTTTTTGGTTCATTCAGATATATTTGATCCGTGTTGTGTTCATAGTCCAGTCGAACCGCATCAGATTTTGTTTAGAAGCGTGAAAAGGTGGGTCTCGGTCTGCTTGTTTGGTGTTCACACTTATTCAAATGAGCCGCATTAACAGAGCAATCGCTTCAGAGTTTGTTTATATCGAACCAAACCTGCCAAGTGTTAACACACCCTGAGAATGAGAAAAGCATGTTTTAAAGGAGTTTAATATCTTAAAACTCCACAGGGCTAAAAGTGCCCATAGTTGAATAAACACTTATATTATAAACAGATATTGAGCACAGTGAGACTGAAACAAAATCACACTGAAATTAACATTTGTGTTCTTGGCAAACAAAAATGAAATGATAACACGGTTGTTGTTGTTGTTTCCAAATAGCACTTTCTTTGTCTCTCTCTCTCTCTCTCTCTCTCTCTCTCTCTCTCTCTCTCTCTCTCTCTCTCTCTCTCTCTCTCTCTCTCTCTCTCTCTCACACACACACACACACACACACACACACACACACACACACACACACACACACACACACACACACACACACACACACACACACACACACACACACACACTCCCTCTGTCTGTTTCAGTGTGATACATTAACATGACAAAAAGTAACTGTAATATTGCGAACTCAGAACCAGGTGAGACAGTAATTATATTAAAATACAAAATATGTGTGCAATATATTAATTTAAATTAATAAATGAATAAAGTAAGAAAATGATCAAATATGAGCAGCAATAAAATGGCAAACATCTGTTGCTTGTCTGTCTTTCTCGCTCACTCTCTTGCGCTTTCCTGTACATTCCTGGAATTCCTCCCAGCTTGGCTTGGATTTAGGCTTTGCAGTGTGTGTGTGTGTGTGTGTGTGTGTGTGTGTGTGTGTGTGTGTGTGTGTGTGTGTGTGTGTGTGTGTGTGTGTGTGTGTGTGTGTGTGTGTGTTTGTGTTTTACAGAGTAAGTGTGCGTAATCTGTCAGAATAATTGATTTAGTTTATTAACAGTCCTGAGAGAGGGAAAGTGTGTCATGTAATGAAGAATGAGATCGCTTGTGTCTGGCATTAATGATATTTTCCTCATCTGTAGTATTTCATTAGTGATGCTAATTGAAAAGGAACCCATTTACAGGGATTCAGAACTGAAGCTAGTATTGGTATGAGTGCGTGGTTGTGCTAATATAAAGTATATTGCATGTCTTTTTAAAAAGCTTTTTCAACTTGTAGACTGGTTTGAAATTGCTTACATTGTAGTCAAATGTCTGTTATTGGATTGTACTGGACTGGATGTTTTCTGTCCAGAGTTTTTTTTTTTATCTGAATGCTGTTGAGATTATCTACAAATGTTTTCTATTCACAACAAAAAATTAGGATCTGTTTTATACAGTGCATTACATTATTAAAGACAATTGTCATTAAAAACACTGCATTATTTTGCTGTTACAATGATATGCAATGTTTCAGTTCATGTTTGGGTCAATCTTTTTTTAGTCACTGTTAGATTATGTTGTGTTGCTGTGTGGCAGATAGTATGGCGATAACATTTATTTAAAAATGAATTAACTTGAAATGTATTGCGATTCACTGTGTGACATTTAAATCAAAAGGAAGGAATGACTCACTCCAACAATAATTCACAATATATCAACACGACTGTGTCAGAGTTTTGATTTTAACACCAACCGACCAATTGGTTTCTGTACATTAAAGGGTCGTTCCCTGTAGAAAACTCTCAGACGCTATTCAATTCAATCTCTTTGTTCAGTGTTGAGAGACAGATGCTATAAAGATGTCAAGTGCAGAGGGAACAGGGAGGAACAGTGAAAGCATTAACGCTGACCCTGCAAAGAGAGACAAAGTAAAGAGATCAGAATCATTAATATATTGCAGAATACATTCCCAATATAGTGTTTCTGAATGTTTCCACTTCCATACCCGTCTTCATGAGAAGGTGAAGAGGATTTTATGTGATAATATAATTAGGGCTGTCAGTTTAACAGTAGTTTAAGTTTAATTTTCATTTTTCTACCATACGTTTACACTGTAATTAAATGAAGTCAGTTCACTGTCTAACTGTTGTCCATCTCTCTGCTCTGATTACATGAGGAAGGCTTCCATTACCCCCCTTTACACATTGTGTCTTCTAATGACACCTCCTGCCATCCCATCCCTATCCTACCTAATTATCCTCTATTTTACTTTTACAGCCGGAGAAAGAGAAGGGTGGCCGCAGAGAGATGGGGGTCGGTCTGGGATCTGAGGATCAGGGCTGGATAATCATTTTTCTAATTGCTTGTGTTGCATATAGGCTAAAGGCCCTTTAAAAAAACTAATTTAGAAAACAACTCAATTAACATATTCAGATGTGAATCAAAACGATTGGCTTGTAAAGAGCTGGTGAAGGAAGTCGTGCATCAGACTGTTTTAAAAAACTGATTAAGTCAATTGAAGTTGATTTTATTCCTGTAATGTTGGCAATTATAGATTTTTTTTCAGACTGTTATCCCCATTCTCACAGCAGCGCTGAGGCTTTTTAGATGTGTTGCTTTTAGTGAATGTGAACAATGTAATTTTTTTAAAAGTGAAAATAATAATAACAAATTGCTATAAACAAACAAACATTATTTTTTTGTGTTATATTATGATATGGTTTTATAATAATAATAATAAATATAATAAAGCATCATGTTCTGTGCTGGCTGGTTGCTTGGTGGTTGCTTACTGGCTTAGGTTAAAATTAGTCCTCCCCCAAGTCTCTATGATATTTTGGCCCCTAGATATGCATAGGCCCCTCCCTTGATGTCATTCTATGGGAATTCAATAACTAACAAAAGTATACTAATGTGGTGCACTATATTTGGTCACGTCCTCGAGAAAGGGGTTCATTTGTGCAACATTTGTGGCCATTATCTGCTGAGCCGTGGCCCAGATTTCCCACTCCCAGGAAGACTCCTTCTGCACTGCAGGTCTGAAAAATCCCTTCATATGATATCTTAAATGACAATATAATGGCTCTAATGAGAAGAAATGTGATCTAGTCTATTCACTCCGGTCTGATCTCATGGCGTACAGCGATGCAGGTGCTGTGGTGTGTGATCAGGTGCCTGGACAGAACCCCAGAAAAAATAAAATAATGGTGTCTGTGAGAGAGTGTTTTTACTCTCACATATTAAGATGGGATTTGAAACCAAGTCCCCTAACAAGCTCAGCAAAGACTGTATCACTAGACTAGCACATCCTACACTAATATACCAGAAACTGAAGAAATACTTACCTGAAGAAACTCCAAAAGGGGTTTGTCTCAGCGATGCTATAGCATAGAAGAACCATTTTTGGTTTCGCAAAGAACAGTGAACAAACAGTTCTTTAAAGAAAAAGCATAGGGTAAAGAATGTCTTCGATAATCTAAAAGAACTTTTTTCACTATAATGAACCTTTTATGGAAAGGAACGTTTCCATGGATGTTAAAGGCTCTTCAAACATAGATGCCAATAAAGAATCTTGAGTGTACTTTACTTAAACGGTTTATTTAGCTGATTTTTCGCCGGTTCCCGCCTCCTTCTTCCGGCCTCCTTCATCCCTGAACTTTGCTACAGGGACAGATTTTCTAAACAGGGCAAGTTAGCATGAGAGTGCAATTCCAAAAAAGCACCGTGGGAGTGTAAAGTTCTGCTTGTGATCTACTGACGACACGCAAATTTAAGAACACCGATGCGGTCGGATCATTTCCATAATGACCAACGCAATCTACCAGGTAGCGTCTGGTTCAAGATGTGCTTTTTTGGGCAGTAAATAATGGCGAAAACACCTGTGCATTAACGAGCACAAACCTTAGTAAATCACCTTGCGTGAGTCATTTAAATACTCTCCTCCCATACATTTTGTGTCTGAAAGGGAAACTCCTACAAATGCATATGTAATAAGGTCAGCCGCAAAAAATAACTGTGTCCACGCCTCTTCATCGCAAATCTTTCACTGCGTGTCTTTAGTAAATCCTGACAGTAGTTTTTTAACGCCAAAAGAGGGTTAGCGCTGTCGCAACCTGTTAGTAAATCTGGCCCTAGGTTCGGAGGCAGAAAGATTTTTAAGTCTTTTATGTTCACCTAGATTGCCATTTATTTGATAAAAAATTCTGTAAAAACAGAAAATTTGTGAAATATTATTACAATTTAAAAAATTGTTATCTGATTTAATATATTTTAAAAATTAATTTATTCCTACAGTAAATCTGAATTTCAGCATTATTACTCCTGTCTTCAGTGTCACATGATCCTTCAGAAATGATTCTAATGATTCTGCTCAAAAACATTTCTTCTTATTATCATCAATATAACAGCTGTGCTGCTTAATATATTTGTGTAAACATTTTTCAAGATTCCTTGATCAATAGAAAATTCAAAAGAACAGCATTTATTTAAAATATAACTCTTTTTGTAACATTATATATTTTTTACTGTCACTTTTGGTCAATTAAATGCATCATTGCTGAAAAAGTATTAATTTATAGTAAAAAAAAAAATTGTATATGGGGGGAAAAGAGAATTAGCTTAGAGAGAGTCAAAACTGCAATTGGTTGCCCTTCCCTCACAAACATAAGTGTACAAAACCCTGGTGTGTGTATGTGTGAGAGAGAAAATATAAAAAAATATAACACTTCAACATTAAAGTATCTATACTTCTGCTTCACTGGTTTGTAATTGATTCCCGGTGACATGGTAGCAGTTTCCAGTCTGTCATTGTTTGTTTGACAGCTAGCAAAGAACAACGTAGCCTACAGCTATGATTCTATAGCATAGTTTATCCCTTGTTCTGTTCATACCTTGCTAGTCATTTTTAGAGCACTCCTTCATAAATATCTGAGCTGCGTTTTGTGTGCACCAATTTCTTTGGGTCTTATTTTTTGTGTCCGAAACCGAAGACAGCTGTCTGGGCTCTGGAGTCAGTCAGCAGTAAATATGTATTGCTCTTAGGAGGACTTAAACCTATTTTGATGTGTTATTACGTCCGTCTCATGCAACATTTTTCAGGTTTATATATTCTTCTTTGTGAACATGACTAGTTTCCTTCTATATTGCATCAGACTATCAACCTTGCAACAGGTGATCCTTACAAGAACTCTTGTTTTGATTGGTGTCGGTTGCTGTTTTAATGACTCATAATGGCAGTTTCACTCTTAGGCAAACATGCGGGTCTGCGTTTCTAATGGAAGAGCTGACAGATGGTCTATTACAACCATCTAAAGGAGCAACTTCAACAGAAGAAGGCCACTCTCCACTAGATGGGAGCCAATTAGCCGCTTGCAGATTACTTCACTGTGAAGTTCATCTAGTGCTGTTAAGAGCCATAATTGCTCTGGTGGACCATAGAGAGAGAGAAACAGAGAGACATGAAGGAGGTTGTCTGGAAACGTATTAATCAGACAGCGCTCTTCAGGGAGCGAGAGAAAGGTTAGATGGGTTTGTTTTTGTCACGGAAGGCTGACTTTACGGCATAACAACTGCTTGTTTCTACGTGCTTCACAAACGTCTCTCAGCCGTGCCGTGTAAACACAACATGCTGTTTGTTTACTTCCACATGATGTGTGGAAGAGAAGTGTGATTATAGATAGTACCTGAATGTTAATTGTGGAACTAAAACCTAATCAAACAATAACTAGCACACTTTAATTAGCCAAATAATAACCCTTTTACATGAATGACTGTGTGTGTGTGTGTGTGTTTATGCCACTCACAACCTCTGTAAACCTCTCATTAGCCGTTATTGACTTGTCAGTGACTGAAGATGTGTGTTTGACACCTTTCCAAACGCGCCAGCTGTCTGTCTGTCTTCCCGGATTCCAGGAGAGGCATGTGAGATCTGGGCAATCTGAAAAAAAATCTGATCCGTCATTATTTTGGAACTTTAGTTGGTGTGAGAGATCGCACACAAGATTTCAAGGACAGTGAGTGCCTTATTAAATTTTTTCAGCTGATATTTGGAAGACATCTGAAGTGTGTTCTGATTGTGCAGCTCGCTCTGTTCCGAAACCTGCGTGAGTTGCCTTTGCAGGGAATATTTTCTGACGCAAAGGCTATTCTAGATATATATCACGGCCACATTCTACCTTCTCAAAGTCAACATTGATTTATATGTATTTTGCCCTCCCCAGTAAAATCGATGAAAATATTTTGAGTCAATTCAAAACTAAATGGTATTGATTTGTTGTAATGGTACTGATCAGCATAAAAAGTGTAATATTAAAGATGAAATTACCATTAAATACTATTAAATACTTAAGTAACTTAATTAAGTTAAATTAATTACAATAATGCATTTAAAATGTGTATTAATCAAAATATGAATGTAATTACATTACAATAATTATGACTAGAATGATTAGCATAATTATGATTATGATTATATATATATTATATACATTATTCTTTTATATATATATATATATATATATATATATATATATATATATATATATATATATATATATATATATATATATATAGATAGATGGATAGATGGATGAGTCCATCTTCAATGTCAAAGGGATTTTTTCAACTGCTTTATTGTTTGTCTTTGTTGTTTCTTGCGTAGTAAAGTAATATCTCACATCTCCTCACCAAGCCACAAGATTTGAGGTTTCATTCATGGCGGTGGTATGGGATATTATGTGCAGAACATAACACACTGAATTTTAATACATATACGTTTGAGGTTTGTTCAAATCCCTAATTCTACGTATGTGTGATTTGTAATAGTGATGCTTGCATTAGCAAATACCACAGAAAAGACAAAAAAGAGAGTCTGAGGGTAAAACTAGTAGAGACAGATGTTGGAAAAATAAGTCTGATTTTCAATTCATTTTGATATGCAGTTTTGGACAAGACTGTTCTCTGTCTGCCAGCATGTTTAATGCAGTAGAGCCAAAGCTTTCACTTTGTGTTTATCTAATCTCTTTTGTGTTGAGCTGCTCTTCATGTTTTGTTTCATTGTTTGGACCACTTCAATCAAAACAGTTTTTTTGGTTGTTAAAGAATTTGGCTCATGACGTACGTCTGTGCGCAGTCAGGGAGATTTCCCCAATGAATCTCTCAAATCTCATTAGCTCACTTGAGGTAAGATGAGGGTATTTACAGAGCATGTTTGTGTTAAATCTGCCGTCTCTTATTGGTGTGATATTCTCTCGATTCACATCTAATTAGTATAGATGGAGAGTGAGAGGCTTCGCGTTACATTGTTAGGAGCACAGGAGCAGGTGGCTTGTCGCGGCCCTCTGGGAGGTTGGGGTTTGTGTATGTCTGAGGTGGTTTATGTACATATAGTGGGAATGGAATGAAATGCTACTTAATACAGTTCAAGAATCATCAGTCCATTAGCATGCAGCTGGAATTTTGGCATCGTAGAGTTGAAACTGAAGGAACAGTTGGACTGCGAGGAGATTTGATCCAGCTGTCTGCAAGGAGCAGGCCTTGCTGTCAGGACGGCTGCATGTCTGGATGGAAACATATTCTTTGTGACATCTTGAACCTTTTGACGTCATACTGACAGTTTGATGGTAGAGTCACAGTTTAGAACATGCATTTTGATAAATACACCCATGTCTGAATTTGTACCTGTAATATAATTCATTACCAATTAGACATTGTGTACATTACTTTTTGATTTTAGAAGGATTCGACAGGAAGTGAGTTCAAATACCACAGTTCATGATATTACAAAAATATATATTTTTATTATATATATATATATATTATATAGGCTATATATTTTATTATTTAATATTTTATATTCCACCAAATCAGCTTATCTTTGTAAAATGACTGCTTATTTATATTTTCAGAATCAAGCATTATTTAATGATAGAACTTCAGTAATTCGAACTAAAACTTGATAATCCTGCATGCATGCATATTTGTCATTTTAACTTAACTTAAGGCTGGTGGTGGTGCTTAAGATATTGTTGGTCATGCAGTGTTTCTGTAAAAAAAATAGATAATAGTAATTCATAATAATAATTATTATTAAAAGATAATAATCCTACCACTAATTCTACTACTAATAATGACAATACACAACACATGAGCGGCTGGGTTCATGAATGTTAATCACGTTGTCAGTGTTTGCTCGAACTGATTTGCTGAAATTTAAACAGGGATGAGTGCCATCCAATCAGATTGCCGTGTGCGCATTAGTTCCGCCCACTACCAGAGTTTAGAGTTTACGGTACGTCAAATACAGGTACGCTGAGCTGAATTTGAAATACTAGTATAGATCACTTGACATAGAGCGAAACTCAAGCGCTCAGTCAGTGTTCAGCGAGTGAAAATATATCTATGCTTAACTTATACTTGGCATCTAACACACACACTGGCGATTAAAATCTAATAATTTATTAGCCGATGGCTAATGATAGACATTATTTAGTCACCCAGAGTGAAATTTACTCGTATATGCGAGTGATTTACTCGCATTGTAGAGGGTTGTACAATATAAATAATTAAATTATAATTAAGAATAAAATATATTATTATTATTATTGTTATTATTATTATATAGCCTATTCTAACTGTCCTACTTAAACATGTTTGGATTTTTTTCCTTTGGAACAATATACACCATCCGTCAAATTTGGACCGTCTGGTTTTCTTTCTTCACTTTTGTCACTTTTTTAATTTTGTAAATACATTTTTGGTAGGCACTGTATTCAAGAATTTAAATCTCCACATTTAGTTCAGGAATATTTTAAAGATCATGACAAGCATAAATTCAGTTGTCTCCAGACTTTAAATTTGTAGAGCATTATACAAATTATTTATTTATTGTTCTGAAAATGACAATATTGCCAGAGCGGGTGGAGAACAGGTGTAAAATAAAGAATTAAAAGTGTATATAATCGTGCAAAAAGCAGAGTATAGATAAATTAGAGAAAGACACAGTGTAAGATAATATGGACTATGAGATCTCTCGCTCTGTGGCTGTTGCTGGCTAGACTTCATCAGCAAATTTAATGATCTGCTTTCTCTACCTTGTTGCTAGGCAACATTGCCTGATCGACACAAGGTGCTCAAGCCATGGAATCCCGCTAGCGGACTGGCATGAGGTCACCTAAAAGGTGTACAGGCATATATTTGTGTGGTTGTGTGTGATGTGTTTTTTTTCCACTTTTTCTAAAATGGGTTTTTGAATAAAATGTACAACAACAAAAGGCACGTTTTGCATGTTAGCACACTGTGGTTATATTAGTACTAACTGCTCTTCTTTTGTAAGGGCCTGCAGTTTTTTAGGTCTTATCGGCTAAACACAAATATAGGAGAATAGAACTGCAGAAGTTAAGATCTTGAACTCCAAAAAAAGAAAAGCAATATGTTTTAAATGAGTGCGAAAGATAGAGGGGGAATTCACAATGAATGAATATCTCCTGCTAATAGTGCAGTTTATTCTACTCTGTGAATCCTGTCGTTATGCTCTTCTTTATCATTTGATTATAAGACCAATAGAAAATGTACTCAGGCATGCATCTCTTTATAATTAAATTCAGTTTTACCAAGTTCTTTCAACAGAAAATGCGGCTGACTTTGGTGAACAAGGCACAATCTATCATAAACCTAATAAACATAGTTTTTACTGAAATAATGACTGTTATTTGGCACAGTATAGCATAATAGTACAGATAAGTTATAACATTTGGATTGCGGGTTGTCAGTAAATAAGAAGTAGGTCTTTGTGCTGAAGTTTTATAGGGCTGAGGGTTGTCAATCAAAACTGAGGTGAGCTGCCTCCCTAGATAGCATTTTGGACATCTTATGCACATTCACACCTGCCTGTTGCTATGTTTCCATCCAAAGTTTCCATTTCATTCCATTCCAGTTTCTATACCATTGGTTCAAGAGAACAAAATCATCACTCCCTGGATAATTGGTGCAAAATATCTGTAATAAAAATTGAAGTTGCTGCAATTGGGGAAGCCACTGTGGCTCTTTTTTCGCTGATGAAACACAATAAACTCTGTCATGTTATCTTACGTTCGTGTGCAATCGTTCGAGACTGTTTTGGGAGGTTATTATATTTTGGGAGTAACTATCAGGGATTTCATAATGACCAAACCAACATTTGAGATGACTCATTGCATTGAGTTGTTGTTTTTTTGCACATCAAGGGATTTATTTATAGTTTATGCACGTGTCTTTTTATCAGATTATCCGCCTCAATTGAGCGCTTTTTTTATGCGCATGCAATATCTGAAATTTTGCATGAAATGGAATTAAATGGAATGGAATGCTAATGGAAACATAGCTTGTGAGACCGAAACATCAGGTTTTGAAACACATCCAGATGTCAGCAAAACACTGAGACTTCTCTGGATAAGAAGTAAAAAACAGTTAGAGTAAACAATAACCATAGCATGAACCAGTGATGATGAGTATTGGACACTTTGCTGATGGATGGGCTGTTTTTTTTTTGTCTAAGCTATTGATTGGACATCTGCATAAAAATCACACACACTTAAAAAGGATTGCAGGATCTAGTGTGTTTAGTGGAGTGTTTGAATGTGTAATGAACCTCAGCACTCCTGAGGCGTTAGTGTGGATTACTGCCTATGAGTCACTGCTGCTAGAGAGAAAGAGAGAGAAAGCCGTAGGTTAAAAGGGTAAACTGATAGAGAGTGTGTAATAAGTGGGGAGCAGAGCTCTTCTTTAGAAGCTTTTGTAACACTGTGTGCGGGCGAATTAGCCTGTGGGTGAAGAATCAGGTCATGTGTCACAGTGAATGGACGAGCCCTCAGTAAGCACATTGTTCATACTGCAGCCTTACTCAGCACTAGATTACACCAACATGCACTCTACAACACACACTATGTTCACTAACAATACACTGTCTGCTGCATTACTATAAAACTTGCTCTATACTGTCACTATACTACAGCCCATTTAACAAATGACTGCACCACACTACTAGGGCTGTCAATGTAATGCTTTAATATAGTACAAAAGGGCAAAGCATTAAAAATGATATACTATTTCTTACTGTAAATATTTAAGCAGTATCCTAAAAGCAGTGTTTAGAAACAAATTGCTTGAGTGACTGATTCAATGTCTACACCGGATGCTCGAGGCTGTCTATACAAAGCAACCGTTGCAAATCCGTTTGTCCTTCATAGTATGTGCGCTTGGAGTACGTCAGCAATAGCACGCATCATTAGTTTACTGGTGGAATTTGTTGTGTGACGTCACGCACATCCAGTGTAGACAGAATCATTGATTATAATTGGTTCTAGGGCTGGGTACCGAGTTCGGTACTTTTTAGGTACCGACCGAATTGCCTCGATATTACCGAGTATCGAAACATGTCTTGATTTTCTGTACCTAAGTGGTTAATCCCGTCAACGTCAGTGAAACAATAAGCATGCAGCATGATTGGCTGTGGCGGAAAAACACTCGTTTACACGGCTGCCTAGAGACGTGGCTCATCGCACGTGAGGCTGTAGTGTGTGTGTGTGTGCGTGTGTGTGTAAGCGTCACTACCCAGATAGATAGAAAATATGTGGAAATGATCAAAAGTGTACCTACCTATGTCAGAAGGCAACACGGTAAATCATAAGGAAGGCATAAGGAATACACTTGAGAGTAGAAAGTTTATCCATCTTCGCCTGCAAGAACTGGACAAATGAACCGAAACTCAGCGTATAGGATACTTGCCTCACAGACATGAGGAATAGTCCTATATACGGTCAAAATATATCTATTTTTAAACGAAACAATTCAAAATAAATAGTTTGATTACCTAATCCATATAGGCGCGCACGTTCACTACTGCAGGAATGACGAGTCAGCATCGCAATAATCATCTTTGCCGCCAACACACTGTAAACACTTGTTCATAAATAAACAATTAAAGTATCTCCTTGCTATCGTTTCCCGACACATCCATAATCATTAGGCTACTTTCGCCAGTGCTTTGCGGCAAGCTTCATGTGTGCTGAGCGCGAGGCATATATCCCGCCCCCCAGTAGCCTATATTTAATTCAATTCACATTTATTATAGCATTTTTCACAATACATATCGTTTCAAAGTAGCTACAGAAAATGCATGTCTAAATTACAATTTAGAGTGATCTGTTATCAGAGGTGACTGTGTGTAATGCATTTCAATTCATTTTCATTCAGTTTCATTGTTCAACAATGCTTTAAGAAAAATGAGCTAATTGAAGTAAAGCATACATGTTGTTAAATGATTAGGAAACAGAAAACTTTAGCATTGGTGCTTTTTTACATACTCAAAATATGTGTAAAAAAGTAAAAAAACTGAATGAAAAAATAAAAGTTTTTTTTTTTAGGTAATGTTATATTGTTAAAACTGGTTTCATAAAATTGGTATCGGAAAAAGTATCGATCAGGAACTGGTATCGAAGTCAAGGTATCGGTATCGGTATCGAAAATTTTGTTACGATACCCAGCCCTAATGGGTTCTATTGAACAGTCGCTTAATTTATTGAAAGAACCAGTGTTTTTGAATGAATCGATTGATTGAATGATTAATTGACTCACTCGGTTAAATAAATGATTCACTTCACAGACAAGCAATTGTCGCCACCTACAGGCAGAACAATGTAACCTGGAGACAAATATCCCACATTGAGCCATGTATACGGTCCTACTGTTACTAAAGTTACTGATACTAAAGTTTTGGGTCAGTAAGTGTATGCTTTTATTCAGGACGTATACATTAAAATGATTAAAATTGACAGTGAAGACATATAATGTTACAAAATATTTTTTTTTCAAATAAATGTGACCCGTCACAGAAACCAGGGACACAAGTCGGCAGCACAACTTTCGAGCAAAATGAGAAAGAAGAGTTTTTTTTCAAAATTGGTGAATTTCAATTTTTTGCAGAATCTGTTAATTGGAATCACGAAGAAGCCTCTCCATGTTTGAGATAGCAGTATTGGTATATTTAAAAGCTTACATTTTGAGGTTGAAATCGGCTTGTTTTCGGAGATTCTAGCATGCAGTAGGGGCGTGGCGTGTCATTGTCTGTGTGTATTTCCATACTAAATAACCCGGCGCTTTTGCACCCGCCCTCCAAGTGAACCGCATGGCTACTTATTATGCTGTGCTCTGGTCGGCTCTATCTGATATCAAAATTCAATGAAGATGGATGCCGCAAAGATTGTCGCAGACGAGCTGAACCGTGGCAGTTACACCGAAAATGTTTTCGCCGCACTTCGTGGGCTCGGGAAACTGAGATTTGCAACAGTAATTTGAGGAGGTGAAATGTGATTATTTGGAAAATTCCTGTCATGACTGCTTGAAGAAAAATGCCAGCAGGCATTTGCCTCCTGCATAAACTTTAATATTGTTGACATTTTGGGCACACGAGCGTTGCGCACTATTTGCGTTATATGTAGGCCTATGGCTTATTGGTCTTTGTGTGTTGTTGCTGGTTTTGCGTTATATGTATATGGCATATTGGTCTTTGTGTGTTGTTGCTGGTTTTGCGTTATATGTATATGGCATATTGGTCTTTGTGTGTTGTTGCTGGTTTTGCGTTATATGTATATGGCATATTGGTCTTTGTGTGTTGTTGCTGGTACGTTGCAAATAGAGGGTCAGCACAATTGTTTTTCGCCTAGTGCGCCAGAAGTGCACTCATTCGAAGTGCAAAAAAAGCTATAAAGCACAGGGGGGAGCTTTACAGGGGGTATGGCTTATCTAAATGAGATGTAAATGAGCCCTATTGTCACTCCCAGCAGCAGAGACAGGTGAGAACTGCACAATCTTTAGAGGTCGTTTTCTCATCTTTGAGCTTTTTTTAAGTGCCTACCTTCAAATGGCCACAACTTCTCCAAATATTATCAGATTTCCACATGTTACACATCGTTGGAAAGCTTGGAGATTACACTTTCAGAATATATGAATAACTCAAAATGCCCCAGAACCGACTTGTGTCCCTAGTTTCCGTGACCGGTCACAAATGCTTTTGTTTTGTACTTTTTATACATCAAAGAATCCTGAAAAAGGAGATCAAGGTATTTTCTAAAAAAATTAAGCAGCACAACTATTTTCAGCACTGATATTAATAAGAAATGTTTTTGGAGCACCAAATCAGCATAATAGACTGATTTCTGAAGGATCATGTGACACTGAAGACTGGAATAATGGCTGCTGTTTTAAAAATATTTGCCATCATAGTAATGAATTACATTTTTTAAAGCCATTATTTTAGATAGATTGTAATAATCGTTCACACTATTTTTGTTTTGACTGTATTGAAAGCACACAGTGGCTTTATTGTTGTTATAATGGATTTGGTATCATAATGGTCAGTGATAGTGTGGACTTTCTTTTGACCTATTTAACTGAATTTAACTTAACATTACTGTTTTATATGAAGCTTTGTGATTAAAGGCAGTAAAACACTGGAATGGGCCTCATGTGAACTACTTGCAGTGCGTAGCATATAGGTTGTGGATCAAACATGAAAGCTGTGAATAATTATTCATATCATTTTGTACTCATCAGTTATAAAGCTATTACATTTTTAATAATTACCCCGAGAGCCCTTTTTGAGCTTTCCCTTATTTTTCATTCTGATGTTGAAAAACTGGCTGGAGCCAGCTGTTGGAAAAGTGTTTTATCCTGTGGAATTAAATGACTATTATAATCATGTTAATTGCCTGGGCTAAATCCAGACGTTGCTCTCCGACCAATTGATTCTTTTGTCTCACGTGAATTTAATTAAAAGACTTTGCCCTCTCATAACATAAAAGGCAAGTGTCACGAAGCAGCCTGTTGTGCAGCCTATGATGTGCTCTTGAGTTGGTCTTCGATACTTCTTATCTTGCGGTGTGATCATATTGCTTAGAACCGCAGTAGAGCATTTTGCTAATCATTTAGTACAAAAACAACCACGCTCAAGAGACTGCAGTCTGCATGTTGTTTAGTTTTAGAATCATCTGCTTCAGTATTACGAATTTAAATTGACTAATTTACAGAAGAAAGAGATCATACATGTTTGCAACGACATGAGGGTGAGTGCATTTTTGGGTGTACTATCCCCTTAAGTCTGAAAGTGCCCCTATTATACTTTTTTGGATATTACCTTTCATGTAGTGTGTAATAAAGCTGTTTGTGAATGTAAAAAGTCTGCAAAGTTTCAAAGATCAAAGTGCTCGATAAATGGAGTTATTGTCTCCCAAAAGAAAGAGGTGAACTGGCTGAAAGGAGTCGTCAGTAATTCCAGTGTTACTTCCTGCACGAACCTTTTGTTACAAATTTGCATAATGGCAGCATGTTGTCTTCATTGGCTGCATGCGTACAAAGTCTAACTTGACCCGACACTAATACTGTAGTTGTAGCTAAGGCCTGGAAGAGTTTGGTTTGTGTTGTCGAATGTTGAGAAGACGCTGCTTTCTGCGCTTTGAATGCTAAAGGCTGATGACTCAGACTCGAATTGATATGGTAAAACCGACGCCATCATACTGTTCGTGTTACTGTGTATCAAGTGCTGAGGAAGCCTCCGGAGCTGAAACTCAGATATGGTAATAGCCGTTTGGTTTTCGACATGCACTGTAAGCAGTAAAACAATCACAACCAAGACTTTGCAGATAATTCTTGATCGAACCATAAAAGAAACTGTGAGAAAAGAGGGGATGCTGCACTGTATATTATGTATATATTGTACACAGGGCCCTATTTTAACGATCTGAAACGCAAGTGTCAAAGCGCAAAGCGCAAGTAACTTTATGGGCGGATCCCGGCGCTGTTGCTATTTTCCCGGCGGGATAAATGCCTCTTGCGCTTGGCGCAAATCTAAAAGGGGTTGGTCTGAAGTAACTTCATTATTCATAGGTGTGGTTTGGGCGTAACGGGAAACAAACCAATAAGAGCTTTATTTCACATTCCCTTTAAGAGCATGATGAACGAGGTGCGCTTGTTCCATGGCGCAATACTATTATAACGGCGCATTTACCAGGCGTGCTTAAGAATTGGTTCACAGCCGAGGAGATCGATGTTTTCGTCAGGGCCGTAAAAGAAAGTGAAGTGACATTGGGGAATGGACAAACCCACCCAAATTAGCTTCGGTTAAACATGCATATAATAATTTGGGTAAATGAGTAAGCTTTATGCCTATTTTCCCCATCGTCATGGACACAACAATGATTTCCCTCATGTTTTAATATTTTTCCTTATAATAATGTATCATTTGCAAAAAGTTAAATGCATCTGTGTGGATGAGAGAATCATCTACAATGTATGCGCGTTGTTCACACTCTGTATTATGGCCAAGCATGCGCGCTTAAAATAGCATCTGAATGTACGCGCAACGCGCAATTGACTTTAGACTAGTTTTTTTCTGGTCAGTGGCGCAATTGTTTTAAAGAACAGCAAAATAGCATGAGGGAAAGTTTGAGCCGGAACACGCCTCCTCTTTGTGCTGAACCGCCCCGGGGAGCGCAAGTGTATTTCTTAGTTAAGAACGCGTGTCTGTGGAGGGAAAGGTCCGCTTTGCGCGGGTGCAAAATAGGAATGATACATGCGTCAGTGTACAAAGTCCTTTGCGCCGGGTGCAAGATAGGGCCCCATAGTGTTTTATGACCTTGGATACATGTAAACCTATTGTTGGAGACCTCAACAACAAAATGAGGAGCCTTAAAAAAAGTGTAATTGGGGCACTTTAAGTTAAGATCACAGATGTTCTATATGAGATCCTAAATGAAATTGGCATGGTTACTAAACAGATATAATTGGAATCTGGGTTGGGATGTTTCTGTAATGCATCTCCTGGAAGAAAAAAAAAAGTATCTATTTCTAAAATGTTGTAGAATGTGAAGAAAATACAGTTCAGCCCAGATCTCTGCTATTACAGGAACGGCTTTGTTACAGTGAATCTGTACAATCTGCCCAAGCATGAATGACCTACTTCCCCCCCCATCCCCACGGACACAGACTGCTTCATTCGTTCATTCGTTTATGCGTTCACTCGCTTCCCCCCGCCGCTTACTCCATCTGTCAGCGATTGAGCTCCATTACTTGGGAGGATGGAGGCAGAGGGCTTCAAAGCACAAGCCCCTCTCCCTTCCTGTCATGGTGATTGATTTCAGAACAAGATGTTTGCCTTTCATGCCATCCATGCATGACCTCTTCGGTCCATAAGGGGTCTTTATTTCCCCTTGCCTCTAAGGATTCACACTCTAAGATTGACCTGGCCTTTAATTAGATACATCTTTAAACCGGCTCTTATCATTCGTTGAATTTCTTATTGAGTTGAGCTAATGAAATATTCTCTTTGATGAGTGCCGGATGGTTGAGGGTGGTTAACCTTTGTTGTAATAGAGTTGATGTCTTTTAACCTGCATTTGAAGGCCATCGGCTTCTTCCCCCCTGCTGTTACTAAAGCAATAAGTAACAAGAGCCAATGATAAAATTACTATAATGCACAGCCTCGAGTGGCATAATGTTAATATATACATATTATGCACACTAAATATACAGTATATATGCTGTATATACTACATATATGCATATATATGTAGTATGTATAGTAGGGCTGGACCAGAATATTCGAATATTCGAATATTCGTTCGGTGGGTTGGTATTCGATTTGAAAATTTGACATTCGAATATTCGTTTTTTTTTTTTTTTTTGCACACCTGGGATCCCCCGCGAAACGGTTCTCACTCGCGCTTGAATAAGGCCGGCGACACACTGGCTGCATGGCGTGAGCGTCTCAGCTGTGTGGCATGTACGTTTTTATTTCAGCTCCCATGTTAACAGGTTGGAGTTTGCACACTGCCTGTGTGAAACACGCGTCTCAGGTGCGGCTCGAGCCACGCGGAAAATGCGTGCATGCTAGAAATAGAACCGACGCCTAACTGCAACGGGAGTGTTCTCTGGCTAGAGCGCAGAACAGCGGAGTTTGTATGGACCGAAGTGCATGCCTGAGCTTGTGTTTTGGGTTAAGCTGCGTTGCTTTGACATTGTGGAAAATAGAATAATAGAAACAAAATGTATTAGCCTTTTACCTTTTATTATCAATCTAAATTAATCTCGTTTTTAATTTAACTTAATATCGTTTTTCTTTATTTAAATTTAGTTTTTTCTTTATTTAAGTTTCATTTTTCTTTATTTAAATTTAGTTTTTTCTTTATTTAAGTTTCATTTTTCTTTATTTAAATTTAGTTTTTCTTTATTTAAGTTTCGTTTTTCTTTATTTAAGTTTCGTTTTTCTTTATTTAAATTTATTTTTTTCTTTATTTAAATTTCGTTTTTCCTTATTTAAATTAATTTTTTTCTTTATTTAAATTTCGTTTTTCTTTATTTAAATCTACCCTTTACTGTGTCAGTAATTTGTTAGTCAGAAAAATATTAGACTACCTTAAAAGTATTGCTTAATTTAACAGACCTGTGTGCGTGCGTTTTATATCATAGTGGAGTGTCCGTTCTCGGAGCATATAAACCCTGCCCGCGTGAGGTGCGCTGCTTCCCGCTCGCGCTGTTCTGTAGCTGACTAAAAGTTTATTAATTCTGAATGAGTCGCGTCTCGCGTGTACATCTATATTGCACCAAATGCAACACTGCACTCCCTTGTGAAGTCGGTTGGATGAACGGTTCTCGAAATAATCAAAATGCAAAAAGACAGACCAACACAGAGATTCCTGCCTTTATTAGTGAAAAGAATATGTTCAGCCCCCTCTCGCCGAAGCTTCGAATATTCGATGTTCATTACTACCGAAGCTTCGAAGCTCAAAAAATGGTATTCGGACCAGCCCTAATGTATAGTGTACATATACAGACATGTGAAAAAGAAAGGACAGTCTATTGAATTTTAGGACATAATAAAAAAAATCATCTGGTCCTTGGCATAATAAATTTGGTATTTTGGTAACACATGACATATTACACAGTGTCATTATTTATTTAACAAAAATTAGGTAAAAATTGAGAAGCCATGTGTGACAAAATAAGTGCACCCTTACTGCTTCCAAAGTAAATAGGAGGGTAAGCAGTCAGATGCTGCTAATCAAATGCCTTTGATTAATTAATAATCAGCAAGCGTGATCCAACTCTATTAAAACAAAGTTTTAAAGTCGTTTTGGCAGTTTGCTGGTCTAGAGCATTCAGATGTACTGCATACAGTATTGACATTTAGACTACACTACCTTATAAAAGTTTAGGGTTGGTAAGATTTTTTAAAATGTTTTTGAAAGTCTTATATGCATTTATTTAATCAAAACTACAGTATAACTGTACTATTGTAAAATATTATTACAATTTAAAATAACTTTTTACTTATTTCATATATTTTCTTTCCAGTGTACATAAATACACATTTTAAGTAAAATTGCATTAAATGTTAAAACTTGTTTTCAGAGAATTTTCTGTTTCATTTTCTTATTAGTGTAAATCTACCAGAATGTATTAAGGTTAAAACAAGTTTGCAGATGGAGTAAAAAATAAATTTGATTCAAGAGTGTTTTTCTTATATTACACCAGAATATTAATTTATTTTTCTGACGAACAAAACAAAAACTTGATAAAGCATGTTTTTGCAGTGTATAGGGAGTCAGTGGGAAGAAAGATGGACGTATGGTGTTTACTCACTCATGTGTAGGGCACAGGTCCCTTTCCCCTCTCATTTCATCTATTTCACCCCCTCCGTCCATCTTTGGAATAGAACTAAATTGCTGTGCTGATGTTTTCTAAATCGGTGCTTGCTTGATCACAAAAGCCTATTGCTTCTTGCAGCGTCTGAAAGCAACCATTTATGTAGTGTGCTTTCCTGCTAGTGCTTTCTTTGTTTTTGTTTTTTGCTAAAGAAGTAATATCTTCCCTCAGGGCCACAGATAAGACTAATAAAACAGAGAGGCCATGGACAGAATCTCTCTCTCCATCTCACAAAAGCCTGTGTAGTTACGCTTGGCAGGGGAACTGATCCCTGGAGTGGCTCTGCTGTAGAACAGGGGTGTAATCACGGAATGGGATCGAAGTGCAGGTCTCCCATGCTGTTCTCTTTCTGTCTCTCTCATTTACTGCTGGGTAAAGGGAGTGGGAGTTTTCCTGGTTTCCTCGTCAGCATCCCCTGCATCTGTATAGTGTGCACAGCCCTCGTATGTGTCACAAATGAATCAGGAGGAGGTTTTAGCAACGCAGTGAAGAGGAAAAAGTACGCTAGATTATTATCACGGTTTGAGAAACAGCACGTTATTGACTGGTAGTCGGTTACATACTGTTTTCCTAGCCTTTTGACAAGATAACACAAGAATACAAAACTTTTTACTTAGTAGTTCATTATATAAATAATTTTCTAAATGATAATGATGATTTAATATTCTTTTTTACATTATTTATTAACCTATGTTAATGTTAATTACAGTATAGTCTAATAAAATATTGTTTGTCCATAATTCATTAACTAATAACAACATACAACTTTGGTAACACTACAATAAGGTCTCATTTGTTAACACTAGTTTCTTATACATTAACTAACAATGAGCAATATAATTCTAACAGCATACAGTATACAGTTTTAACCTCTGTTAATGTTAGTTAATAAACATTTCAGTTCACGTTAGTTCATAGTGCATTAACTTTTAACAGATACAACTTTTGATCCTAAAATGATTTTCGATCTTAGTAAAGGTTGAGATTAACATTAACAAAGATTAATAAATGCTGTAGAAGTATTGTTCATTGTTAGTTCATGATAACTAGTTAACTAATGTTAACCAATGAAACCTTATTGTACAGTGTTGTTACCCGTATTGTCATTAAAATAATAGTATGAATAGAAATTAAAATAAACCATATTTAATAAATGTTTTAAAAAATATTGTTCTTTGTTAGTCCATGTTAACTGTGGAGTTAAGTAATGTTTTTGCATTCAAAAAAGTTTCATTCCGAATCTGGCTTATAAAACTGAGAAGGCAAGTCTGTGTATTTGGATGTTGTCTGAATGTATCTTCCTTTCTGTTCAGACATCATTACATTTTCGTGCTGAAGCAGATGAAAGATAAACCCTGTATTGACTGTAAAATCCTACTTTGCACTTGAAAGCTGCTGCCTTTGAGTGATGTTGTGTGTGTGAGAGAGTACGGAAGTGTTTTAAGTCCCCACAGCAAAAGAAGAACTTCTAGAAAGCAAAGTGAACTTTAGGGAGCTTGTGTGTTATGTGTATTTGTGGGTAGATGCAGGGCTGTTCTTGTATCCAGTGTTTACCAAATCTAAATCTCCTGGGATTTGGCAAAAAAAAAAAAAAAAATCTGAAATTGATGACAGTCTTTGTCTTAACATTTAAGCAGAATATAAAAAAATGATTTGATATTCTAAATTTTTTGCACTCTGAATGTAACAATGTTACACTGATCAGTTTGTGCTATATACTACAGGCAAAGAAAGAGAGATAAAGAGAAGAGTTTATACTAAAATGCACTGAAAGACAAAAACAAACAAACAAAAATAAAAAAACAGCTGTTTTCTTCTAGAATATAGAGCAGAGACCTTTACCAAAAAAAGTAGGTCTTGAGGTTTTTTCCAAGGATAGACTAGACAAGTTAGATGAGCAAACCCAAGCAAATTATCGTCAGATGTTTACCCAGAGTGAACTTCTAGTGTTTCCTCTGCCAGCTTTAAAACATCACATGTTGTTATACGTAATTCACACTGAAAGATTCACATTAGGGTCAGATGTGCTTGCAGATGGATTAATAAAGTTTGCCATGTTGTCGAAAGATCATTGTAGTTCCTGCAGAAGAAAAGCCCAAAAAATTAGGCCCATCCGTTGAATTATGTGTCCCAGACTATGGCTCTGGTTCAGCACCTACTCGAGCGCTAGTGATCATGGAAGTGATTGCTGTGGAAAAGCCATTCAGGTTCACTCTCAGTATGCTTGACAAACTCAGTTTCCATATCCTCAATAATCTCTTATGCTTTTCTGTCATTCCAGACAGTTTCCAGACCGCCCTAGATTCCACCCTCCTCTAAAGTCTCCCTTCATACAGCATTGCTTATTGTACGCTCTTATGGCCTTTTTGATTAAAATCTGATGTATTTTGAAAAAAAGAAAGAAGGATAATCTAAGTTTTTGGCTCAGATACTTAAGGGATAAATACTACTGTTCAGAATATACTCTCTACTACATACGATTTTCTAAATAGTACGCCATTATAATGGTTTCAAATAGGGCTGCGCGATATATCGTTTTAGCATCAATATCGAAAAGTGTGCATCCGCGATAGTCACATGACAGGATGTGTGATGTCAAGAATAGGGATCATAGTTGTACTGGACTGACCAGGCCACACGGTTCAAAATGCACGTGATTCACACTAATTGCAAAGTTTAACCAACCAGTTTATCATTTGCACGTTTTAGGTCCTCTCAGTTTAAACCTTCAAGCGATTTAAAAAAAAACGACAAGGAAGAGAACTCAGACCTCGCACAGTGTTTTCTGTGCACACATAGTGTCGAATTCCTTTCACTCTATTTGTTCTTGAACGGACAAATACTCTCAAAATGATGTCAAAATGCCTGTCTCAGCGAGTATCCTCGTAAACACTGTCGCTTATGTCTTAAGTGAACGTAAACAACTAAAACAGATGCGTATTAGTTAATCTGTGCATTCAGTCTTAAAGTGACAGCAGCCTAATATTCTGCTGTCTGTCATTAATGTTAATCAAACAACAAAATACAAAGAAAAAATCACTTCAGTTGCTTTTGCAATGATTTACTGTATATTTAATGTTTAATGTGAAGACTATGCAGTGTTATTGTACACTTTATTTGTTCGATTTCTGTAACTAAAAGCTGTTAGATTTAACTGAAAAACATAAAGCATGGTTTATTATATATTTTGCGGGTGGTGATGGCGTAGTGGATAAGACACATGCCTTTGGTGTGAGAGACCCGGGTTCGAATCCACTGCGAGACACCAATGTGTCCCTGAGCAAGACACTTAACCCCTAGTTGCTCCAGAGGCGTGCGACCTCTGAAATATAGAAATTGTAAGTCGCTTTGGATAAAAGCGTCAGCTAAATGAATAAATGTAAAATGCAAATGTAAATGTTATCCTTGTTCTATTTTATTTATCTATGCTTTTAATTTGTTTATTATATTCGTTGCAGATGGACTCCCCTATAAAATCAAATCAATCATTGTAGAATGATTAATTATTTCCAACTAGAACTATTCAAGTTATCTGGTGAAATTGTTTTCATATTGCAATATATATAGCAGACAAACAAAATTTCACAATGTCTGTTTTTTCCAATATCGTGCAGCCCTAGTTTCAAATTGTATTATGCTACAATGTTGTCACATGACCCCATTAAAGTCACCATGAAAATCAAAATCGTAAAAACATTTTTTTTGATAGAATAGCAGTGTTTATTATACATGATTTATCCGCGTGCACATCATTTTTTAAAATTCATGTTCCCTCTTAATCTTTAATCAAAGTAATTTCCCCTAACAATCCAATAAATTCTCGTTGGACAAAATCAAGTCCCGCCCGACAGTTTTTCTTGTTCAAGAAGCCATTCGCAACTTCCGTTTCATGCCAACTTTAAATTGCATATTTAACTGATAGAACTAGAATTTTCCCATTAAAGGGTTAGTTAACCCAAAAATGAAAATTCTGTCAGTATTTCCTCACCCTCATGTTGTTCCAACCCCGTAAGACCTTCGTTCATCTTCAGAACACGAATTAAGATATTTTTGATGAAATCTGAGAGCTGGATCACTACTCCTCTATAGGCTTCAAAAGGATTGAAACTTGCCGGCCTCGAAAAGTTATTAAAGACATCGTTAAAATAGTCCAAGTGACTACAGTGGCTCAATCTTAAGTTTATCAAGCGACGAGAATACTTTTTGTGCGCAAAAACAAACAAAAATAACGACTTTATTTCAACTATACATTTCCTTCTCTGTTGGCCTCTAGTCAGTTAACTTAGTGTGATGGCGTAGAGCTACGTCACACGTAGGCTCACTATTGGCCGACGCTGGTCATGTGTGTGATGCACAACAACAGAAGCTCTATGCTTTTACACTAGTGAACTGACTCGAGGCCCACAGAGAAGGACATGAATAGTTGAAATAAAGTCGTTATTTTTGTTTTTTTGCACACAAAAAGTATTCTCGACACTTGATAAACTTAATATTGAGCCACTGTAGTCACTTGGACTATTTTAACGATGTCTGTAATAACTTTTCGGGGTCTGCAAGTTCAATCCCTCAAGAAGCCTATGGACTAGTATGGAGGAGTGATCCAGCTCTCAGATTTCATCAAAAATATCTTAATTCGTGTTCCGAAGATGAACGAAGGTCTTACGGGGTTGGAACAACATGAGGGTGAGTAAATACTGACAGAATTTTCATTTTTGGCTGAACTAACCCTTTAACATAGCCATTAACATACTGAACATACCCTCAGTCTCGTCTGGATGCTGTTGAAGAAGAGCTTCTCCTCTCAAGCAGCTGAAATGAATCAACCTCAGCTTGATTTTTTGAGTCTGAATGATTCTGATCGCTGAATAGAGAGATATTGAATGAATAGAGGCTGTCCCTCAGCACAAATACCCAGAGTGCTCTATCAGAGCTGAAGAGTTGATGGCTGGTTATCAGCCTGTTGTATCTTGCAGTCCTGACATGCTCCGTCTGCTCAGCCGAGAGCTCTTTTGATGTCTGTGACTTCAAGTACATGAACAAGGCTATTAAACATGTAATGTCTCTGAAGCATGTAATCTGATTTAGTACATAAGTATAACATGATGGATCAGCCCCGCAGGCGGATGAGGGCTGATGGTGTATCTGCTCACAAACACACAAACACACACACTTGCACAGTAGAAGGTTTGCGTCTTGCACGGTACATACGGTTTGTATCAGATACATAAAAACACATTTCTTTACGTTTGAGAAATGGTGGATTTAATCTTCTAAGGGCTTGGAGTGATGAAAATAAACACACAAATTTATACATAAGCAGTGTTTGCTTATGTTTAATTTTACTGGACTGGTCTACACAGACATTTGCTGATAAATCTGAAGGCTTTTTAAGAGAAGTAACATTTGTCAGAGCCATTACTCATTTTTAATCACACACTAACATTACACACACACACGCACGCACGCACGCACAGAGCTTAAAATGAAGAGCGTTAAAGGAGCTGTCATTTAAGGAAATTGGCAAAGCTCTTGAAGATGAGACAAAAAGGATAGTGTTCTACATCTCTGAAGTAAGATATGAAAACTTTGATCATGTGGAGAGGCATAAAATCATTATTTTTACATTAAACATAGCACTCTGCTGCCCATCGTTTTGTAATTGGTAATTTGTAATCGTTTTGTAATTGCTCCCTCTTGTATTTTTTTGGACAAAGATTGTAATGCACTTTTTATATTGTCATTGCGATTCCTAAAGAATGTGTGATTTGAATAGTTTTACTATCCCTTCTTATCTTATAATACAGTTGTAAAAATTACATGGGAATACATTCGTTTTTGTGAATCACTACAAACTGTCAGCTTCAGTGAATTGATTCAAAGCTCAGATTCAAAGATTGATTTGGTTTATCACTCAGAACGGAGTGTTTAGTGAGAAAATATGTCATATATACACTACTGTTCAAAAGTTTGGGAATCTCTTTTTTTAAAAGTATTTCGTGCTCACCAATGCTGCATTTATTTAATCCAAAATACAGTAAAATAGCACTTTTGTGAAATATTATAATTTAAAAAACAAGTTTTCTATTTTAATACATCATAAAATGTAATTTATTCCTGTGATGGCAAAGGTGAATTTTCAGCAACGTTTCTCCAGTCTTCAATGTCACATGATTTTTCAGAAATAATTCTAATATGATAATTATTTATATATATTCTTTTGTTTTCATCTTGCATTAGATTTTATTAATATAGGCTAAGCCCTGTTCACACTGACATCGCTACAAGTTCCCAAGTCACTGTGCTGTTTCAGTATGTGTTCCTACTCTGAACTGTTTTGAATGTCTCACTTTTCCTTCCTGTAGTGTAGAGTTTTCAGCACGAGAAGTATCTATCTCTCTGTTGCTGGAGTATAATCATGTAATTGATTCGTTCTGTAAGCAGAGATATGTGGCGATACACAGCTCCCCTGCAGAGACGAGCTTTGTCACATTGAATATTGATCTTCCTGTCTAGAGTTCTCAGTGGATGAGAAAGTTCTGTGTCACTGCGCCTCTGCTTCCTCGGCTGTTCTTCAGACTCCTTTTATCAGAACACTTGTTTTTCTGTGGGGTAAAGATTATTTTATTTAGCAGCTTGGCAGAACAATGTTTGCTGGAGGTAGACAAGCGGACGCCTACTGGAGAGTGTAATGCTTATGTTGTGTAATGTATTTTAGCACAAACAGTATATCCGGTCTATAGCAGGAATAGTCTTCATACTGTTTATTAATGGTCCTTAAAGACATGAAACAGCATGTGCATTGAATTTGCATCACACTCATTTCCATAATGTTACATATTTCAGAGTGAGACAGAATATACAACAGTTTGGGGTCAGTCATATTTTTAAATGCTTTTTGAAAGAAGTCTCTTCTGCTCACCAAGGCATTTACTTGATCAAAAATACAGTAATGTTGTGAAATATTATTTCTATTGAAAATAACTGTTTATTTATGCTGAATTTTTAACAAGCTTTACTTCTTAAAAGTCACATGATCCTTCAGATACCATTCTAATATGCTTATTTGCTGCTCAATAAACATTTCAAGAAACAGTTGAGCTGCTTCATTTTTTTGGAAAACACTTTTTTTCTTCAGAATTCTTAGATAAATAGAAATGCAAAAGAACAACATTTATTGAAAATAGAAATCTTTTGTAACCATGGTAAATAGCTTTACTGTCGCTTGTGATGATGCTTGAATGTGTCCTTGCTGAATAAGAGTATATTTCTTTAAATACTTACTTTGATCCCAAACTTTTGAACGCTGTGTATAGTAGGAAATACTGTTCGGCAAGGTTGGATTTTATTAATTTAAATTATATACATTAATTTATTAAAAGTGAACAATATTTTGTCTTCGCCCAGCAGCCTTAGATAAGACAGTAATCAGGAAAGCCATTTTAGAGGCTTAAAATATTTTTTCTCTTTAGAGTAACCTCTACTAATGAATTGTGCATCATATGATTTATTATGAAAGGAAAAGATTCAATTTACTGCATGTCGCCTTTAATCCAAAAAATGTTTTATACTCATATCAATTTTTTTTTCTGTTAGAAGGACATGACCCTGAAGCCCCACGAGCGGAGGCAGAACCAGGCAGGACCGCTGCGCAAGAAGAAGCCCGGCCGAGTGCCGAACGGACTGAACATAGACCTACACAAAGACCGACTCAACCACAACAACCACCAGCACCAGCACTCAGACCAGGAGAACAACCCTCGCCTGGCCCAAACACACAGCAAGAAGAAGAAACACCTGCAGAAGAAACACCGACCTGTGAGTTTACCTTTAGCTCGCTACATGTGTCCAAAAATCACCATTGTGATCTGTTCAAACAGGAACTGGGAGCCTTGATGTGTTTGGCAGATTTTGTTGGTAGATTAAAGGCATTCTATTGATTTCGCACAAGTGCATGAGCTTCAGCATTTGGTTGGAGTAAAATTGGTGTCAGACGGAGTTGTTGAATAAAGTTTATTTCTGCTGCGAAAATTCTACATGGTAGTTTATTAAATTATACATAGTAGTTTTACCATGGTTAAAAAAACAGTCTAGATTCTCTTATTGTTACCCATAATTCTGGTGCAGTGTTATCTTATATTTTTTATATATTCAGTTTTCATTTGAGTTATCCATCCATTTCTATATTTTATTTTCTAATATTATCTAATATTTCTATTTTATTTCAGCTATATTTACATTATCAAAAATAGTTTTAGATTTGTTTTAGTCAAATAAAATAACCCTGTTCCTGATGGGCTACTGTCTGTTCCCTTTGCACCTAATTATAGTTTACCTCAAGGCACTGCTTTGTTTCAGTGTTTTTTATGAATGTTTTTTTAATGCAAACCTACAGTCATGTTAATTTCTCAAAGCCGTGTATAATGTCTATGTCTTCACTGAGAATGACTGAACAACAGAAGAGGTGCGCCAATCTGACTCCATTAAGGCAGAGCTCATTTGAATCAAGTAATTGTCGATGATCATTAGCCGTCTCTGTCACAGCGTAAGACTTATTACCGATCTAATCGAAGGAGGTAATTAATATGATACTAGGTTTTACAGGCAGGCTGGTGGTTTGTTTGATCTTTCAGACATTACACAATGACAAAAGTGTGGACTGATTTACAAAAGTGCTAAAGCAGAAAGAGAGAGAGAGAATAATAGAGATTGTGTCCTCTAAGATTAGATGTGTAAAGACACTGGTGATTAACTCTGTCATTAAGGATGAACGAGGAGCGGATGGGCTCTGGCTTTTTTGGACTTGTTTTATGGTGCTAATTAAATTAGTCACTCTTGTTATTGTTGCTGCGAGGTGCTGCTCTCTTGCTCTTTGTGTTTGTGTGTGTTTGTGACATCCTCTTGTTTTTACTAATGAGTATTTATGGCATGTTTACACAGAGGAATTGCCACTACAGAGCAAGCAATCAGATGGCCACACACGCTACATTGAACACAGACACACACACACAAACACACACACACACACACACACACACACACACACACACACACACACACACACACACACACACACACACACACACACACACACACACACACACACACACACACACTCACACTCACACTCACATTCACACTCATGTACGCTTTAAGGAACAGTTCACCCCAAAAATATTCCGTCATCATTTACTCACCCTAATGTGGTTCCAAGACCAGTATAATTTTTCCACATGGAACATTAAATATGATTTTTTTTTTAAGGATGTCTTGGCAACTCTTTTCAGTGTAATTATGTTTGATTTGGGGGATGTTAAGCACAAATAAGCACAAGTGGTCTTTTATTTTAAGCCAGTACATTTGTGTAACATAAAAACCAAAATTGTTATTAGCTGACAATCCTCCTCTCTGGTGAGCTGTGAATCACTATTGAACCTATTCATCGAAAAGTTATGTCTAAAAATAATGATTCATTCACTCATACATGCACAAAGAAGAGCTTCTTTGTGCATGTATGAGTGAATTAATCATTCTTTTGAGAATCATCAACATTTTTGACAATTTTTTGTCGAAAGTCTGGTACCTGCAGGATTTTATTTATTTTTTCAACAAAGTTATTTGCAGATATAAAATTCAAAACAGTCAAAACATTTGCTTGAAATTATTAGAATCACTTTGAAAAAGAAAATACAGTTAAGTGCAACATGCACTGTGCAAGTCTGCTGTAGACGGGAAGGGTACAGGTACCATTTGTCCTAGAGAGAGAGAGAGAGAGAGAGAGAGAGAGAGGAGAGAGAGAGAGAGAGAGAGAGAGAGAGAGAGAGAGAGAGAGAGAGAGAGATGGCTGAATTAAGAACAGACAAATCCATCTCTCATGGAGCTGGCTGAGGGAAGTGATGGCTAGGACACTCTAAGCTTTTATCAAACACCAAGGCAATGGCCATAAACTTGAGTTATGCTGGATGGTGAGGAATTAAATTCCTTTTCTTCACCGTTTCATCCGATTTTCCCTCACCCAACCTTTCTGCCCAGCTGCATATATTGTGCTGCACAGGTGTGAGTTTGACCTCTAGGGCATGTATCAAACATGCATATTTCATGGATATATACAACTTGTTTCTAGCAAACAGTTGATGATAGATTTGTAAACAATGGATGAATATGTATTCTGTTAAACAATATGGTTTGTTAACCACAGTTTCATAATCGGTTTATGTATGTACTGTATGTATGTACACTACCGTTCAAAACTAGGTCAGAGGAGCCCATATTTTATTTTTTGCTTATGTGTGTATTTTCTGTGAATGAGAAAGAGAGTGTGTGTGTGTGTGTGTGTGTGTGTGTGTGTGTGTGTGCACGTAGGTTTGAAGTTCCAGCAGATGGGTCTCAATGATTCCTGGCGAGTTGACTCGGTTGACAGCTCTGACTCACCTTTATATTGCTGTCACACAAAATATTGTTCACAGTCTTGGCTTTAGAACCCTTGGCTGCCCTCTCCTGAGCCCTGAACAGCTGTCCACTACAGTGCCTGTGTGAAGAGCACTGATTTAGAAAAACGGGGAATCTGGCGGGCGACCCTGGGGAAGGCTGATAGGATCCAGAGGAACACACATATCACATACCGCCAGGAAAACATGATTATCCATCCATCCATTTTCCAAAGCGCTTGTTCTATGTAGGGTCGTGGGGATGCTGGAGTCTATCCTTGTGTCTGTCTGTCTGTCTATCTATTAGGGGTGTAGCGGTTCACAAAATTCACGGTTCGATACGATACAGTGGTGTCACGGTTTGGTACGTTTTCAATAAAGCAAAAAGAAAGAAATGCCAGAGAAATTTCCTATTTATTAAAAGAAAAAATATTTTTAAATAAGTGTGAGTTTTCCTACATCTTGAAACTTTTAGTTTTATAAATTGGGGTAATCTTTGAAGGATGAACAAATAATGTTTTGGTCATCACATTAAAATTAACATTTAAATATGATAATATTTGAGTTTTGAAGCGCTGGAAAAAGATGTGTGATGTACTTTAAAGCATTTTACTATTTTTGCCAAACTTCCATGGTTACAAGTTAGTGTTACTACATTAAATCCATGGTGAATGTTGCTGATCTGTGGACTTAAAACCTATAACTAGTTCATTCATGGAACAATGTTTCTCCTGGTTTCCACGTTAGCACTGTTTGATCCGTTAATAATGGAGAAATTTTAATGCTTCTCACTAGATCTCGCAGCAATGTTATTACTTCAGTGGCGAATTCAAATGCTTTGTTTACTGGATCTCTCAGCGCTGTAGTAACAGTGTCGCTTGATCAAGATCGGCTCGCGCTGCACTGACATTGGTCCAAACTGATAACCGGTCCAAACTGATAAGCGGTCCGTGAAGCACAAAATAATGAGTAGAGGAGTTTCCTTCCGCTTTCATTATGTTTGCCATTTGATGTTTCGTAACGTTATGGTGGTCGCGCCAGCGCGGATTTTGGTCGGCAGGAAAAATGGTCCAACGAATCGTTTGGTTTGTAATGCGTACCGATTACCAAACCAAAAGCCTCGTACTGAACGGTTCAATACGAAAACATGTATCGTCACACCCCTATCTATCTATCTATCTATCCATCCATCCATCCATCCATCCATCCATCCATCCATCCATCCATCCATCCATCCATCCATCCATCCATCCATCCATCCATCCATCCATCCATCCATCCATCCATCCATCTAAAAATATTTAACGCAATTAATGCAGCATACAATTTTTTCCTCTTATCCTTTGGCTAGCGTTACAATCAGGGTTTGAAATTAACACCCGCCAACCCTACCAAATGCTGGGTAAAAATCAACTGTGGCGAGTAACGCTGTCAAAATAGCCAATTTGACGTGTTATTGCTCACTTTGCTGTTTGCTGGGGAAGTTCGTCTAAGCTGTGACGTAGTTTATCTGGGTGATTTTCATGTTTTTTTCACCCTTTTTTTTTGGGCTAGAAGAAGTTCTGAATGGCCCGGTAACTTAAAAATGTAGTAGCCAAATTGGCCGGTGAGTGAAAAAGTTAATTTCAAACCCTGGTTACAATATATGATCACACTCTTTTCTTCTGTCTGTGTGACACACACACAAACACTACTCATGTGGACAGAAAGCTGCTTCAGACAGCGCTTGAATGGACATAAACTGTGACTATGATGCAGGAGAAAAAAAATTCAACACTCTTCACCAATAAAAAAACAAAACAAACAAACAGAAACACAAATGTGATGTTTATCTAAATTTATTTTTACCTATTAGTAAGGTTGAATTGGATCATCAAAAGTCAGCAGCAAAGACAATGGTTAATAATAATAATGAGATTAAATACATAAAAGTATATTTCTTCTATTAAACATATTTAATTATTGCAGGTTTGCGTAATATTGTAGGTTTGCATTTCACTGTTTTTATTCATTTTGAGGAATACTGAATCTGTTTATGTGCAAGTCAGATGAGTAAATGCATGCTCACATTTAATCTAGAGCTAATAATATTTAGAAAATAAAAATATGAAGCAGCACCACACCATTTTGATTTCTGAAGGATCATGTGAGTGTGAAGACTGGAGTAATTGCTGGTGAAATTGAAAATTCATCTTTGCCATCACATGAATAAAGTACATTTTATAGTGTATAAAGATATATTTATATATAAAAAATGAAATGAATTTGTTTGGTTCAGTCATACATTTATGATGTGGTGCATGTGGCAGAGACATGTTCAGGTAGGAGGGTACATCATAGCCACACAGGCAGGGCTATCTAGGCACTCTCCTCTGTTTGCAGTAAATCCCAGATTCACAAACAGCAGCAATATATAAACATAAACCCAGCAGCAGACTCAGACGCATGATACATTACCTTCTCCTTATAAAACCCTGCAGCCAGGGAAAAGCACACATCCACCTCTTTGTCAAGCTCTTATAGGCATGTATGACAGAGATATATGAACATGCTTCTCTCATAACCCAGTGGTAGTTAGAGACTGCAGGAATGTTTAGAGATATTTATTATGAGAGCTATCACAACTATGTACGGTTCACATCAGTGTTGTGTTTTAAAGGAGCTGTCTCTTGATTTGATAATCAAGTTATCTTCTGTTGTGCCGACTACTGTGCTGACTATTTTCTTCTTATTGACTATTATGACAAATTCAAAAAATATTGATTTCAATTGTTTCTCTGATTTAAACTTCATTAGCAAAATGAATAGCATTTAAGAGCATTTAATTGACTTCGGTTTTTAGTTCAGACTGTTTCAATTCATCACTTTGTGACTCAGCGACTGTAAAAAAATGTGTGATGTGTTTTCTAGCATTTTTAACTTTAAAACAGTTTTTTTTGTAGAACTATACACTCCCATTCAAAAGCTTGAGGTTAGTACATTTTTTTTTGTTGTTGAAAGAAATTAATAGTTTTATTTGGCAAGGCTGCATTAAACCGATCAAAACAGTAAACCGTGACGGTAAAGGCATTTATAATGTTACAAAAGAAAAAGCTGTTCATTTCATACATCCAAAAAATCATGGCGGAAAAATGTCACAGTTGCTACACAAGTATTGCACTTCTTTTTAACACTTATTATGATAAGAAGTGTTTTTTGAGCATTGAGCAAGTAAGCATATTAGAATGATTTGTTAAAGATCATGTGATACTGAAGACTGGAGTAAAATATAATACATAAAATATATAATGTTATATTTAAAAAAAAGTATTTGTACTTTTTAATACCTACATTCTACATTTACAGTATAATTGTTTACAATGGCTGTTTGGCATATTGAATATTGACAGTGTTGCTTAGTCCTACCATAGAGAGTTGCACTAATCACAGGCCCATGCTCAGACGAGGTTACCATGGTTGTCATCTGTCTGGAAGGTTGTGTGTGTGCAAGACATGTGTTTATGAGTCCGTATGTGTGAATGTGAAGTGTTGTGTGTGTGTGTGTGTGTGACAGCAGTGGCATGCTGAGAGGCCCATCTGGCCAGACAAAAACACACATTCTCCGGCCTTGCCGCTGGGAGCTGTGTTCAGTTGTTTGTGTGAGAAATGTACACAGTGTGACACTGCCGAAGAGGACACTGGGCCGATGTTGTTCTGACCAGTATGTCCTCTTATTTACACACAGCCCTGAAGGCTGAAGTATGTGTGAGTGGCCGGTTGGGTTGGGTATCGTTTGAATTTTATCAATTCCAATTCTTATCGTTTCATAATTTCGATTCCAATAAGGTAATAAAATAAAACAAACTTTAGGTTATATTCACATTTATTCCAAGTCTTATTGCCACAAATAAATAACAACTGAACAAAGATACGATTGAAAGTGTTTTAAGACTTTCATGTATTCTGGTACAGAAACTAAATTTTAATTTTCTATTCTATTCTATTGTATTCTATTATTTACATTCAAATTTGTAATATATTTTTATATTTTGATCCTTATTTTTCACATTAAATATCCAAATTAATGTAGGAACAGCACCAAGACTGTATATTTTTTATTATTTTATTGCATTATATTATAAGTAAAAGCCATAATTTTAAACAGTTTATACAGGTTTAAAAACATGAAACTTTTAATGTAAGTGAAGTTAATAATATCTTTACATAAACTCATTTTAATAAATGTCAGATTTCACTGTGCCCAGAGTTTCCGCTAGAAAAAAATTGTACCATTTTTTTCTAGCGGAAACTCTGGGCACAGTGAAATCTGAAATTTATTAAAATGAGTTTATGTAAAGATATTATTAACTTCACTTACATTAAAAGTTTCATGTTTCATGAAAGTTTCATCAGAGGTTTCGTTTTACGGACATTTTGATGATATGCCGGTCAAATATCGCCTCTTAATTAGTCAAGTTGAGGAAAACTGGATGCAGTCTATGTAACTTAAAAAATGACATAATCAGGCCGTATAGAATGCAACATGTTTATTAACATAACTTTCAAATAGACAGAAAAAAAACATGAATGTCCGATTCATTCAAAGATGAAATTGACTATCACCATCTCCGTGAACGCGCCTATAGAGAGAAATGCATGTAATGGATTACATAATCAGAGAGTAGGCCTATCCTATTTCTTTTCGTTTTTAATTGTTTCATTTAAAGACATTTCAAGTTTTCTATATAGATATATTTCTCACGCTGAGTTTCGGTTAATTTATGATGAGATGCGCTCCAGTTCACGTGCAATGCAAGGGACCGCGCCCGCGCCTCCATGTTATGATTATATTGTCTATTGCTTCTTATTTATTAAATCCAGGCAATTGGTTGATGAAAAAAATATTAAAATTAAGATACAATTTATACAAAACGAAATTCACTTTAAAGAAAGGCTTTCTACAAAACAAAACTTAATTAAGTGGCCAAAATCATGTCTGACCATGTCTCCCCCGATATATATGATTTGAATGCATTTTTAACATTATTGTATTTAAGGACTGGTATTTGTATGTGTGTTATCTTTAAATTTGTTTTATGTGATGGACAATATTGGAACGTGGCATTGGATATATTTATTTTATTTGTACTATTTTATTTTACTATTTATTTTGTTTGGCTTTTATATATTTCATGCATTTGCACTTGTTTAATTTATATTCATTTATAGTATGAGTCCCTGATTATATGTTGCATGTTCTCTTGTTGTTGTTTTTTTAAAAGACAAACCATCAATTTTTGGAAAAGAATTGATGGATTTATAGCGTTTGGAAAAAAAAAAAGATAACTTTGAATTTATCATCAATAATATTGTTGTTTGATTTAATAATCATTTTTCAACATGATAAATTGAATATTCACAAAATGTGTGGGTCTAGGTAAAATAAATTATTTTCCTGAAAACTATTGAAATGGATTTATTTCGTTTTGGAAAAGAGCTCCTCAGTGCTGATGTTATCGGATTTTCAGCTGATATTCTCAATTCATTCAGTTAACGGACGGTCTGAGGTAAAGTGTTCAGACTGCAAGCTCAGCAACGATTGTATTTAATTGTACAGTACAATCATAACATTTCAGACATCATCTTAATTCCATAATGTCTTTAAACATAACAATATTGCTGGCCATAAACTGAGAAAGTGTGCGTCCGGTGTGCGATACCCCGAGTTGTCCTAGACGCGTCGCGGCGCTGCGCTTCCCGTCCGGTGTGCGCTTCCTCCAGTTAGGCTAACGTTACTGAGCTGAGGACAGCGACACAAGAGCTACACAGGTAGGCTACTGAGTCGCTGTCCTCAGTGCCGCAGGAAAGGGCTGATACGGAGATGAATTGGAACCTTCTATTAGGCAATTTTTATCGGACAATTTGACTGGAGAGATTTAATTTTGTCGGACATTTCATTTTTTTCCCGGCCAATGTCCAGTAATTACCGGACAACGGAAACCCTGACTGTGCCTTTAATATGATGAGTTGTGAATAGAAATAGGGATGTTTAGTATCAGCTTTCTCTATTTGAATGAGAGCTGTCAGTTCATTTCACCCACTAAGTTTATTTTGAGTAAGAAAATTACATTTGGTATAATAATTTTTTTTTAATGATCCATCATCAGTATCACAAGTATTTTAACTTATTCAGCACTTGCAGATGCGTGT